>NW_006399867.1:945420-954182 GCF_000299155.1 Elephantulus edwardii | reverse complement strand
CCCTGGAGAAGTCCCTAACAGCAGACTTTGCCATTGCAATACATTTTTTACAATTTCCTGGATGCTGGTGCCAAGAGTGTTGACCGTGGAGCCAAGCAAACTAAAGTTGTTAATAATCTCAATCTCTTCACCATCCATCCTGATCAATTAAAATATGGATTCAAGTCTTATTTATAACAATTATATCTTGAATTTGGAGAACAGATTGCTCTATGCATTTGATAATTGGACAGTGAATAGGGATGAGAGAAGAAGAATTATTGCCTTTGAGCTGTGGTGTTGGAGAAGAGCACTGAACAGCCCATGGATGGCCAAGAGAATAAAAAGGTGCAGCCATAGTGTTCTGTGAAAGCAAAGATAATGAGGCTTCACCTCACATGGACAGCATATAGCTATAGATAGATGTAGATACACCGCATATGTATGTATGTATGTATACATATACAATGAATAAGGATGACAGAAGAAGATTTGATGCCTTTGAGCTGTGCTGTTGGAAAAGAGCACCGAACATCCCATGGACGACCAAGAGAACAAACAGTTTTAGAGAGGGTGTTCCCGGAATGCTCTTTGGGAGTAAAGTTAATGAGGCTTCACCTCATAGTCTTTGGGCATGCTGCTGGGAGTGGCTATTCCTTGGAGAGAGACATGGAAGGATGAAGTGTCATTGAAGGAGCGGAAGACCCTTGACTAGGTAGATTGACATGGTGACTACCACAGTGGACTCTTGTGTGTCAGGAAGTGTGAGGATGGTGCAGGATAGGATGGGATTCAGATCGGTTGTTCATAGGGTTGTTATGAGTTGTACTTGACTCGATGGCATCTAACAACAACTAATAACTATTGCTCTTCAGAAGTTCAGGAGATTTTACCTGACATTTTAGGTAAATGAGGCACAATATAGAACTAGGGTCAAAACTAGAAATCAATCTTTCATCTAAACTTATCTCTAAATAATTCTGTTCAAGAGCCAAGTATGTGTAGCAGTGTCTGTGAGGATATGAAGAGGGAGAGTGCAAATTGTGAGAGGAAAGGAGATTTACACAGACCAATTCTTGTGTAATCATTAACAGTCATAACTAGACATGAACTCAGTAATTACTTACTCATTTATTTTAAAAAATGACTAAAAGAGTCACAGCCAGAAAGCCTAACATACTGTTAGAAACTAACTGTACAGGCTAGCCGCGACAGGAATCGTGCAAATGACTGTTGCTGAAAATCATGGGAAATATTTTTAATTGGCTATCAAAAATATTTTTTTAAATCAACATCTGTAAGACATTTGGGTCTTGCGCAGCATTCCTTTTTAATAAACATCATAGCTTCTATGAATAAAAAATAAGCATTGTTATCTTTTCTTATAGGCAATGAGAATTATTAACAGAATTAATATACATTTTTTTATGCTGTCACAAGAAAATGTATGATCAGCTATATTAGTATTTATGCACATTACACCCATACATTGTCACCCAGATTTGGTCTCCTACTACCATTTTTTTCTGTTGACAGGCAATATTACACATTTTCATAGCAGCTCTAGTTGTTGTTGTTGTTATGTGCTGTCGAGTCACTTGCGACTCATAGCGACCCTATGTACAACAGCCCTAAACTCCGCTCTGTCCTGTGCCAATCGCACTGTCTCTGACACTCCCATCCCAATTATCCCAGTCACTGAATCAATCCACCTCATAGAGGGCCTTCCCCTCCTGCGCAGTCCCTCCACCCTCCCAAGCATGATGTCCCTCTCTAAGGACCGGTCTCTCCTCGCAACATGTCCAAAGTATTTTAGACGCAGCCTCAGAATCCTTGCCTCCAAGGAGCCACCCGGTTTAACCCTTTCCAGGACAAATCTGTTTGTTTTCCTAGCAGTCCATGGTATTCTCAATACTCTTCTCCAGCACCACAGCTCAAAGGCATCAATTCTCCTTCTATCCTCCTTGGTCATTGTCCAACTCTCTGATGCATAACAAGTGATTGTGAAGACCATGGCCTGTATCAGACACACCTTAGTCTCCAGAGAGACACCATTGCTCTTCAATATTTACAAGTTGTACTGGAAGATCCAGAAAAGACCTTTAGGAAGACTCCATGAGTATTTCAAAGTTCAGCATTAGACTGAGAAAACATTTTAAACAATTTACACTACCATCAGGGAGTTGAGTGGAAAAAGCCATTCGTGTGTGTGTGTGTGTGTGTGTGTGTGTGTGTGTGTGTAGTTGTTGTGTGTATTGTCGAGTCACCTGTGACTCATAGCGACCCTATGTACAATAGCCCTAAACCCTGCTCTATCTTGTGCCAATCTTACTGTTTCTGACACACCTACCCCCCATAACCCCAGTGACAGAATTAAGCCATCTCATTGAGGATCTTCCTCTCCTGCACTGTCCCTCTACCCTCCCAAGTATGATGTCCCTCTCCAAGGAATGGTCCCTCCTTCCAACATGTCCAAAGTATGTCAGATGAAGCTTCAGAATACTTGTCTCAAGGAGCAAACTGGTTTAACCCTCTCCAAGATAATCCTGTTCATTCTCTTGTCAGTCCATGGTATATTCAATACTCTTCTCGAGCACCACAGCTCAAAGGCATCAATTCTCCTTCTATCATCCTTAGTCATTGTCTAACTCTCTGATACATAGCAAGTGATTGCAAATGGTCTGTATCAGGTACACCGTAGTCTCCAGACTGCCATCGTTGCTCTTCAATACTTTGGAGAGGTCTCTAACAGCAGACTTTCACATCGCAATGCATCTTTTAATTTCCTAGCTGCTGGTGCCAAGAGTGTTGATTGTGGAGCCAAGCAAACTAAAGCTGTTAACAATCTCAATCTCTTCACCATCTAAAATGATGCTGCCAATTGGCCCAGTGGTGTGAATTTTTGTTCTCTTGATATTAAGCTTCAATCCATATTGAAGGCTGTATTTTTAAATCTCTGTTCTTTTTCTAGAGTTATTGTAACAAATTATCATGTTGTTGTAGTTGCTATGTGCCAACTAGTCATAGATGACCCATCACAACTCTATGAATGAGAGTCTTGAACATAGACCGCTCATCTTTTCACTAAGTTCATAGAGTTTCCGGAAGCAAGCTTTTTTTTGGAAGTGGATGCCATCCTGCTTCCAATAATAAACAGGGTGAAATTTAAAAACAGAAATTTACTATCTCATAGTAATAGAATATAAGTCAAAGTGTCAGCAGAATTTTTTTCTTTCTTTTTTTTCTTGGTTTTCATAACTCCAGGCATTTCTTGGCACTCTGTAGTAGCTATGTCTTTACCTAGTAATCTTTCCAATCTGTATCTGTCTGTGTTTGTTTTCTTCTCTTATAAAGTTATTGTTGTTGTCATGTGCCATCAAGTTGGAACCAACTCACAGCTGACCCTGCAAGGGGGTTTCAGAGACTAAATCACAAGGAAGAAGACTGCCCGTTGTCCTTCCTTGGAGCAGCTGGTGGATTGGAGCAGCTGGTGGATTCGAACTGCCTTCCTCCATATTGGCAGTGGGATCCACCCCACTTCACTATGACATCATGCTAAACCTAACTGAAAATTTCTTCAAAAACTCTATTTCTAAGCAAAGTCCATCCATAGGAACTAGGATTAGGACTCTAACCTATCATTTGGAGAGGTGCAATTTCATTCACAGCAGTCTGCCCTCTGTCCCCTCCTGCCTTTGCTACAAGCCAAATGCATTCACCCTATCACAACAGCTCTAAAATCTTAATTCATCCCAGAATCAACTTCAAGTCCAAATCTCTTACCTTCTAAATATGTATCAAGTTTGGTGAAACTCTGAGTCCATCCTGGAGTAAAATTCCTCTCCACTGAAGGATCTTTGGATACTAGGTAATTGTTTCCAAAACAGAATGGTGATAATGACACAGGGTAGACATTCCTTTCCAAAAAGGAGCATTTGGAGAGTATGAAGAGGTCATATCAGTGCAAACCAACCCTGAAAAAGGAGCCCCTGGAAGTAAAACAAATTAAGGAAATAATTTCCCCTGGATAATCTCCAAAATGAATAGTGTCAAAACTACAGAAAAACATGGAAAATAAAAGACTTTACAACTGACATATAACATTTCAGGGGGGAAAAGAAATTCAGAAAACAGCAAAATCTTTTTCTGGAATAAAAACTATACTTTTCAGGTTTTGCTAAATTATCTTTTCATTTGTCCACTTGACAAACATGAATCAGGTGATTCCTTGTGGATGTTGGATTAAAAGTGATGAACAAACTAGATTCCTAATCCTCGAGGAGGACACAGACAGGGAGGCAGGACAGCCAGGAAGTGCCAGGACTGGCATGGTTTTACAGAAGGGAACATGAAGGTGTATTCGGATCAGACAAAAGTTAATTAAGCTTCCTTAGAATGATACAAGGCAATCTCAGACAAACCAGATCAGTTTGGCCTTCTGGGACTGAGGAAGAGGCAGTTGGTCTCTGGACACAAAATGACAGAGATGCTAGTGCAATGGCCACCTAAGAAACAGTGGTCAGAGAAGAAGCTGAGAAAAAGTGTGGTCATGAATGGGCTTTTGAGATCAAGTTATGGACTTTGGGTTTTATCCTGATGTTGTCAGGGAAACCTAGAAAAACTTAAGAAGAATATGAAATAATTACTTTTTTTGGGGAAAAAAATAACTTTCTGGATGCAATAGAATTGGCATATGAGAGGAAAAGAAACAAAACAGCCAAGAGACTGTTGCAGATCCAGCTGATGGAATGAGTGGGATATGAAATCTCAACTCCACACTCAGTTCTCCAAGCTCTTCATTCTGTCCCTGGATGCTGCCTCCTTATCTCCCACAAAGATGTGCTCTGCTTCCCAAGCCCCAAACTAAGGACTACATCAGTCTATAGAAAGACATTTTTCTACAGTGGTATGAGCTTAGGTTAAAGGACAATTTACTTCGTGTACCTCCTGTTAGTGGCTTGCATCCTACTGAACTGCTTTCAGAAGAGCTTCGAGACTGAAATGGATTAGAAAGAAAGGCTTGATTGCATACTTACAAAACTCAGTCAGTGAAAACCCAATGAAACACAACTGTCTGAACCCCAATCAACCATGGAGAGGCTGTGGGACTGGGAAGCATTTTATTCCATTGTGCAAAGGGTTCCCATGATTTGGGAGCCAACTCCAAATAGCTGATAATAAACTAATTGAAGGAAGAGAGAGAGAAGATATTGACTGTAGCTGCTTGTTCATCGAGTATTTTGAGGACTTACCCCTGTGCCAGCTTCTGGACCCATAAAGGGAGTCAGATTCAGGCTCTGCTCTGGGACAAGTCACATGAGAGATGGTAGAAACAAATGCATTTCAAATGGCAAGAGTTTGATTTGTCATCTGCCTTCTCAGACTGCTCTTCATCCAGATGCTCATGCCATGGTTAGTATTTCACCACTCTAGGGTCTCAAAACTCCACAACTGCATTTTATTTCTTCACTGTCCCGTCTTTCAGTCCTTGCACTTTGTAGAGTTATCCCTGCAACGTAGCTTACCCTTTCTTCCTCCTTGCCATTCTTGTTCCTATTATTCTTCACCTTGACCTACATGAAACCTCCTGTGTTCTCCCTAGGGAGCTCTGATAAGGTTAAGGTGTTGTGCTGCCAAAAGGACGTGGTTTGGATCACCATTGGGTCTATAGGAGAAAGATAGGCAATTTACAGCCTCTGAAAGCCCACGGGAGGATCAGATACAAGTTGATTCCAACTTGACAGCAATGAGAGGTAACTGTTTTCCTGCTCTCATTATTTTGATCATCAATCTACTCTGCAGTCATGTTAAATCCATTGATATAGGGATTTTAACAAGGGGACCCATCACATGTGGAACAAAACTGGAATTCCTTAGTTTAGCATTCAAATTATGTTCAAATAAGTCCCAGTTTTCTCTGTGAATTTATCTTTCTGGATTTCCAGATTATTTCCTGATGGGTTCCCAGACTCAAGTATTTTACTCTCTACCACTGTTCACAGCTTCAGTTTGCTCGGCTTCACAGTCAACACACTTGGCACCAGCAGCCAGAAAATAAAAAAATGCATTGCGATGGGAAAGTCTGCTGTTAGGGACCTCTCTAAAGTACTCAAGAGCAACGGTGTCTCTCTGGAGACTAAGGTGCGCCTGATACAGGCCATGGTTTTTGCAATCACTTGTTATGCATCAGAGAGTTGGACAATGACTAGGGAGGATAGAAGGAGAATTGATGCCTTTGAGCTGTGGTGCTGGAGAAGAGTATTGAATGTACCATGGACTGCCAAGAAAACAAACAGATTCATCCTCGAGAGGGCTAAACCAGGCTACTCCTTGGAGGCAAGGATTCTGGGGCTTCGTCTGACATACTTTGGACATGTTGTAAGGAGAGACAGGTCTTTGGAGAGGGACATCATGCTGGGTAGAGTAGAGGGACAGCGCAGGAGGGGAAGACCCTCTATGAGGTGGATTGATTCAGTGACTGGGGTATTCGGGATGGGTGTGTCAGAGGCAATGCGATTGGCACAGGATAGAACAGGGTTTAGGGCTGTTGTACATAGGGTCACTATGAGTCGCAAACGACTCAACGGCACATGACAACAACAACATCACTGAAAATCCAAATACTATAAATTGTATAGTATCTAAATACTATACATAAATACTATACATACTATAAATTTAGCTTGTGTGGTCATGAGCCAAAATGAAAATTATTATTTTTAAAAAACTTAACTTTATCAAAGTAGTGTACATTCATTTTAAATGTTCAGTTACATGACTACTTAAACAATCACATTCAAAATATAGAATTTTTTCATCATCTCCAAAAGGCAGTTTGTATTAAATAGGAATTATACTAAAAGAAATTACTCGGAGTCTATGGCTGGTACAAATAATAAACACACTCAGTCAGGTTTTAGAAGAGGTTCAATGTCCTTAGGGAATATTGAAAGGGCAGAGGGAGTAGAATCAGTGGCCCAGGGCCTCTGATCATTAGACTCACTAGGGTCACTTTTGACAAATTTAGATTACTAATCCCTTCAGTGGGAGCTCTGGTGGTTTAGTGGTAAAGAATTGCACTGTCAGTCCAAATGTACACCAGCTGCTCCACAGGAGAAAGATGGGCAATCTCCTCTCATGTGGTCTATTGCCTCTGAAAACCCTCTGGAGTGTCAGTTATAACTCGGTTCCAACTCAACCATACAAAACAACAATACCTTCAGTCCAAACACAACAACAATCCCTTCAGTCTAGAAGTTCTTGTGCATTTAGTTTAGAGTAGGTGCTCATGAATCTGTACTTCTAAAAGATTCTGTAGAGCCATATTTGCAAATCTCTCTCCAAATTATCACTGAAGTTTTTTCATTTGCCTATGATTCCAAGCTATCCCTAGAAGATGTAATGTTTTTCCTGTGTTTGAACTATTCATATATAATTCCATGTCTTCCATGATGTTTAATGTTCCCAGAGTCAAAGTACTGTCTCATATACACTCATCCAGAACAGGTCTCCAATAAAAATTTGCCAAATTAAATTGAAATTGCTTGCAGTTGGTCTGAAGCATGCTATTTATAGGACCAAGGCAAGAATGAGTGTCTAAACAAAACTGAAAATGGTATTATTAAATACAGAAGTCTCCTGTCGCTGGATCTTTGTTCTGACATGTGAAGGTTTAGCAAGGTTGAGATGTATACTTTTCATTGAAACCGAATGCACAGCATTTATTCAGATGCAAATATGATCTCATTTCGTCTGCCTCTCTTTTGTCATCCTTCCCCCTTTGTTTTTTCACATTGCTCCATTTTCATTGTATCTTGACTTGACCACTGGCAGTTACTTGAGGGCACGATGATAAATTTTAAAACTTAGTGGCATCGGCCACCAGAAATTTTCTCTCTGTGGAAATATATACAGCCCCACACCATTATGGAAAGAAAATGTCTAGACATATTTTTGGCACTCACAAAATTACATTTTTAATATTCAGTACCAAGAGACCTAAATTTAGAAGTACTTTTTTCCAATTTTCACTAAAATATAAGCAATTTTTAAAACATTTAACTTTACCAATGTAACTTATATGTACTTCAGATGTTCAATTAGATGAGTGTTGACAGTTTTATACACTCAGGAAACCACTATCACAATAAAGATGTAGAATATTTTTATCATTTCCAAAAGGCAATGTGCTTTAAATAGTAATTATTCTAAAAGCAATTGCTTAGATTCCTTGGCTGTACAACTGATAAACATTCTCAGCTGCTAATCAGAATGTTGGAAGTTTGAATTCACACAAGAGAGGCCTGGAGATCTACTGATGAAAACTCAGCTATTGAAGACCCAAAGATGCACAGTGGAAATAGGTTATTAATTCTAAAATATTGTTCTATTACATACTTGAACAAAATAGTTTTCTTTTTTGGTTTTCTTATAGAATCAGAAATTGAGATGGAGAGTTGAGAAATCTCCATCTCTCTGTCTTAAAACTATATCCTCAGGAGTTCCTGGGTAAAGCAAATAGTTAACATCTTCCACTGATAACTGAAAAGTTGGCAATTCCAAACCACCCAGAGGCACCTCGGAGGAAAGACCTGAAAATCTACTTTTGAAAGGTCACAGCCATGAAAACTCTATGGAGTGCAGTGCGACTCTATAGACATGTGGCCCTTATGATTCAGAAGTCATTTGAGGGCAACCAGCAGAGTAATGGAAGTTGTACTAATTCTCCTGATATGCCATGGCTGCAAGCACCCCTCCCTCTCCCTCTCCCTCTCCCTCTCCTT
>NW_006399867.1:921186-945163 GCF_000299155.1 Elephantulus edwardii | reverse complement strand
CTCCCCCTCCCCTCCTCTTCCCCCTCCCCCTTTCCCTCTCACTTTCCTACACACACACACATGCATACATACATACATACAAATACACACATATGTGATACAGCTTTCATCTCAGCTTGGGGAATTCCCCCAGACTTCTCCTTTCTATTTTTTTTTTAATTGTCCTTTGGTGCCTCTGCAGTCCTTCTCCTGGGCCTTCCTCTGTTGGCTCACATTTGTCAAGTTGCTATGGCTAAATTTGGAACCAAGGTCACAAACATTCAGCTTCATCTCTAATCTAGAAGTTCTAAAAGAGGCTCTGTTAGATATTATCTAGGTTAAAGTTCCCCTGAAGTCACTGCATCTCAGTACTCAACCCTGCTCCCCACCACACCATTGGTCCTCTTTTGGGGGTTCAGTCTGGAAAAGAAGTAACACTTTTTTAAACACTGTCCTGTCCTAGTCATGCCTGAAGGTGTCTGTTTCCACGTTGGATAGGGACCAGCCCCATCCATCTTCACATGCCCCTCTTTTCCCTTGCATTTACTCATGAATATATTAAATACATGAACTAGATTACATTAGACTGAAAGTTAGAAATCCATTCTACTTCTTCAGAGCTTACATCTTGCTTGCTTTCTACCTTTCTAGCAACTAAGGCTTTAAATGTTCTTCTTTGATTCTGTCTTATTGTTATTCTTGACATTCTGTGCCAAGAATCAAAAGAAATATATTTGAAGGAAAGTTTTATTATTTCTCATCGAACAACTTATTAGGGACATTAGCAAATGTTAGATGGATCTTGGCTGAAAGCATAGAGTACCAGAGGAATGTTTATTTCATGGACTATGCAAAGGCATTTGACTGTGTGGATCACAACAAACTGGGGCTAACAGAGTAAGACAAGGTTTACAGATTTCTTGTTCATGGTGTCACAGTGGGTTGTACTTGACTCCAGGGCACCTAACAATAACAGTCCATATTTCAAAAAGATAATATTTTCAATCTATTAGGTTAAACAGTATTAGTTGGAAATTACTTCATCTGATTTGTTTTACTTTTTAAAAATATGGGTACTAGAAATCATGAAATTATTTTGTGACTCACTTTCCTTTTAAGCAGTATTGAGCTAGAGATGTCCTGATCCACTAACATAACCCTAAATCCTAATCTTCAGAGTAGGCTCCAAGTATTTCTCTGGAATCCAAGGAAGACTTGCAGGCTTCACAAAGTGTCCCAGCTGATACCTGTGACCTCTGTCAGCAGCTTTCATTCTGAACCTTTAGTTCCTTAAATCTTTAGATCCCTTAAATGGTCTAATCACCTTGATATCCCTGTTCTTATTTGTAAAGGGAAGATCCCCTTCCATGGCTACTAGAAATTGCCACTCTCTGAACAGTTTGTGCCCATTTCCAAATGGGAAGAATCAACTCAGTGCCCAGGATGATAAAGTCACAAACTCTTCTTATAACCGGGAATTCCCTCTTCTTTCACATTCTTCTCTCTAGTTCACTAAGAATCCATCTCCTGATCCTAGCCCAGATATAAAGGATTAATTTTCTAACATTAACAAGAAGTCTCCCTTGTATAGTTCCTCCCCTCCTGATGCTTCATCCTGCCTCTAACCCGTCCCTATGACAAGCAAAAATAAAAACAAACCAGTTGCTTTTGAATCAGTTCCAACTCATGGCAATTCCACGTGTCACAGTAAAATTGGAATTTTCAGCAACTGATCTTTTGGAAGAAGTTTGCCAGGCTATTCTTCCAAGATGCCACCGCATTAATGGACTCAAACCCCCACTTCTCAGTAATAGTCAAACACTTAACTGTTTGAACCACCAGACTCCACAGTATGGTAAAGCCCACCTTAACATGTAAGATACACATGGTTAATAAAAAGTGCTATCGTGCATCTGATACAGGCCATGGTCTTTGCAATCACTTGTTATGCTTCAGAGAGTTGGACAATGACTAGGGAGGATAGAAGGAGAATTGATGCCTTTGAGCTGTGGTGCTGGAGAAGAGTATTGAAGGGACCAGGGACTGCTAGGAAAACAAAGAGATTCATCCAGGAGAGGGTTAAACCGGGTGGCTCCATGGAGGCAAGGATTCTGGGGCTTCGTCTGACATACTTTGGACATGTTGTAAGGAGGGACCGGTCCTTGGAGAGGGACATCATGCTTGGGAGGGTGGAGAGACACCACAGGAGGGGAAGACCCTCTATGAGGTGGATTGGTTCAGTGACTGGGATAATTGGGATGGGTGTGTTAGAGGCAGTGCGATTGGCACAAGACAGAGCAGAGTTTAGGGCTGTTGTACATAGGGTCGTATGAGTAGCAAGCGACTCGACGGCACATAACAACAACATTAATTACTGATTTAAAAATTAGTAAAGATATATTTATTATCTTTTATTAGATAAATAGGGAATTAATTTGTACTAATAACCTATATAAACCATAAGAAACATACAAACTATATAATAGGCATGTACTGAACTGCAAAGTCCCGAGTAAACATAAAGCAGTCACTTTCAAACCTCCTCTGCCTCTATCAAAAGAAATGGGTTTTAACACTATCCCTCCATTAGAATAAGAGCTGAGCAGAGGATGGAAGCAAAGAGCCAGTTGTATTCTATACAAAGTCCCTTTCACTGGATAAGACTGGTAATAACATGGGATTTGCTCAACAGCCTAGTAAGAAATATTTGCTTTTAGTCTTTTTTTACAGTACCTGGACTTCCCCCAAAAAATGAGTGACTTACCTCAAAAGGCTATTTGATCGTCTTCCCAAAACAAAGTTTCACTCAAGGTGACACTT
Source organism: Elephantulus edwardii (assembly GCF_000299155.1). Classification (NCBI taxonomy): domain Eukaryota; kingdom Metazoa; phylum Chordata; class Mammalia; order Macroscelidea; family Macroscelididae; genus Elephantulus; species Elephantulus edwardii. Next base: position 942,364 of record NW_006399867.1, on the reverse strand, counting down.
ATTATAATAGAAACTGTCAGTAACTTGTAAATGAATACTGTTCTTGTGGGGAAAAAGAAAGTTAAAAAAGAAAAAAAAAGATATTTCTTCTCCCATGCTGGTCATCTAGATAAAAATTTGTTGACTGAGTTCGATTTCAAGACTCAAAAGATCTGTCTTAGCAGCAAGTCGAGATCCAGAAAAAAAAGAAGAAAATATATCAACTTTTAAAAGCATGAAGTGTTAGATGCAAAGCTTGAGGCTTGCTTTCATATTATTCAGTAATTTGTTCTTAAGAACTATTTATTTTCAAGAAATAAAAGCAGATAGTCCCTGCTTTCTGAGAGTTTACATTTATTTCATTTAGAGAAAACAGATAATACACTTGTACACACACACACACACACACACACACACACTCCTGGTGCCCTGAAATCTGGCTCATGGTGACCACATGTGCTATAAAGTAGAACTGTAATCAAGGGGGTTTGCTTTTTTTGCTTTAAGGTGCTTTTTATTTGCTTGGTTTTTGCTATAATCTTTCCAGAAGGAAACATTCTTCCACAGTGCTCTGAGGTGGGTTTGATATTCAACCTTTATGTTAGTAGTTGAGAGCAAACCATGTGCTCCACTTAGGGACTTCAAACTTATTCACAGACAAATAAGTAAATAAGTAAAACCATTTCATGTGATGATTAAATGTGGCCTGCCCCATCACAAAAAAAAAAAGAAGAAGAAGAAAGAAAGAAAAACCTCACTGAGTAATGACATGAACACAGTGAGGAGAAAGGTCACCACTTTGGCCTTTCAAAGGCTTCTCAGATGAAGTGATAAGAGAGCCTTCATGTGGATCAGTCACATAAAGAGCCAGGGGAAGTACATTCCAGGCACAAGTATCCATAAGTATAGTAAGTTCTGAGATGAGAACATGTTTGTTATGTTTGAACAAAAGAAAGAAATGATGACAGAGTCTGGAAGAGATGAAGGGAAAGCAAGTGATGGAGTAAGACATTAGAAGGTAGTTAGAGGCTTCACAAGTATCTGAATCCCCAATAAGCAAGGAAAGTACGGGAGGACCTTTTAAAATTATTTTTGTTTTATATTGGTTTGCATCCCAAAATTCAAATACATTGTGTTTTGTTTGTATACGTTGGGTTTCACGCTCTCCTCCATTCACATTGTATTTCATATGGTAACTCTCATACACTGTGTTTTATAAAATAAATCACCGATGATCACACAGGAGTATTCAAGGTATGACTGGCATCTGTCTATCTCTCAAATTCAAGGCACCTCTTAACAGAAATCAAAGCTTCTTTTCAAGCTGTGTTGTAATCCAAAAGGCACTCAGTTCAAATCCACCAGCTGTTCACAGAAGATTAGGCAATCTCCTTCCGTTTGATTTATTGCCTCTGAAAACCCACTGAAGGGTCAGCTATGAGTCAATTCCAAGTCAATGGCAAACAAGAAGAGGGATAGACTCTTTAGTAAGCAAGGCACACATGTGATTCCTTATGCTTACCGACTAATTTGTAGTAAAGTTTCACCAGTTGGGCAAGAGTGAAGTAGGTCAAGGATAGCAGTGTAGAGTCTATTATTAGTAAGTTGCTCAGGCAAGAAGTGACATGCCTTGGCGCTAAAGCTGGGACATTGGAAGTGATGACAAATTCTAAGACTCTAGGTGTACTTTGAAGAAGAATAATAAAACTTACTGGGTTAGATATGATTAGTGAAGGAAACTAAAGAATAGAAGAATGACTCTTGAATCACTGGACTGAGGATCTCTGGAGGAGTGACATTAAGATGAAGCAGCAGAAGAGAGAAGCTGTTGAGAGGAGGTGTAGTCAAATAAATCACTCTGTTACAGAGCTCTTCACTTAAGCATCACAGTAGTTCTCTGAAGTTCATTTCACTTTCCCCATTTTAGGGACAGGAAACTAAAGGACAAGTAAGTTTTGTAACTTGCCCAATGTTACTTGGCTAACTCACCCCATGAGACACTTTTCCTTACCCATAATAACCACAGAGGTTAAGACTACTGAATTCTAGTGCTCAGACCACTATTTACTAGGCATGCAACTCTTTGGCAAGATTTAGTTTCTCTAAGAATGGAAAGAAGAATGATTAACAATCGTAATAACAACAACCTGCATTATGCAGATGATACAACCCTGCTTGCTGAAACTGAGGACGACCTGAAGCACTTGCTGCAGATAGTCAAGGACTTCAGCCTTCAATATGAACTGAAGCTCAACATTAAGAAGACAAAGATTCTCACCACTGGGCCAATTGGCAGCATCATGATGGATGAAAAATAGATTGAAATTGTTAACACTTTAGTTTTCTTGCTTCCATAAGCAACACTCAGCAGTCAGGGACCTCTTCAGAGTATTAAGGAGCAACAATGTTAGTCTGGAGACTAAGGTGTGCCTGATCCAGGCCATAGTCCTCACAATTGCTTGCTATGCGTCAGAGAGCTGGACAATACTAGAGATGCTAAAAAGATAATTGATGCCTTTGAGCTGTGGTGCTGGAGAAGAGTGTTGAATACACCATGGACTGCCAGGAAAGCAAACAGGTTCATCCTAGAGAGAGTGAAACCAAGCTGCTCCTTGGAGGCAATGATTCTGAGGCTTTGTCTGACATACCTTGGGCATGTTGCAAGGAGGAATCAGTCTTTGGAAAGAGACATCATGCTTGGAAGGGTGGAGGGTCGGAGAAAGAAAGGGAGATCATCGATGTGATGGATTTGATACTGTGACTGGGGTAATAAGGGTAGGTGTGTCAGTGACAGTAAAGTTGTCACAGGATAGAGCAGATTTCAGGGATATTGTACATAGGGTTGCTATGAGGCACAAGCGACTTGATAGCACTAACAACAATATTCACACAGGGCTTGTAAGAAGGTTAAGTGGGATGCAGTAGGCCACAATAACTAAGGATGACACAAGAAGAATTGACACCTTTAAGTTGTGGTGCTGTAAAAGAGTATTGAGCATACATACCATGTACTGCCAAGAGATTAAACAAGTTTATCCTCAAAAGGATGAAACCAGGCTGCTCCTTGAAGGCAAGAATTCTGAAGTTTCATCTCACATACTTTGGGCATGTTGCCAGGAGGGACCAAGCCCCTGAGAAGGAGAGGAGAGGAAAACCCAGATGAGATGGATTGACACAGGAACTGGGGTAATGGGAGTAGGTGTGTTGGAGACAGTGAGAGTGGCTCAGGATAGTACAGACTTCAAGAACTGTTGTACACAGGGTTGCTATGAGTCACAAGTCACTCAATGACACATAATATCAACAACATATATGTATAGCATATAACAAACATTGATCAAATATTGTTGTTGTTGATTGCCTTCGAGTCAAGCACGACTCATAGCAACCCTAAAAAGGCTTGAAGCCCCTCTACTAATACACCAAATATTAACTATTGTTATTTTTAGTCACACCTGAAGAGAGAAATAGAGAAGAAAAGTGCTGGGAGATTTTTCTCTAACTAAAATAATTCATCCAGGACATACTCATCTAGGACATGTATTAGATACCCTGAGTGATTCAAGTGGATAATGTTACTAGCTTCTGACCAAACTGTTGGAAGCTTGAGTCCACTCAGAGGTTCCTGAGGGGCGGGAAGAAATAAACGATTAAAACCCCTGTGGAACACAGTTCCGTTTTAACACTCCATGAGTCAGAATTGCCTCACCAGCAACTGGTTAGACTATTTATCTGCTCACTTCAGCTGGTCTTCTCACCCTTGTCACTGTGCAGCAAGAGAACCACTGTCTCTAAGGGCTAGTCCCTCCCTAAAGCCTTGAGATGAGGGGACATCTTGAGAGTTGTATGGGAGCACTAAGTGTAGCCTAAAATAAAGACTGACTAAGCAAAGGAAAAGTCAAAGACAAAAGACAAGATATAAAAACTCCACTGAATAGGTCTGAAATGACCAAAGAGAAAAAGTCCCAACCTAAATCAGGGAAAGCTGGTTGCATCAGTGAATGAAAAGAAAAAAAAAAAAAAAGTAACCACACACCCTACAGTCAGGCAGTAAATATTACGATACTGGAAAGACAAATGTGAGGAGCATTTCCCCCAGGGCTGACCTCAGAGGAAGAACTGGTCAGAGATTAGCAAGAGGGGAGCTTTCTACCAAAGAGCTTGAAAGTTTTGACCTTGATCCCATCTGATGCCTCAGCCTCCTCCACCCACCCTGATGTAAGAGCACAGTGACTGATGTCAGCCTTTCCCTGTCACAGCATGTTCTTCAGTCAGAATGAACAACAGTGGAAAGTCAATGAATGCCTACCGAGAGGCAGGGGAGATGGGCTGATTATTTTGGAAAATTACCAAAGACAATGTCTTTGCAATGCTTTTTAAAGAGAAAATGAGGATGACCTATATAACATCCAAATAAGCAAGACAGGCAAGGGCTTAATTATGCTGCTTTACTAATCTGTACTGTAACAATTATAATAAACACAATTAAGCCCATGCCTACTTTGCATACCTTGCTTAAGGAGCCCTGGTGGTACAGTGGATTAATGTTACTCAAAAGATCAGCACTTCAAATCCACCAAACACTCCACAAGAGAAAGATGTGGGTCATTTGTTTTTATAAAGATGCCTTGGAAACTCTGTGGGACAATTCCACTCTGCCTTACAGGTTTCCTAAAAGTCAGAATCAATTCAACAGTAGTGAGTGGCTTTGAGTATCTGGTTTACTGCAAGCCAGTGTTCTGGTAAATTGCTCACCATAGATTTATAAGTAAAACAATCAAGCCTTCCTGTATCTTGCTTATTCTAAGCTAGTGCATATCATAATTCCTGGTTAATCTGCCCCTGAATTAAGACTGCTATGAAAAGCTATTTTAGAAGAAGCTAGATAAAAAGCAGGACCATATTGAGACATGCAGAAGTGGCTATTCAAAGTATTATGTCTTTATTATTTGTCAGAAATAGAGTGCTCATCACTCTGCTCTGATTTCAGCTCCATCATATGCAGGCTTTTTGAGAGTTGAATGCAAGTACATATCTGTGATGTTGTCCCTGGCATCTGCTGTCTGAGGAGACAGTCTAGCAAAATGATTTAGACCAAAAGCTCTGGTGATAAGCTGCTTAACTCTCAAGCTCATACTGTGTCAATCTTCTCAGTTATAAAGAAGACTTGTGGGAGTTACTGAGCCTTTGTAAATCTTGGTTTCCTCATTAATAACTATGAGCAAAATAGTGGTAATAGTTGCAAAGAGTCGATTCATCGAAAACCTGTGTTATGCAGACAACACAATTCTGCTTGCTAAAACTGAAGAGGACCTGAAGTACTTGCTGCAGAAGGTCAAGAACTGTAGCCTTCAATATGGATTGAAGCTCAACATCAAGAAAAATTCTCACCACTGGGCTGATTTGCAGCATTATAATAAATGGTAAAGAGATTGAGATTGTTAACAACTTTAGTTTGCTTGGCTTCACAATCAAGACTCTTGTTACCAGCAGCCAGGAAATGAAAAGACAAATTGCTTTGGTAAAGTCAGCTTTGACGTCAGTCTGGAGACTAAGGTGTGCCTGGTCCAGGCCACAGTATTCACAATTGTTTGCTATACATCAGAGAGCTGAACAATGACTAGGGATGATAGAAAGAAAATTGATGCCTTTGAGCTGTGGTGCTGGAGAAGAGTGTTGAATATACCATGGACTGCTAGGAGAACAAATAGGTTCATTTTATAGAGGGTGAAATCAGACTGCTCCTTGGAGGCAAAGATTCTGAAGCTTCGACTGACATATTTTGGGCATGTTGCAAGGAGGGACCAGTCCTTGGAGAGGGACATCATGCTTAGAAAGGTTGACGGGACAGAGAAAGAGAGGAAGACTCTCGATGAGATGGATTGATACAGTGACTGGGGTAATGAGGGTTTGATACAGTGACTGGGGTAATAAGGGTAGGTGTGTCAGAGACAGTAAAGTTGTCACAGGATTTAGCAGGTTTCAGGACTTTTGTACACATGGTTGCTATGAGGCACAAGCAACTTGATGGCACATAAAAACAAATAATACCTAACTTCATGAAGTACCTGTTATATAAATTTTAATAAACATTTATACTTAATACATAGTTGCCTGACTGCATTCTAGATGGAACAGTTTTTTTTTAAGGAAAAAAATCTTTCAAGAATATATTTCTTTCCAGATTATATCTTGGTTGCTACCACTCTGGAAAAATAATATTCACTGATCAACCACTTAGTGCTAGAAATATTTTGGCAAAAGAAAATATTGGAAACACCATTGCATAAAACGTCAACAATAAAAAAATGGAGGAAAGGTTAGGCCAAGGAGGATTTGAAAAGCTGACTAAAACAGATGAATCAGTGAAGAGAGCTAACCAACCCTAGGTCTATTTATAGTATTCAGAAGGTTAGGAAATTTTCAATATGCCTTAAAGCACTGTGATTTTCCCTTGTGCATTGTTTTGTTCCCCTTTCTTTTCTAAGACGCATCACACAAATTTGGAAAACAAAAAAACCTGTATGTTGGTTGGAAACAGGTAGGGAAAGGGGGGAACTCAATTGTGCCAAAGCTCCCCAGGGAAAGAACAGGTGATGCCCAAAAGATGACGACAGTAGGCCAGTTTATCCTGGTGATGATGACGAAAACTCGGACCAGGGGGTTACCTGGGGCATGCCTCTCAATGCAGCAGCAACTCTGGCATGATATGACCCAGCTTGAAGCCCCCAGGTGGTTTCCCCCACAAAGAAAGCAGCTGGAACACTGGAGTGGGAGATGGAGAATGCTGTTGTTGTTGTTGTTAGGTACCATCAGACTGACTACAATTTATAGTGACCCTATGAACAACAAATCTGAATCTTGCTCTATCCTGAACCATCCTCAGAATCTCTGATATGGTAGATAAAGGGAAAGATACTAGAGTAGGTAACAGGGAAAATGGTAGGCAGCTTTGAGGTAGTGTATTGTCCAAACTGGAATGTTTTACACATGAAAGTTGACATCAAAGGGACTCTAAAGAATGGCCGCACTATGGAAAACAGGACAAAACTTTGTCCATTCCTGAACCATCCTCACAATCTCTGCTGTAAAATCACTGTGCTGCTCTTGTCGAGGCTGTTCCGCTGACCCTCTGCTTTTCCAAGCACACTGTCTTTCTCCTGATAACATACTCAAAGTATGTGAGATATAAGTCTCACCCATTCCCATTTTTCAGGCACCTTCTGGCTGCACTTCTTCCAAGACAGATTTGTTTGTTCTTTTGGCAGTCCATGGGATATTCAGCACTCCTCATTAACACCATAATCTAAAGTCATCAGTTCTTCTTTGATATTCTTTATTCATTGTCTCATTGGCTCGTGCATCTGAGGCAACTAAAAATTATTTACCTTGACTCACGTGAGTCTTCAAAATTACATTCTTTCGTGGTAGTATTTTATAGAGGTCCTTAAGAGTAGATGTGCCCAATACAACACACTATTTGATTTATTAACTGCTGTTTCCCATGCTGTTGATTGCAGATGCAAATAAACTGAAACCCTTGACAATCTTTCTTCTCCGTTTATCGCATTGCATATAGGTGCAGTTTCAATTAATTGCTTTTGGCACAAAGACTGCCTTCCTTCCATTTTCTTTTTAGGCTTCTTGTGTCATTCAACATTTTGCTCATGAAACCTTGCTGTCTTGCAACTCAAGGTTTGAATTTCTTCTGTTCTTTCAGCTTCAGAAACTTCAAGTGTTTTCTTACCTTTTGGTTTCCTAATTCCAGGTCTTTGCACACTTTAGTGTAATACTTTGGTCTGTCTTCTCAAGTTGTCCTCTGAAATCTTCTCTTTAACTTCTCTTTATCATTTCTTTCTTTTACTGTTGATTTTATACATTAAAGAACACTATAATCTTTTCTAACATCTATTATGGTGTTTGCATTCTTTTCTGTCTTTTAGTGATCTTTTCTTTCCTTCATATGTAGATCTTTTGTTTTCTTCATCTAGTCTTTGGTCATTAGCATTCAATACATCAAATCTTTTCTTGAGATAGTTTCTAAATTCAGGTCAGATATAGTTAAGGTTGTAATTTATTTCTTGTGGACTTGTTTTGGTTTTTTCAACTTCAATTTGAACTTCCTTTTAACCAATGACTAAACTGTTGATCATACAAAATTCTACCTTGATATTTCTATAGCCAAGATCACATTTTCTAATTATTAGCCCTTCATTGTTTCTAATCTTTGTATATTCTAACCATCAGTTATTATTGCTACAATTCTATTTTACAATAAAAAGTCTAGAAGCTGTTAGAAATTTTCCATTCCTTCATTTTCCCCTTAAGTTGTTGGTGCTTAAATTTGAATAATAGTCGTATTAACAGGTCTTCCTTGTGTATATATTGATATTATTCAACCATTAACAATTGACTCTGTATATTTCTTCCATCTTCTTGTAATGTTTCCTGGCTCATTTAATATTCTGCCCAAAGCATCCTTAAGTATTGAAACTTGAGGCTTGAATTTGTGCTTCAATGCCTTCAACTTAAGAAATTCCAAGTGAGTTCAGCCCTTTTGGTTTTCCGATTCCACCTCTTTGCACATTTCATTAGAATACTTTGTTTTGCCTTCCTGTGCTGCCCCTTGAAATCTTCAGTTCAGCTCCTTAATTTCTTGATTTTGTTCCTTTGCTTTAGCTTCTCAGCACTCTAGTGCAATACTAAGAGTCTCATCTGACATCCGTCTTGTTCTTATCTTCCTCCTCTGTCTTTGGAATGACCTTTTGCATTCTTCATGGATGATATTCTTGATATCCTAATACAACTCATCTGCTCTTCACTCGTCAATGTTCAACTTCTCAAAACTGTTTCCTGAGATGATGTTGAAATTCAAGCAGGATAGACTCAAGGTCAAATTTTGGTTCCTGTGGATTTGATTTAACCGACTTTAGCTTCAGTTTGAATTTCCATGTGAGTAGTTGGTAGTCTGTTCCACAAACCTGTTTTCACACCTGGCCTAGTTATTACAGCTGATATTGAGCTTCTCCAGCAATTCTTCCCAAAGATGTAGTTGATCTGATTCCTATGCATACCATTAAGTGAAATCCATGTGTATAGTCTGTATTTATGTTTCCTATAATAAGAATTTGCAATGAATAGGTCCTTGATTGGAGGAAGACTAATCAACAGCCTGTGTTATGAAGATGACATAACCTTGCTTGCTGAAACTGAGGAGGACCTGAAGCAAGACATGAAGGACTTACTGCAGAAGGTCAAGGACTGTAGACTTCAATATAGATTCAAGCTCAACATAAAAAAAAAATACAAAAAAAAAACACCAAAAAAAAAACCCCAAACCCCCTCCCCCAACAACAACAAAAAACAACCGAACCAAAGATTCTCACTACTGGGTCAATTGGCAGCATTATGATAGATGGTGAAGAGACTGAGATTGTTAACAGCTTTAGTTTGCTTGGCTCCACAATCCATACTCTTCATACCAGCAGCCAGGAAATAAAATGAAGAATTGCATTGGGAAAAGTCTGCTGTCAGGGACATCTCCAGAGTACTAAAGAGCAACAATGTCAGTCTGTAGACTAAGTTGTGCCTTAATCAGGCCATGGTCTTCGCAATTACATGCTATGCATCAGAAAGCTGGACAATGACTAGAGATGATAGAAGGAGAATTGATGCCTTTAAGCTGTGGTGCTGGAGAAGAGTATCAAATATACCATGCACTGCTAAGAGAACAAACAGATTTGTCCTGCAGAGGGTGAAACCAGGCTGCTCCTTGGAGGCAAGGATTTTGAAACTCCATCTGACATACTTTGGGCATGTTGCAAGTCCTTGGAGAGGGACATTATGCTTGGGAGAGTGGAGGGACAGCACAAGAGAGGAAGACCCTGGATGAGATGGATTGACTCAGTGACTAGGATAATGGGGGAGTGGGGTTAGGTGTATCAGAGACAATAAGGTTGGCTCAGGATAAAGACAGTTCAGAGCTGTTGCATACTGGGTCAGTATGAGTCTCAGGTGATTTGACAGCACATAACAACAACACAACAACCATTAACAATATTGCATTTCAGGATAGATCTTAAAATATTCTTTTTAACGATGAATGTAACACCATTCCTCTTTTCTTTGTCATTGTTGGCAAACCACATCATTCGATTGTCTGATTGAAAATGGCCATTATAGGTCCATCTCAACTCACTAATGCCTAGGATATAGATCTTCATGAGTTAGATTTCTTTTTTTTTTTCAATCTCTTTTTAAAATCTCCAGGTTTCCAAGATCCATACTTTGTACATTCCATGTCCCAATTATTACTGGGTATTTGAAGCTGTTTCTTCTTATTTTGAATCATGTGATATGAGCAAATGAAGATCCTTCACTGGCTGAAACCTTTACTCCATCCCTGTCACTAGGGTAGATTCTGCTTTGAGGGGGAAGCTCCTCCCAGTCCTATTTAGAGAGCCTTCCAACCTGAGGGCCACGTCTTCTGGCATTCCATCAATGTTTCACTGCTATTCAAGGACTTTTCGAGGATTCATTATCTCAGAAGGGGATGTCCAGTCCTGCTTCCTAGTCAGTCTTACTCTGGAAGCTCTAATGAAACTTTTTCACCATGAATGACCCTTTTTGTTTGTGAAACATTGGTAGCATAGCTTCTCTCATCACAGCAACACATAAGCCACCACAGTGCGACAAACTGCCAGATGAGAGGAGGAAGTGAAAGTGCACACAATGAATAAGAATCATGAGTCAACAGGCATAACACCAGTACTGTCTAGGCAAGTCAGGACTTAGCCACATAGTCAATGTACATTGTATTAGTCTGCATGTGTATACATGCAGAAGACCAGAAGATAGATGCTGAATTGATGAAGAAAATTACAAAAGGTGGGGAAGTGGAAGGAGTGGGTGGAAAAGAAACAAATTCTTATTTGTATTCTTGCTTGCTAGTAAAGAGAACATGAAACACTTGGTGCAAATATTAAAAACTACAATCTTCGGCATTGAGAAAACAAAAATCCTTGCCACTTGACTAATAAGTAATAACAGCATGATGGAGAAAAGACTGATGTTGTCAAGTGTTTCATTTTACTTTGATCAACAATCAACACTAATGGTATATAAATAACAAGGGTCATGTGCAAAGCATCATACCTGTTCTTATCCAACCTCACAGGAGGAAATTATTCCTGTCCAAAGCATCAATAACACAAAATCAATTCCCATAAGGTCAGACATGTTCCTCATCTTCCCAAGCCTCTTTTCTATTGATCTCAACACCAATTCTGCTGCTTGGCTGGGTCCAAAATCCAATGTGATAGCTCACAGACCACACGGAACCATATGGGGGGAGTTAAAAGGTTATAATTCAGATTAATAACAAAATACAGCCAAGACAGCTCCAAAAATGTGCACACAAGCACCTCAGTCTCGAGCCTCATGGCTCTAAATGTTCTCAAGTTCTCAGTTTTGCCAATATTGGCTCCCCTCCCCACAGTCCCATCTCACATCCAATTCTCCAGTTCACCCAGTGCTTCTGCTGCCATCTCAAAACATGTCCTACATGTCCTCGGTTCGAGGACATCTCTCTTCTCCGGTGAGGTAAAGATTTCCACCTTTTTTGGTGGGAGAAAAATTCCTTCTGGTAGAGGAATAAGTCCTCTGTAGTTAGAGCTGTTTGTTTTATTGGCAAGACTAGCCAATCCTCTTGTAGATTGTAGCGACTGGCCAATCTTTTTGTGGAATGGTAGATTGCCAATCCCTTTGTGGATAGGCCAACATACCTCACTCACATAATCCCACCTCTTCACATAGTCAGTCATCTACACTAGAAAAGCCATAATGAGAGACAAACGCCACACATGGTAACAGGTGTCAAGAAATCAAAAGAAGGGTTGCATTGGGAAAATCTTCTGCCAAAAACCTCTCTAAAATACTGAAGACCAATTATCAGTTTAAAGACTAAGGTGTACCTGATTCAAGCCATGGTCTTTTTAATTATACCACTAGCAGCAACAACACACATCCTTGACAGATTACTTTATGCCTTTAATTTGTGGTGTTAGAAAAGTATACGGAATATCCCATGAACTGACAAAATCACAAACAAATCTGTCTTAGAAATACAACCACGTGCTTCTTAGAGTTAAGAATAATGAAACTTTGCCTCCCATACTTTGAACATATTCACCAGTCCTTAGACTAGGACATTATGCTGAGAAAAGTAGAGGGTCAGAAAAAGAGAATAGTATCTACAACAATACGGATTGACACCGTGACTGTAACAATGAACTTTAAGAGATCATAAGGATAGTACAGGAAAGGGCAAGGTTTAGACTTGTTCACAGGCTCCTATGACTCAATGGCACCTAACAAATACTCTAGACTTCTGCAGACTACTTTCAAATCCCCTCATTGACACTGAGTCAGAATTGACTCCTAGCTCATCCTCCAGTAGGTTTTCAGAGGCTGTAAATTACACAAGAGGAGATGACCCATCTTTTGCACAAGGAGCCAGTTGAGGATCTGAATTTCCAGAGAGGCCAAACATGTTTATGTTAGCAGCACATAGTCCTATGAATTAAGCCACCAGAATGCTCTGTGTACTGATAACTTCCCTTATTTAGTGTGGTTGACCTTTGAACAACATGTGTATGAGTGCACATGAAAAGTTCAAACTCATGTGTAATCTTTACCTAAACAGATGGCCACATCTTTCTTCCACGGAACACCTGGTGAGTTTGAACCACCAACTTTTATTTATAGCTGAGGCCTTTACTCACAGTACCACCAGAGTTCCTTCCCTAACACAGGGGCCCTACAATTACTATTGTTATTTTACACGGTCAATGTTTGTTTATATTCAGCCACATGCTTGCTCAGTTGCTCACCCATCATTGCTTCTCTCAGGTCAGATTTTCCATTTACAGTATAAACCCCAGAAAGGACTATTTGTGGTCACCAATTCTCAATAGAGATTTTCCCCATTCCACTCAGCATCATGGTCAAACTAGACAAATTTCTCTGCTATCTGATTCTACAGGACACATTTCTTTTTCGTTAAATCTCAAATCAAGGCTGCAGCTCTTTAAAGTCCCAGTTTTATTCAAAGATCTCCCATTAAATACATTTCCTTAGCCCCATCTTGGGCTTTAGCCCTTATCTGATAAATTTTCTACATCCATCAGAATAAAACTTTGTGATGCTCTCTTACTTTCAAGGTTCTCTCTTTCATTCATTTTTAGTCTTTGTGAAGTCTTCCCTTTCTTGCTATGTCAGAGATGTATTTTTCAAAATATTCTTTAGACCTGTCCTACTGAAACTAGCAATCTGTAATAATTGCTTATTTTAAATGATTGACATTTTCATGTGTAAGACACTGTCACAGTATAGTAATAATAATAATAATTAATAGCTAATATCATTGAGCACCATTAAAAGCCACAAACTCCTGACTAAACATGCTTTATCTCTTAATTATAATCTAATCCTTACTATACATCATTAATAGGTCAAAGCTATCTAAATTTATAGTCTACATGAGTAACTATTACTTGATCTGTGCATAGATCACAAAGAGGATTGAATTTCAACTAACGTGTTGTTATTGTTGTTGTTGTTGTTGTTAGGTGTCAAGTCGAGCACGGCTCATATGAACAAAAGATCTGAACGCTGTTCTATCCTGCACTATCCTCACACTTCCTGACACACAACAGCACATTACAACAGTCACTATATCTGTTCATCTGGTTGAGGGTCTTTCTCTCCCTCACCAACCTTCCACCCTTTAAAACATCATATTCCTCTCCAAGGCATAGCACCTCCCAACAACTTGTCCAAAGTATGTGAGGCAAAGCCTCATCATTCTTGCCTCTGTTTACACCCTCTCCAAAACATATCTGTTCGTTCTCTTGGTCATCCATGTGATTATCAGTGTTCTTCTCTAACACCACAGCTCAAAGGCATCAATTTTTTTTCTGTCATCCTTATTCATTATTCAGGTTTCTGATGTATAGCTAATGTCATGAGTAAGAAATTCAGAGGCATGTGCAGAATTGATTTTCCAGGACTAGGAATGGTCATACAGAGCCTCTTGCCGCCTCTGTTTTTGACAGAGACATATCTACTTCACAGGTGGATTACAAGTGCAATTTAAAGCCAAGATAGGAATAAAGAATCACCACAGTACCACATACAGCTCATCTGTCAGTTTATTTTCATATGGTGGCTTGCATATTATTGTGATGCTGGAAGCTATGCTAGCAGTATTTCAAAACTAGCATGATCATCCATGGTAAACACTTTCAGGCAGATGTAACTTCCACACTATCCCAGAGTAGGATATAAACTTGGTCAGCATCTCCTAAAATAATGGGCCATGAAAAATTTCATGAAGAACAGCAGATTTTTGTTTAATATAAAGCAAAGATGAAGCTCTCAGCTTGGAAGGCACTCAAAGCATGATGCAGTAAGAGTTGCCTCCTCAAAGTAGAATCTGCCCTAGTAATGTGGAAGGACTTTCATTTGCTCATGTGCAGAACTCTAAAGTAGAAGGGGAAAATGCTTCAAATATCTGTTAATAATTACAATGAGAAGATTAACGAAGGATGAATTCAGGAAAATTGGAAGCTTTTAAGTTATTTTTATTTTAGATTGTTTGCATAAAAAAAATCATATACACTGTGTTTCATTTATATACATGATATTTCACACAATCCTATATTCACATTGTGTTTCATACAATCATTTTCCCATACATTGTGTTTTATAAAATTAATCATCTTTGATCCGGGTCCACCATTACCCACCTTTTCAAGTCCCCGCCAAATCTTTCCTAACTCCTTCACCCACTCCTTCTGCCCACCAAACTCTAAGACCTTGTGAAAATTCGAAGTGGGTTCTTTAGGGAGTGTGTGTGTGTGTGTGTGTGTGTGTGTGTGTACCATCAAATTGGATCTGACTGGTACAGGAGGAGATTGTCCCTCCTTCTTCAGCAGAACATCTGGTGAATTTGAACGACGCACCTCTGGGATTGCAGTGCAGCTTCCTGCCACTAGGTCACCAGAGCTCGCCAAAAATTGGAAGTTTTAAAATATGAAATGTAATACATAAAAATTTATATTCTCAAATTAGTTAACTGAAATGGAATACTAGTAGGCCAATTGTAATCAATTTGATCATCATTTCATACAATAATATGGTTTACTCTTCTGGCAATGAGAAATCGAAGAGAAATGGTAGCATGTTCATAGTCAAAAGAACATTTCACAGAGAGTGGCTGAAAAGGCAGTCTCCCCCTCCCCCATCATGCACCACAGGCTCATGGGGAGCCTGGTGCTAAATCAGTCATGGACGATCTGCTTTTAAAAAAAAAAGAAAAGAAAAAAAGAATATTTCAAAATCTATCCTTAAATACAATGCTCTTAGTAATATTATAATATTCATACTTGTACCAGAAATGCCTGTTAATAATATTATTATTATTTAAATTTACATATCAACCACTAAATGATAAAGAAACTAAGGATTTCCACCAACTTTTGCATTATCAATATTTAACAATATCATTAATATCACATGCCAGCAAAATACGACTGAAGATCATTCAAAAATGGCTAGAACAGTACACAGACAGAGAATTACCAGAAGTTAAAGTTGGGTTTAGAAGTGTTCTTGACACCAGGGATATCTTGCTGATGTCAGATGGATCAGGGTTGAAATCAAAGAATACCAGAAGAAGGTTCATATATGATTTATTGACTATGCACAGGCATTTGACTGTGTGGATTATAACAAAGTATGGCTAACATTGAGAAGAATGTGAATTCCAGAGCACTTAATTGTGTTCATGGGAAAGCAATACCTAGACCAAGAAGCTATTGTATGAATAGAGCAAGAGAACACTACATGGTTTAAAATTAGGAAAGGTGTATGTCAGGGTTGTATCCTTACTCCATACTTACTTAATCTGTATGGCAAACAAATTATTTTAAAAGCTGAACTACATCAAGAGGAGTGCAGTATCAGGATTGGAGGAAGACTCAACAATAACTTCTGTTATGTAGATAATACAACCTGGCTTGCTTAATGTGAGAACTTGAAGCACTTTTGCAGAAGATCAAACACTGCTGCCTTCAATATGGAGTGCATCTCAATGTCAAGAAAACAAAAATTCTCACCATAGGACCAATAAGCAACATCGTGATAGATGGAGAGAAGAATGAACTGTCAACTACTTCATCTTACTTGGATCCACAATTGATACACTTGGTATTACAGTCAGGAGATTAGGAAGTGCATTGTACTGGGAAAGTCTGCAGTCAAGGAACTCTCCAAATGATTGAGGAGCAATGATGTCAATTTGAGGACGAAAGTGTCTTTTCATTCACTTGCTATGCATTTGAGATCTGGGCAATGAATAAGGGTGACAGAAGAATTGATGCCTTTAAACTGTAGTGTTGAAGAATACTGAATATCTCATGGACTACCAAAAGAACAAACAGCTATGTACTGGAGAAGGTGCGGCCAGAATGCTCCTCAGAGACAATGATGATAAAATTTCATCTTACATATTTTGGGCATGTTGCTAGGAGGGGCTATTCCTTGGAGAGGGGCATCATTCTGGGAAAGGTGAAGGGACTCAACCATTTAGATTGACACAATGACAGCAGCAATGTGTCAGAGATTGTGAGAACAGCACAAAATAGGACAGGATTCAGATTTGTGGCAAGCCAGGGTACAGATTTGTTGTTCATACGGCCAACTATGAGTCATATTCAATTTGACTGCACTTAACAACAACCACATTTTGCAGTTTACAATGGATTGAACATGCAATCAAGATGCATCAATGACTAATGAATTGAAATGCAAATTAAGTTAGAGAATACATAAAACATTTTGTGAATTTGATTAGTGGGGGTGAAGGAAATGGAAAGTATCTTTTGTGAAAAAAATGTATTCAAACTTTATAAATAAATCAGAGTAAAATTTTAAAATTTAAAAAAAATTTAGAAATGAAAAAAGAATTTTTATGATGACATGAGGAAATGCTCAAAATCATTGGTGAGAAGAGATGCAAATCAAAACCACAATGAGATACCATCTCACCCCAGTAACAGTGGCAAAATTTAACAAGACAACAAACAATAAATGTTGGAGAGGATGAAGAGAGATAAGACCTTTCATACACTGTTGGTGGGATTGTAAAATGGTACAACCACTCTGGAAGGCAGTTTGTCACTTTCTCAAAAAGCTGAACATAGAAATTCCATATAACTTAGCGATTCCACTGCTAAGAGTATACCCTGAGGAAATTATTACTGAGACACAAATAGACATGGATACAATAATGTTCACAGCAGTGTTATTCACAATAGCATTAACATGGAAACAACCCAATGTCTAACCACAACTGAATGGGTTAAGAAATTGTGGTATATATACATGATGGAATACTATGCAGCACTCAGAAGCCATGATATTGAAGATTACTACATAATTTGAGAGAGACTGTAGATCATTATGCTGAGTGAATTAACTCAGTATCATAAGGATAATTACTGCATAAGACCATTATTGTAAAAATATAAGGCTAACTAGTAAAATGTGTATGGGGACCCAATAAGTGAATGGGTAGGTAGGACCAGAGGGGTGAGAATGGGCATGGGGGAAATAATAGGGTTGCACAATTTGGTGGAAGGAGGGAGGGGACCTGACAAGATGGGGTAATGGTAGGCATAATTCAATGGGGATTAAATTTATAAAACACAATGTATGGGAATGATTGTATGAAACACAATGTGAAAGAAGGAAATCAATGAAGGAAAGTGTGAAACACAATGTATATGAATTTTGTATGCAACTGAAGCACAAATGGAAACTTGTACACCAATGTTCATAGCAGCATTATTTACCATCACAAGAACATGGGAACAGCCCAGATATCTGATAATCAAATGAGTTAAGAAATTAGAGTACATTCACACAATAGGAAGCAGGAGCAATCATTTTGTAAATTATTACCTAACTTAGGAGGGACTGGAGTGCATTATGTTGAGTGAACTAAGTCACTCCCATAGGGAAATTACTGTATAATAACCTTTATTGTAGAATGAGTATAAGGATCCAAGGGTGGGAGTGGAAGCAGAGGGGTGAGGATGGGCAGGGGGGTTAATCATAGGATTGAATGATTTGATGGGGGAGGGTTGAAGGAAATGGGAAAGATTCAGTGTGAAAGATAGTGTATACAAACCTTGTAAATAAACCAGTATTTTTAAAAAAGAAAGAAATTATTTAGTGTGATCATTGACTTATTCATTTATCTTTTTTTTAAAAACACACAGTGACTATACATGTGAATTTCACCAGACAGAATAAACAGGAATCAAATAAACTCACGATGCTGTATAGAAGCTCAAGATCATTAGTCAAAACAAGGCCAGAGACCCTCTAGAACATCAATTGCATATATGCAAGTTCAAATTGAAGCAGAAAAAAATTAAAACAAGTTCACAAGAAACAAAGTAGAACCTTTAAGTATATCCTGGCTAAATTTAGGTACAATCTCAAGAATATATTTGATACATTGAACACTAGAAGGCAAATCATCAAGCATGAAGAAAGAAAATGTCATTTAAAAGACAGAGAAGAAATAAAAACCCAAAATAGATGTCATGAAAGACTATAAGATATGCTTTATATTATAGAAAGTATAAAGCAAGTGGAAGAAATGATCAAGTTGAATGAAATACTTCAAAGTTGCAGCGAGACCAACACAGGCATGCAGAGACTGACATGGGTGTGCAGAGACCAATACAGGTGCACAGAGACTGGTGCAGACGTGCAGAGACTGGCACAGGCATGCAGAGACCTATGCAGACAGTAGGAATTGAAGTCAGAACTTTTATTAAAATAATTAATTTGGGAGCCAAAAAGAGAAGTGAGCTGTGGTCACTGCAGAAACTGCCAGCTGAATCCCAACCGGATATCATCAGCCAGGCTGCTGTGGGACCCACCTGCCAAGAACTAGTAGGTCAGTGGGAATTTGACTGCTTTTTCTTAAGCCCCACTGGACCCAGAGCCCCACTGGATGAGGGCTGCCGGACGAGAGACACTGTGTGAGGGCCACAGGGCTAGAGCTGCTGGGTGAGAGCCAGACAGCCAGAATTTTAGTAAGAACCCTGTGCACAAGCACACTTGGACAGATGAAATCTGAATGAGGTCCCACGTGTGCCCACTCTGCCACTATGCTTTTCCTGTCCCCATGCCCACCCCACTCACCATTTGGCTCCACACTCATGCCTACATGCCCAGTTCACTAACTTGCCTTTCATCCAAAGAACGTTGATCTGACTTAGCGACAAGAGGCTGCTCTTATAGGCCCTGAACTGAACCTTCCCTTGTGTCAACAGTTCAGAGAGAAACGCAGCCAGGGTAGCTGCCCCTATCATCACCTCAGGCATGAAAAAACTCTACCACAGCAACGTCACAAAAGAAGCAGGCTATCTCACATGCTACAAAGAACAAAGCCAGATGTCACCCCCAATAGGTGACACACTATCAATGGATTTCATGAAGCCAGAAAGTCTGATGAAACTTTCTGACACACTATTTAAAAGAACAATGATTGGATACTTTCAATGGATGAAAGACAAACTTGATGAATTACAAGACACTGCAAGCAAAAAAATAGAAGGAGCTTTAAAAAAATTCAAAACAATGTAGATAAAACAAATGAAGCATTAGTGGCTCTGGAAAAAACAAGAAACCATGATACAAAATATGAAATTCAATGTTTCAGATACTGTCAACATGATGGAGGGACACATGAACAGAGTTGAAGAGATCGGACACAGAACCAGTGAAATAGAAGATTGAATTGTCACCACTGATCTGATAGAGCAAAAAGTAGAATAAAAAAAGAAGAAAGAGAAAACCCAAGAATAATGAGACACAATCAACAGAAATAACATGCATATAATCAGAATCTCAGAACAAGAAGAAACACAAAAAGGCACTAAAAAAGCTGTGGAAGAATTACTAGAGGAAAACTTCCCAGGAATCATGAAGAATGAGAAAATATATTCAAAAAGCTGAGAGACCACCATATAGAATAGACTCCAAAAGAAAAACACCAAGGCATAGCGTAGTCAAATTTGCCAGAACTAAAGATAAGGAGAGAATACTGAAAGCAGCAAGGGAGAAACAAAGAGTAACATTTGAGGGAGAGCAGATAACACTAAGTGCTGATTTCTCAGCAGAAACCATGTGAGCAAGAATACAGTGCAATGACATATTATCGAACACTAAAAAAAAATTGTCAACCAAAAATACTGTACCCAGCAAAACTGTCCATCAAATATGAAGGACAGATCAAGATATTCCAGAAAAACAGAACCTAAGGGAGTTTGTGAAAACAAGACCTGTGTTTCAGAAAACATTGAGAGACACCTGTCTTACAGAAGTGTCAAAGAAAGCAGGATGGAGCAAAGTAACTAGCAACAACACCAAAAATAATTCAACAAAATTATAGCAATAAAACCCTGCCTCTTAATAATCACATTGAATGTGAATGCTTGCTTTGAATGCACCACTAAGAGAAAAAGAGTAGCAAATTGCATAAAAAACCAAAATACATAAATATTCTGTCTACAAGAAACACACCAGAAAAATGAAGATAAAGAACGACTAAGAATAAAAAGATGGAAAAAAATTATACCAATATATACTAATATACCAAAAATATACCAATGGCAAAATAAAAAAGCAGGAATAGTGATATTAATATTGATAAAATAAATGTCAATGCAAAAACCATCAAAATGGAAAAGGAAAGTCACTACACAATGCTTAAAAGGTCAACAGAGCAAGAGGACATAATAATAAATATCTATGCACTAAATGAAAGACCTGCAAAATATATAAAACAAACATTAACAAAACTGAAAAAGGAAACAGACAACACTACTATAGTAGTTGGAGACTTCAATAAGCCCCCCTCAAGAAAATATAGAACTACCAGAAAAAAACTCAACAAAGATGTTGGAGAATTAAACCACACAATAAACCAACTCACCTCATAGACATTTATAAGCTAATGCTCCCCTGCATTATGCGAATGACACAACCGTGCTTGCTGAAACTTAAGAGGAACTGAAGCACCTGCTGCAGAGTGTCAAGGACTGCAGCCTACAATATG
>NW_006399867.1:911606-918639 GCF_000299155.1 Elephantulus edwardii | reverse complement strand
TCCAGTGCAATCTTCAGAGTCTCTTCTGACATCCATTTTGGTCTTTTCTTCCTCTTCTGTCTTTTTAATGACCATTTGTACTCTTCCTGGATGATACCTTTGACATCCTCCCACAACTCATCCGGTCTTCGCTCATACTAGAAGAAATAAAAATGAAATTAAAGGTTCTTGAGACAAATTACAATGAAAACACCACTTACCAAAACCTCTGGGAAATACCTAAAATGGTTATCTGAAATGAATTTATATTAATAAGCAAACACATCAGAAAGCAGGGAAAACATAACTATTGACTTTCCAACCCAACATATCCAACAAATTGAAAAAGAACAGCAAGAAAAACAGAAACGCTCTAAAAAATATTGAAATTATAAAAATTAGAGCAGAAATAAACAGCAAAATAATTGAAACCATCAACAAAACTAGGAATTGGTTCTCCAAAAAGGTCAATAAAATCGACAAACCACTAGCAAAACTAACAAATGAAAAGATACAAATAACTTGAATAGGAGATGAAACAGGCAAAATCACAACAGAACCAAAATTAAAAGCCGTATTGCCATGGAAAAGTCTGGTTTTAGGGACCTCTCTAAAGTACTGAAGAGCAATGGTGTCTCTGTAGAGAATAAGGTGTGTCTGATACAGGCCATGTTCTTTGCTATCACTTGTTATGCATCAGAGAGTTGGACAGTGACTAAGGAGGATAGAAGGAGAATTAATGCCTTTGAGCTGTGGTGCTGGAGAAGACTATTGAGGGTACAATGGGCTGCTAGGAAAACAAACAGATTCATCCTGGAAAGGGTTAAACCGGGCGGCTCCTTGGAGGCAAAGATTCTGAGGCTCCATCTAACATACTTTGCACATGTTGTAAGGAGAGACCAGTCCTTGGAGAAGGACATCATGTTTTGGAGGTTGGAGGGACAGCGCAGGAGGGGAAGGCCCTCTAAGAGGTGGATTGACTCAGTGACTGGGGTAATCAGGATGTGAGTGTCAGAGACAGTACAATTGGCACAGGACAGAGCAGACCTTAGGTCTGTAGTACACAGGGTCGCTATAAGTCACAAGCACTCGATGGCACATAGCAACAACAATATTAGAATATTATGGGAAAACTATACTCAAACAAATATGAAAACCTAGAAGAAATGGGCAAATACTTGGAAATGCACTGCCTACTTACACTGGCACAAACCGAAACTGAACATCTGAACAGACCCATTACAAAAGAAGAAATTGAAAAGGTAATAAAACAGATTCCAGCCAAAAACAGTCCTGGAACAGATGGCTTTACAAGTAAGTTTTATCAAACATTCAAAGAAGAACTGTCACCAATTCTACATAAACTATTTCAAAAAATACAAAAAGATGGAATACTCCCAGAATCATTTTATGAAGCAAACATATCCTTGATACCAAAGCAAGGTAAAGACAACACCAAAATAGAAAACAATGGGCCAATATCTCTAATGAGCATTGATGTAAAAATCCTGAATAAAATCTTGGCAAAGAGAATACAATGATACATGCATCAAAACTCACCATGACCAAGTGGGATTAACAAAAGGTATGCAAGGATGGTTCAACATAAGAAAAACAATCAATGTAATTCAGCACATTAACAAAGCAAAGAACAAGAACCACATGATCCTATCAATTGATGCAGAAAAGGCCTTTGACAAAATCCAACACCTTTTCCTGATTAAAAAATTCAATATATCAGGATTAGAGATAATTTCTTCAACATAGTAAAAAGTATATATGCAAACCCGAGAGCCAATATTGTTCTCAATGGAGAGAGATTAAAGGCATTACTTTTGAGAACATGAACTAGGCAAGGGTGCCCATTATCACCTCTCCTCTTCAATATTGTATTGGAAATCCTAGCAGTAGTAATAAGAGAAGGAAATAAGTGGTATCCAAATTGGTAAAAAGGAGGTAAAATTATCTCTGTATGCAGATGATATGATTGTATACTTAGAAAACCCTAAAGACTCAGCAAGAAAACTACTGGACATAGTTAATAAATTCAGCAAAATGATAGAATACAAGATCAACATACAAAAATCAACTGGATTTCTCTACAGTGACAAAGAGAATACAGAACTGGAGCTAAACCCCCCAAATATCCTTCACAATAACTAATCACAAGATTAAATACTTGGGAGTAAATCAAACCAGAAGCACAAAGGATATAATCAAAGAAAATTACAAAACATTACTACAAGAAACAAAAAGATACCTGGAGAAATGGAAGAATATATCTTGCTCATGGATAGAAAGACTCATTACTGTGAAAATGGCAATACTACCAAAGGCAATTTATATGTTCAATGCAATCTCAATACAAATGCTAATCCCATACTTCAACGAGATGGAAAAGGCATTTTTCAATTTCATTTGGAATGGGAAGAGACCCCAAATAAATAAAACTTTCCTTAATATGAAAAACAAGATAGGTGGCATCTCACTCCTCCCTGATCTCAAATCCTACTACACTGCTGTGGTGGTCAAGACAGTGTGGTACTGGTACAATGATAGACACGTAGGTCAAAGGAATAGAATTGAAAATTCAGAAATCAACCGATCATGTTGTTGTTGTTGTTGTTGTTGTTATGTGCCGTCAAGTCGCTTACGGCTCATAGCAACCCTATGTACAACAACCCTAAACTCTGCTCTGTCCTGTGCCAATCACACTGTCCCCGACACACCCATCCTGATTACCCCAGTCACTAAATCAATCCACCTCTTAGAGGGCCTTCCCCTCCAGTGCTGTCCCTGCATCCTATCACGCATGATGTCCATCTCCAAGAACCAGTCCCTCCTTACAACATGTGCAAAGTATGTTAGATGGAGCCTCAGAATCCTTGCCTCCAAGGAGCTGCCCTGTTTAACCCTTTCCAGGATGAATCTGTTTGCTTTCCTAACAGTCCATAGTACTCTCAATACTCTTCTCCAACACCACAGCTCAAAAACATCAATTCTCCTTCTATCCTCCTTAGTCACTGTCCAACTCCCTGATGTATAACAAGTGATAGCAAAGACCATGGCCTCTATCAGAAGCACCTTGGTCTCCAGAGAGATACCATTGCTCTTCAGTATTTTGAAGAGGTCCCTAACAGCAGACTTTCCAATCACAAGATGTCTTTTAATTTCCTGGCTACTGCTGCCAAGAATGTTGACTGTGGAGCCAAGCAAACTAAAGCTGTGAACAATCTCAATCTCTTCACCATCCATCCAGATGCTGCCAATTGGTCCAGTGGTGAGAATCTTTGTCTTCTTGACACTGAGTCTCAATCCATGTTAAGTTCTCTGCATATCAGCAGAGAACTGCCAGAAGTCCAGGCTGGGTTTAGAAGGGGTCATGGTACTAGGCATATTGTAGCTGATGTTAGATGGATCTTAGCTGAAAGCAGGGAATACCAGAGGAATGTATATCAACCCATCTACCTATATAAAATAAAAAATCATGAATATACTTATTTAAAGAAAGAATGTACTAATTAAATGTCAACAAAATTGGAAAATTTTTGTGAGAAATAGCTATTTTCCAAAATAAATATGAGAATTTTACATTTTTATAATTGAAAAGAAATTTCTGCCTAAGTAGAAGGCAACTGGATTCACTTATCTTTCTATTGCATTCCATTTATTACTGCATATTGTAGACACATATGAAGAAATTTTAGACTTTAAACCATGTGTCATGCATTAGTCACTTGAAAATTTCTGTCAAATATTAACACATTACCCAATTCCAAACATTTTATTGCTCAATAAAAAATTACACCAATTAATAGCTCCTTTGATGCTACCAGAGAAGTCTTTATATTTATATTTTAATTTTTTTCCTTTTCCTCTCCCCTTCCCCTTCTTCCAGTTCTCTCCTCAATGCACCCTTTGTTCCAGATTGTGGTCAAACATATAAAAGTCTTTAAATATTTAAAACCTATTAAGTCTGGAGACTAAGGTGCTCCTAACCCAGGCCACAGTATTCACAATTGCTTGCTACACGTCAGAAAGCTGGACAATGACTAGGGATTATAGAAGGGAAACTGATACTTTAAAAAAATTATTAATTTTAATGAAAGTTACAGACTTTCGATTTCAATTCATTCATTGTTGAGCCAGAATGCAGCGACTTCCAGAGAGCTGGAATTTCAACCACGCACAGGACAGCTGAGTCCCAGCCAAAAGACACCAGCCAAGCCTCTGTGAAACCCACCATGAGGAGCAAGAAGGGAGCAAGCACGTGCCACCCTCTGACTCCAGAGGAGCAACAGACTGCCCCCAGCTTCTAAGAGACCCGGGAGAAGCAACAGTCTGCCAGCCACCACAGAACTCCAGAGGAGCGGCTGACAGTGTGACCCCAAAGGAGCTACGACTACCTGCCACTGTGTGACCCCCCTGCAGCTGTGCCTGGTGCCTTGTGACCCCACCACGCAGGCTGTTGCTACTTAAACCCCTAGCAGCGCCCAAGCCCCGCGCCCTGCCTCCTGGTGGTAGTGTCCGAGCCCTGTGCTCCTGTGCCCCCTCACAGCCCCTTCCTTCCTCATTCTTCTCCCCACCCCCCTTGCAGCTACACAACCACGTACCTCAGCCCCCACCACAGCCCTGTGACCTCAGGGCACCACCGTGGATCGAGCCATCACCAAGAGCTTTCAGTCGAGCTGTTGTGGAACTAATCTGGCAGGAGAAAGGCCAGTAGGATCCTGACTGGATTAATTGGGGCATTGCTGATTGCCTGGGAGAGCACCCAAGGGTGTGGGGAATATGGCCAAGCTCTCTTGGACCACATCAACTGCCCAGAAATGAGACAGAAACTGGCTGGCTTTTGTGGACTCTGCAGACCAGCCAGAGGCTAGTGGGTCGGTGGGAATTTGACCTTGACTTTTCGGGTGCTATTGGATACAGGACTCTGCTGGAGCATGGGCTGTTGTGTGAGGGCACCTGCATAAGTGCCACCGGGCAGGGAACACTGAGAAAACCACTGGGTGGGAAATGGACAGTGGGAGTTTGAGTAGGGACCCCAATAGTGAGCACACTCAGACAGCAGAGGTTTGAGCAAGGTCCCCCAAGTGTTTGACCTGCCCTTGCAATCACCCCAACCCTGTTCCTGCCTCACCCCATTTGGCTCCACACCAGTGCCTACATGTCTGGGCAATCAACTTGCCTTTAATCGGAAGCACCTTAACCTGTCTTACCAACAAGAGATTGCCCTTGCAGGCTCGGAACTGACATTTCTCTGAAGTCAGAAGTTCAGAGAAACACACAAGTGGGGTAGCTGCCCAACTGATCTCTAGAGCACTGTCTTCAGATCAAAAACATATCAATGTCTTAAAGAAAGCAAACTATCCCACACAATACACAAGAGCAAAGCAAGATGTCACTCCCAAAGGGTGACACAATATCAGTGGATTTCCTGAAGCCAGAAAGCCTGATGGAACTTTCTGACCCAGAAATTTAAAAAGGAGTGACTGAACATATCCAATGGATGAATAACTTGATGAATTACAGGATACTACAAGCAAAAACCAGGAGGAGTTAAAAAAAAAACCAATGCAGAACATTGCAGAGAAAACAAATGAGGCTTTAGCGGTACTGAAAAAACAAGAATCCACTATTCAAGATATAAGGTTCAATGTTTCCGAGGCTGTCAACATGACGGAGGGACATGTGAGCAGAGTTGATGAGATGGAACACAGAATCAGTGAAACTGAAGACAGAATTGTCACCACTGATCTGCTAGAGCAAAAAGCAGACTCAAAAAAGAAGGGAAAAGAAGAAAACTTAAGAATAATGTGAGACACCATCAAGGGAAATAACGTGGAATCCCAGAAAAGGAAGTAGCAAGTAAAGGCACTGAACAAGTTGTGGAAGAATTAATTACTAGAGGAAAACTTCCCAGGCATAATGAAGAATGAGAGAATATGTATTGAGGAAGCTCAGCGAACACCATATTGATTAGACGCCCCCAAAAAAATCCATCAAAGCATATCATAGTTAAATTTGCCAGAACCAAAGATAAGGAGAAAATCCTGAAAGCAGCAAGGGAGAAACAATGAGTAACCTATAAGGGAGAAGAGAACAGATAAAATTAAGTGCCAATTTCTCAAAAGAAACCATGCAGGCAAGAAGAGAGGTGGAAGGACATATATCAAACACTCAAAGAACACAACTGTCAGCCAAGAATACTGTACCCAGCAAAATTATCCATCAGATATGAAGGACAGATCGAGATATTTCCAGAAAAGCAGAACCTAAGAGAGTTTGTAAAAACAAACCAGCATTGCAGGAAAGACTCAGAGATGTCCTACTTATAGACATAGCACAAAAAGCTGCATAGTCCAAAGTAAGTAGCAACAACACCAAAAAGAACTCAACACAATGACAGCAATAAAATCTAGCTTCTCAATAGTCATACTGAACGTGAATGGTTTAAATGAACCACTGAGGAGAGTAGCAGATTATATAAAAAAACAAAATTCATCAATATGTTGTCTACAAGAGACACACCTGAAAAGTGAAGAAAAGACAGGCTAAAAATAAAAGGGTGGGGGGAAATATACCAAGCAAATGGCAACCAGAAAAAAGCAGGAGTAGCAATATTAATCTCTGATAAAATAAATATCAATGTAAGAACCATCACAAAGGAAAAGGAAGGTCACTACATAATGCTGAAAGGGTCAATAAACAAGAGGACATAACAATAATAAATATCTTTGCACCAAGTGAAAGACCAGCAAAATACATAAAACAAACATTGTTGTTGTTGTTATATGCCGTCGAGTTGTTTGCGACTCATAGCGACCCTATGTACAACAGCCCTAAACCCTGCTCTATACTGTGCCAATCGCATTAGCTCTGACACACCCATCCTGATTACCCAATTCGCTGAATCAATTCACCTCATAGAGGGTCTTCCCCGCCTGTGCTGTCCCTCTACCCTACCAAGCATGATGTCCCTCTCCAAGGACCTGTCTCTCCTTACAACATGTCCAAAGTATGTCAGACAAAGCCCCAGAATCCTTGCCTC
>NW_006399867.1:909231-910541 GCF_000299155.1 Elephantulus edwardii | reverse complement strand
AATGATATTTTTCTGTAGTTTCCACACTCAGTTGTGTCACCCTAAAAATGGAAATAGACAACACTGCTATAGTGCTTGTAGACTTCAATACACCCCTCTCAAGAAAAGACAGGACTACCAGAAAAAAATTCAACAGAGATACTAAAGAATTAAACCATACAATAAGCCAATTTGACCTCATAGATATTTATAGACTAATGCACCCCCAAATTGCACAGTATACCTTCTTCTCCAATGTGCATGGAACATTCTATAGAATAGATCACATTCTAGGTCTCAAGACAAGCATCAATAAATTAAAAAAATATAGAAATAATACAAACCATCTTTTCAGACCATAATGCTACAAATATAGAAATTGATAACAGGACGATAAAGGAGGAAAAACCATACATTTGGAAGCTGAACAACACCTTGCTTGAACATGACTGAGTACTAGAAGAAATAAAAAAATGAAATTTAAAAGTGTCTTGAAACTAATGACAATGAAAACACCACTTGCCCCAACCTCTGGGAAACAGCCAAAACAGTAATAAGAGGTCAATTTATAGCAATAAGCCAACACATCAAAAGACAGAAAAAACAAACTATTGACTCTCTAACCCAATATCTCCAGCAAATTGAAAAAGAACAGCAAGAAAACCCAACACCCTCTAAAAAACTGAAATTATAAAAACCAGAGCAGAAATACATGAAACAGAAAACAGAAAAACAATTGAAACTATCAACAAAACTAGATGTTGGATCTTTGAAAAGGTCAATAAAATCGATAAACCATTAGCAAAACTCACAAAAGAAAAGAAGGAGAAGACAAAAATAATTCAAATAAGAGATAAATCAAGCAACATCACAACAGACCCAACTAAAAGAAAAAAGCTAACATTAGAGTACTATGAAAAATTATACTCAAAAAAATATGAAAACCTAGAGGAAATGGACACTTAGAAATGCACAACCTACTTAAACTGACACAGACTGAAATTGAACATCTAAACAGACCCATTACAAAAGAAGAAATTGAAAAGGTAATACCAACAACTTCCAACAAAAAAAAAGCCCTGGACCAGATGGTTTTACGAGTGAATTTTATCAAACATTCAGAGAAGAACTGTTATCAATTCAACATAAATTATTTCAGCAAATAGAAGAAGATGAAATTCTCCCAGATTCATTCTATGAAGCAAACATATCTTTGATACCAAAGCCAGGAAAAGACAACACCAAAATAGAAAACTATAGGCCAATATCTCTCATGAACTTGACTCAAAAATCCTGAATAAAATACCGGCAAATAGAATCCAACAATACAT
>NW_006399867.1:899778-909131 GCF_000299155.1 Elephantulus edwardii | reverse complement strand
TAGGCAAGGATGTAGACTATCACCTCTCTTATTCAATATTGTTTTGGAAGTCTTAGCAATAGCAATAAGACAAGAGAAGGGAATAAAAGGTATCCAAATTGGCAAAGAGGAGGTAAAATTATCTCTCTATGCAGATGGCATAGTTAGAAAACTCAGCAAGAAATAAAGACTCAGCAAGAAAACTATTGAACACAGTGGACCAATTTAGCAAAGTAGCAGGATAGAAGATAAACGTACAAAAATCAGTTGGATTTCTCTACAGTGACAAAGAGAACACAGAGCTGGAGCTAAGAAAAACAATACCATTCACAATAGCTAATCACGAGATTAAATACTTGGGAATAAATTTAACCAAAAGCACAAAGTATCTATTCAAAGAAGATTTCAAAACACTACTACAAGAAACAAAAAGAGATCTTGAGAAGTGCAAGAATATCCCTTGCTCACGCATAGGAAGACTCAATATTGTGAAAATGGCAATACTACCAAAAGCAATTTACATATTTAATGCAATCCCAGTACAAATACCTATCCCATTCTTCAATGAGATGGAAAAGGCAATCTCTAGTTTCAGTTGGAATGGAAAGAAGCCCCGAATAAGCAAAGCACTCCTTAAAAACAGAAGAGTGGTAGGAGGTATCTCACTCCCTGATTTCAAACCATACTACACTGCCATGGTGGTAAAGACAGCATGGTACTGGTACAATGAAAGACACATAGATCAATGGAATAGAATTGTGAATCCAGAGTTCAGCCCATCTATCTATGGTTAACTGATTTTTGACAAGGAGATGAAATCAGTTAAGTGGGGAAAAGACAGCCATTTTAACAAATGGTGTTGGCAAAATTGGAAAAGTTTCTGCAAAAAGACTCAAGCAAGACCCACACACTCACTCCATACACAAAAGCCAACTCAAGGTGGATCATGGACCTAGGACTAAAACCAAGGACTATAAACTTCATTACAGAAAATCTAGGAACAATAATAGAAGTCCTACTCCACAACATAGACAGTCTTCGAAGTATACTGAAAAACCTATAACTAGGATAAGATAAAGCAGATGAATGGGATCTTCTAAGAATCAAATCCCTATGCACATTCCAAAACTTCCAACAGGGTAAAAAGGGAAGCCACCGACTGGGAAAAAGTATTTGGTAACAACATATCAGAGAAGGGACTTATATCCAGAATTTATAAAATACTTGAGCACCACAACAAGATAAAGGTAAATAATCCAATAGAAAATTGGGCACAGGATATGAACAGGCACTTCATGGAAGACGACATTCTAATGGCTAACAAGCACATGAAGACATGTTCAAAATCCGTAGCTCTAAGAGAGATGCAAATTAAAACAACTATGAGATATCATCTCACCCCAGTCAAAATAGCAATATTTAACAGAACAGCAAGCAATAAATGCTGGCAAGGTTGTGGAGAAACTAGAACCCTTATTCACTGTTGGTGGGAGTGCAAAATGGTGCAATCCCTGTGGAAGGCAGTATGGCACTTTCTCCAAAAGTTGCAAATAGAGATACCATTTGACCCAGCAACTCCACTACTGGGAATATACCCCAAAGAGACCATAACTGCCATGCAAGCAGATATATGCATTCCCATGTTTATCGCAGCTTTGTTTACTATAGCAAGGAGTTGGAAACAACCCAACTGCCCACCAACAAACGAATGGATAGAGAAGCTGTGGTATATTCACACAATGGAATACTATGCTGCATTGCACTGAAAACAAGGAACTCATGAAATATTATTTCAAATGGGTGACCCTGGAAGACATTATGCTGAGTGAAATATCTCAGCCACAAAAGGACAAATACTGCATAGTGCCACTGTTGTAAAACGGGACTGACATCAGGGTTGGGGAGAGACTAAGAAAGAGGGGATAAATAATGTATACTGCATTGAAACAGATGAGGGAGACAACTGTTTAAAAGGGATATGTGATTAGATATCATTGTCATGACAGGAGTCCAGAATGAAGGCTGCATAGTGGAGTGGACTTGGGGGGAGGGATTGTATAACAATGAAAGAATGTTTCTTTTACTTTTCAAAGAGAAGTGTGAACTGGGGGTGGGGGAGAGGGATGGGCAGGGAGAAAAGTGCAACGATGAATGAACTGAAATCCAAAGTCTCTGTAAATATTCATTGATATTAACAATGATAATAAAGAAATTTAAAAAAGAAGTGTGAGGATGGCACAGGATAGGACAGGTTTCGGATCTCTTGTTCACAGTGTCAATATGAGTTGTGCTTGATGGCACCTAACAACTAACAGAAACAACTCTTTGTTAAATGTTCATTATTGTTGTGTATCATAGAGTCAGAGCCAACCCATAGCTGACCCTCTCAGGGGTTTTCAGGAGTAAATTGCACAGGAGGAGATTGCCCATCCTTCTCATGTGGGGCAGCTGGTGGATTCTAAACCTATGCCTTTAAGACTGTAGCACAGCTTCCTGCCACAAGGCCATCAGAGCTCTATCAAATGTTTAACTACATTGTTAATTTTAGACCTATAGACTGAGAAAATTTTAAAGACCTCACTCAATACAATAATTGTTCTGATGATGTAATCTATAGGGAATTATGCTGTTAACCCAAAGGCTAAACTTCTCTGATCATTCAAATTCATCAATGACTCTTTTGGGAAAAGATGAGCAATCTCCTCTGGTACAATTTACAGCTCAGAAACTCAATGGAGTGTTAGTTATGAGTTGATTCCAACTTGACCACATGAGTTTTAATTTTTAGTAATATAAAAATTTGCAAGCAAGAAATATCTTTGTCCCATGGCTTTTAATAAATTATGGATATTTCATTATAAGAAAGGTTAAGGGATGTGTATCATTAGAGTATTAGAATGCCATCTGATCTCAAGAAAATAGTTAATAATCGGAAACAATAATGCTCTACATTGTCTATCTCTACAGCTCTAAAAACTGAAAATGGTTTGAACATATTTAAAGCAGGGCTTTGAACCAGTTTATTCTGATTTGATCAGCCATTGAGAAGCAGAATCTATAGGTTAACATTTGTTAAGAGGATTTTATTTAGAGCCGATTCTTACAGGTTCTCAGGCTATATTTTTAAAAATTTATATTCTGAATTCTGATAGAAATGCAAATTCTCACATGTCTATTAAATCAAATTAACTGGTTCCAAATTCTGAAGACTCTTGGAAACAAACTAAGTGTAGGAAGCAATAGCAGAGACCAAGACTAAAACATCTGTGTCCCAACTCCACCTCTGCATTAATTACCTTAACAAGTGATTCAACTTCTCTATACTCGTGTTATCTATAACATGATGAGAGAAGAAAACCATAACCTTTAAGATTTCTCCCAGTATGTCTTGTAAAGCACTATTTGTCAATTCTCAGTGAATTTTCTCTTATTGCTACTAGATAAACCATTGAAAGCATTGACTTTTGAGTTTGCTTTTTTCAGAGGCAAGGAAATTGGTATTGAGTAATTACATTCTCTTAAGAGTACAGATTTGGAAACATCCATTATCTAAAACAACTAGCTTCTATGAAGTCCATTCTGACTCAGCAATTCCACAGGACAAAGTAAAAGTGCTACCACATAGAATTTCAGGGGCTGAAAACCTCATAGAAGCTAATTTTCGTTCTCACAAAGAGCAGATAGTAGGTTCAGATCTATAACCTGTCCGTTAACAGTCAAAATGCTTTAGCAACCAGGACACCAGTGCTTTCTCAGAAACATCCCCTGGACAAATTTTGTAAAGGAATCAATTATTACCAGAGAAAGACAAAATAAGGAATCTGGAATTCAGGTTCTCTGCTGTGCATTTGGTATATGGCACATTTTTAATCTTCACTGCAGTCCTTTGTCATTGCTATCAGGTTGGAATCAACTCCTATCTTAGGGTCCAGTGGGTTTTTTTTTGAAACTAAATCTCTTCTGAAATTGTGAAATTGTGTCCATCTGTCCTCCTGAGAGCTGCCAACAGATTCAAATTGCCTCTATAGACTTCAGGTTGGCACCTTATACACTATACACCTTATACACTACTCCTTCACCAAAGTGATCTTTTGAAAAGGATTTAATTATCCTTTGTATCAGTCTCTAGGTCTCCCATAACAAAATATCATAAACTGGATGACTTAATTAGAAATTTCTTGTGTTACATTTCTGGAGTCTAGGAACACATTATTGACCACATTGACATTTTTTCTGAGATTCTGAGGGTAAACCTACTTCATGTTTGTCTCCTGGCTTCCGATAGTTTCAGGCATTCCTTGATTTGTAGCTACAGCATCACATGCCATCTTCCCTCTCTCTGTGTCTGTGTATCTCATATATAAGGATGCCATTAATATAGGTCTAGGGCCCTCTCACTGTAGTATAAACTCATGTTTATCTTACTGACAGTATCTTCCAAGGCTCTATCTCCAAATGAAATCACAAGAGTACACAAGATACAGAAGTAGAGTACACAAGATACAGAAGTAAAGACTTCAATATATATTTTGGGGGACAATTTAATCCATATATACTTGTTTAATAGAACAACGAAACTGAGGCTTATTCTACAAATTTTCCAAAGTCATTATCATTCCCTTATTCATTGAACTAGTTATTCATTTAATAAATACTTGAGTGTCTCATTTATTAAAACTTGAGGGTCTGCTCTGTACAAATTGTTCTAGTTTATAATAAAAGTATTCCAACAAAAAGAACAGCCAAACAAACAATGTACTAGATAATTGTAAGAATTATAAGGGTAACTAAGAGGAATAAGGATGGATTGGTAGACAATCTCCTCCTATGAGATTTACAGCCTCTGAACATCTTTTGGAGCTATACATTGGTGAGTTCCCCCACAGCTTCATCTTGCTTACTTCAGCATGTTGCTAAGAAAGGCTATTCCTTGGAGAGGGACATTATGCTTGGAAAGAAGGAGGGTCAATAAAAAAGAAGAAGGCCCACAACCAGATGGACTGAGAGTGACTGTAGCAATGGTCGAAAGTGTGTCAGAGATGTTGAGGATGACACAGGATTGTTGAATTCATAGGGTTGCTATAAGATGTAGCCAACTTGATTTCAATAAACAACAATAACAAAAAAAGGAGGACAATTGAGAGACTCAGTTTCTGGGAGGAAAAAAAGACTTCTCTGTTCTGACATTCAGGTACTGTGGCCATGAACACTGATGTTAAGTTACATCATATGGAAAGCTGGGGCCTTCTTAAATACAAACAGAAGAGGCAGGGTACAAAGATGCAGTTTCTGAAGGAAACAAGACTTCTTTGTTCTGAAATTCAGGCACTGTGGCTATAAACACTGCTGTCTATCTACATTACATGGAAAGCTTGAAACTTCTTAAGAGTAAGCGGAAGAGGCAAGGGTAGAACCTTGGTTTCTGGAGAGAAACAGTCATCCCACTTCACGCCCTCCACCCTGCAGGCCTCTGGTCAAGAGAGCAATACCAATATACAGGACCCTCACAAAAAATTGTCATACCCCGGGAAATTATATAATTACAACAAGCTAACATCTACTAAGAAAAGACTCATATAATATCAAGAAACCAGTAGTAATGCTTCAGTCAATATGAAAAAACAAACTAATCCTTCTCATAAAACGGCTGACCACCTGGATACCCCAGATAGAGAAAACAAGAAGAAATATGTTGATGTGGAGTTACTTTAACAGCTACAGAAGAAGATGCATATGATGTAAGAAACAATGAAAGCCATTATTAAAACACTCAACAAAATAGGATTTGAAGGGAATTTCTTCTACATAGTAAAAGGTATATGTGCAAACCCGAGAGCTAACATTATTCTCAATGGAGAGAGGTTAAAGGCATTCCCTTTAAGAACAAGAACTAGCCATGGATGCCCACTATCAACTCTCTTATTCAATAGTGTATTGGAAGTCTTAGCGATAGAAATAAGACAAGAGAAGGAAATAAGAGGTGTCCTTATTGGCAAAGAGGAGGTAAAATTATCTCTCTATGCAGATTATATGATAGTAAACTTAGAAAATCCTAAAGACTCGGCAAGAAAACTACTGGACATAGTTAACCAATTCAGCAAAGTGGCAGAATACAAGATAAACATATAAAAATCAATTGGATTCCTCTACAGTGACAAAGAGAATACAAGCTGGAGCTAAGAAAATCAATACCCTAATCATACAATAGCTAATCATAAGATTAAATACTTGGTAGTAAATATAACCAGAAACACAAAGGATAAATTCAAAGAAAATTACAAAACATTACTGCAAGAAACAAAAATAGACCTGGAGAAGTGGGAAAATAGACAGGAAGACTCAATATTGTGAAAATGACAATACTACCAAAGGCAATTTAAACATTCAATGCAATCCCAATACAAATACCAATCCCATTTTTCAATGAGAGGAAAAGGCAATCTCCAGTTTCATTTGGAATGGAAAGAAGCCCCAAATGAGCAAAGCACTCCTTAAAAATAGAAACAACGTAGGGGGCATCTCATTTCCTGATTTTAAATCCAACTTCATGGTCATGGTGGTCAAGATAGTCTGGTACTGGTACAATGACAGACACATAGATCAAAGGAATAGAATTGAGAATCCAGAGCTCAGCCCATCTACCTATGGTCAACTGATATTTGACAAGGAGATGTAATCAGTTAAGTGGGGAAATTACAGCCTTTTTAACAAATGGTGTTGGCAAAATTAGAAAACTATCTGCAGAAAACTAAAGCAAGATCCACACCTTACTCCATGCACAAAAACCAACTCAAAGTGGATAATGGACCTAGGACTAAAACCAAAGACTATAAATTTCATTAAAGAAAAGCTTGGAAGAACTCGAGAAGTCCTAATCTACAACATAAACAGTCATCCAATCATCCTGAAAAATCTATAAACAGGAGAGGATAAAAGAGATGAATGGGACCTTCTAAGAATCAAATCCCTGTGCACATCCAAAAACTTCTCCAACAGGGTAAAAAAGGATAACCACAGTTTGGGGGGAAAGTATTTGGTAATGGCATGTCAGATAAGGGACTTATATCTAGAATTTATAAAATACTGGAGCACCACAACAAGATAAAGGTAAACAACCCAACTGAAAAATGGGCACAGGATATGAACAGACACTTCACCAAAGAAGACATTTTGGTGGCAAACAAACACATGAAGAAATGTTCAAAATCCCTAGCTCTAAGAGAGGTGTAAATCAAAACACCTATGAGATATCATCTCACCACAGTAAGAATAGCAAAATTTAACAGAACAGCAGACAACAAATGCTGGCAAGGTTGTGGAGAAACTGGAACCTTTATTCACTGTTGGTGGGAGTTTGTAAAATGGTGCAACCACTATGGAAGGCAGTATTGTGCTTTCTCAAAAAGTTCCAAATAGAGATACCATTTAACCTAGTAATTCCACTACTGGGAATATACCCCCCCCCAAAAAAAAAATAACCGCTACCCAAGCAGATATATGCACACCCATATTTATCATGTCTTTGTTCACAATAACAAAGAGTTGGAAACAACCTAAGTGTCCATCAACAAAAAAAATGGATAGCGAAGCTGTGGTGTATTCACACAATGGAATACTATGCTGCATTGAAAAACAAGCAACTCTTGCAGTATTATACAAGATGGGTGACCCTGGAGGACATTATGCTGAGTGAAATATCTCAGTCACAAAAGGACAAATATTTCATAGTGTCACTGTTGTAAAACGGGACTGACTGACATCAGGGTTGGGGGAAACAGAGAAAGATGGGATAAATAATGTATACTGCATTGAAACAGATGAGGGAGAGAACTGTTTTAAAAGAATATATGATTAGGTATTATTGTCATGACAAGACTCCAGAATGAATCATACATAGTGGAGTGGACATGAGGGAAGGGATTGTATATCAATGAAAGAATTTTACCTTTCAAAATGAAGGTTGCATAGTGCAGTGGACTTCTTTTCCTTTTCAAAGAGAAGAGTGAACTGGGGCAGAAGGGAGGTTGGGAAGGGAGAAAAGTGCAACAATGAATGAATGGAAATCCAAAGTCTCTGTAAACTTTCATTAAAATTAATAATAAAAAAGGTGAAAAAAAGCAAATACTCCAGAGGAAGTGATCAAGAAGAAATATACTGATGAAGAGCATCTTGAACAGCTACAAAGGAAAATGCAAAATATGGATGAAACAATCAATAATATAGACAAAGAGATACAAGAACACAAAAAAATTATCACAGGACAGAAAAAGTACAGCCAACACAGTACTGGAAATAACATAAAAGCATGAAAATTCAATGCAGAATATGAAGACCAAAATGGTAGAAGTGTCCAACACACTGTTGAGACAAAAAAAGAAAAAAGTAGAACTGAAGAGATGGAACAGAGATTCAATGAACTGGAAGACAAAAGCCTCATTGAAAACATAGTAGAAGGAAAATCAGAGATAAGAGATAATAAAAATGATGAAAGCATTAGAATTATATGGTGTAACATCAAAAGGAACAGCATATATATGATTGGAATTCCAGAACATGAAAGTGACACGGAAGTAATTGAGAAAACTGTGGCAGAAATACTAAAAGAAAACTTCCCAGGAATTATGAAGAATGGGAAAATCTACACCCAAGAAGCACAGTGAACATCAAATAGACTAGACCCAGAAAGAAAAATAGCAAGACATATCATAGTCAAATTCTCTAAATTAAAAGATAAATATAGTATACCAGCAGCATGAGTAAAACGAAGAGTCACCTACAAAGAGGAAACAATTAGAATAGGTTCTGATTTCTTGGTGGAAATTATGTGAACTAGAAGACTATGGGATGGCATATAAAAAAATTGAAAGAAAACAATTGCCAGCCAATGATCTTGTGCCCAGAAAACCTCTCTATCAAATATGAAACGTGAAGAATAAATTAGATCCTTTGCAGAAAAGTAAGAACTTAAGGAATTTGTGAAAAGAAGACCAAAAATATAAGAAATTGTAGGTAAAGTCCTTCACATGGAGATGCCAAAGGAAAGTAGATGGATAATAGTAATCATAAACAACAGAAAAAGAAACACTACTAAGTGGGAAAAGTAAAACCAGGACTGACAATAATCACCCTTAATGTCAATGGACTAAATGTACCAATTAAGAGAAAAAAGAGTAAAAAACCAAAATTATATCTATATGTTGCCTACAAGAGATATTGTTGTTGTTATGTGCCATCGAGTCTACTGCAACTCATAGCAACCCTATGTACAACAGCCCTAAAACTCTTCTCTGTCCTGTGCCAATCACACAGTCTCTGACACTCTCAACCCAATTACCCCAGTCACTGAATCAATCCACCTCATAGAGGGCTTACCC
>NW_006399867.1:891178-898832 GCF_000299155.1 Elephantulus edwardii | reverse complement strand
TCAGAGTCAGCCACAGTTTGTTATGATCCACACATTAAAACACCTTTGCATAGTCAATGAAACACAGATAGACATTGCTGTGGTATTCCCTGCGTTCAGCTAAGATCCATCTAACATCAGCTACGATATCCCTAGTACCACGACTCCTTCTAAACCCAGCCTGGACTTCTGGCAGTTGTCTGCTGATGTGCTGTTCCAGTCATTTTTGGACAATCTTCAGAAGAATCTTGCTTGCATGTGAAATCAATGATATTGTTCTATAGTTTCCAGACTCTGTTGGGTCACCTTTCTTTGGGATGGGAACAAATACAGATCTCTTCCAGTCAGTTGGCCAAGTGGTTGTTCTCCAGATTTCTTGGCACAACAAAAGATACATCTAAAAAAAGACATGAAAGATAAAGGCTGGAAAAAATATACCAAGCAAAAGGCAGCCTCATAAAAGCAGGAGTAGAAATACTCTCCTTAGGAAAAAAAGACTTCAGAATGAAAACCACCATAAAAATAAATAAGGGCATTACATACTGATTAAAGGCACAAAATGTCAAGAAGACAAAACGTTGGTCAACATTTATACACCAAATTATAGACTTGTAAAATACATAAAACAATAGTTAACAAAATTGAAGGAAGAAATAGACAGCTCTACAACAGTGGTAGAAGACTTCAACACACCACTATCAAGGATAGGTCAACTCAAAAAAACTCAACAAAGATGCAGAAGATCTAAATTATACAATCAGCCAACTCAAACTGGTGGATGCATTCAGGGTACTATGTTGTTGTTGTTGTTATGTGCCGTCAAGTCACCTGCGACTCATAGCAACCCTATGTACAACAGCCCTAAACTCAGCTCTGTCCTGTGCCAATCGCACTGTCTCTGACACTCCCAACCCAATTATCCCAGTCACTGAAGCAGTCCACCTCATAGTGGGCCTTCCTCTCCTACGCTGTCCCTCCACCCTCCCAAGCATGATGTCCCTCTTTAAGGACCGGTCTCTCCTCACAACATGTCCAAAGTATGTTAGACGGAGCCTCAGAATCCTTGCCTCCAAGGAGCCACCCGGTTTAACCCTTTCAAGGACAGATCTGTTTGTTTTCCTAGCAGTCCATGGTATTCTCAATACTCTTCTCCAGCACCACAGCTCAAAGGCATCAATTCTCCTTCTATGCTCCTTGGTCATTGTCCAACTCTCTGATGCATAACAGGTGATTGTGAGGACCATGGCTTGTATCAGACACACCTTAGTCTCCAAAGAGATACCATTGCTCTTCAGCACTTTGGAGAGGTCCCTAACAGCAGACTTTCCCATGGCAATGCACCTTTTAATTTCCTGGCTGCTGGTGCCAAGACTGTTGACTATGGAGCCAAGCAAACTAAAGCTGTGTACAATCTCAATCTCTTCACCATCCATGCTGATGCTGCCAATTGGCCCAGTGGTGAGAATCTTTGTTTTCTTGACATTGAGCCTCAATCCATATTGTAGACTGCAGTCCTTGACACTCTGCAGCAGGCACTTCAGTTCCTCCTCAGTTTCAGCAAGCAGGGTTGTGTCATCCGCCAACTTAAACTCAATTCACTTCCTTCTCAAGTGCACATAGTACATTCTCCAGAAGTGGTCAAATATTAGGACACAAAGCAAGCCTCAACAAACTAAAAAATGTTGAAATAATACAAAGTATCTCCTCGGACTACAATGCCATAAAACCAAAAATTAACCAAAGCAGAGTAAGGTTTATAAAACCACCCACGTGGAAAGTAAATAATTCTTTGCTAGAACATGATTAGGAAAGAATGAAATTTAAAAAAATATCCTTGAAACAATTGAAAATTAAAATACAACATACCAAAACCTCTGGGATGCAGCTAAGGTAATCCTCGGGAGGCCAGTTCATAACAATAGGCACACACATAAAAAAGGAAGAAAACAAAAAAATCAAGTATCTTACTCAACACCTTCATCATAGAAATCTAATCCTACAGCCTCTAGAAGAAAAGAAAATATAAAGAGAAGAGCTGAAATCAATGTGATAGGAAACTAAAAAAAAATAACTGAAACCATCAATAAGACCAGAAGCTGATGTTTTTGAAAGGGCAAATAAAATGGACAGACCACTGGTAAATGTTAAAAATGAAAAAACAAGCGAAGACACAGATAACTCTATTAAGAATGAGAAAGGTGACATCACAACAGAACCAGATGAAATTAAATCCATAATATGGGAATACTATAAAAAAGCTATACTCTGATAAATTAAAAAACTTAGAGGAAATATGGACAAATTCCTTGAAAATCATGCCCTACCCTAATTGACATGTAAAAATGTAGGACACTTGAACAGACCCATCACAAAAGAAAGAACTGAACAGGTCATAAAAAGACTTCCCCATAAGAAAAGTTCTGGACCAGATGGCTTCACAGATGAATTCTACAAAACATTCAGAGAAGAGCTAACACCAAGTCTACTTAAAGTATGTTAAAAAAAAAAATAGAAAAAGAAACACTCACAGAGTCACTTAACGAAGCAAGCATAACTTTACTACCAAAATCAGGTAAAAATACTAACAATTAGAAAACTACAGACTAATATCTCTCATGAATATAGATGCAAAAATCCTTAACAAAATCCTATTCAATAGAGTTCAAAAGTACATAAAAGAAAGAATTCATTATGACCAAATGAAACTCATAACAAGTATGCAAGGATGGTTCAGCGTAAGAAAAACAAATAACGTAACTCAGCACATTAACAAATCAAATAACAAGAACCATATGACTTCAGCAATTTATGAAAAAAGGGCATTTGACAAAATCTTACACCTCTTCATGATTAAAACACTCAGCAAAACTGGAGTAGAAGGGTATTTCCCCAACATAGTTGAAAGTATATATGCAAAACCAAGAGCCAATATTATTCCTAATGGAGAAAGACTAAGCATTCTATGAACAGGGACCAGACAAGGATGCACACTTCTATTCAATAGAGAAGTCACTACTTCTTTTCAATATTGTAATGGAAGTACTTGTTAAGGCAATATGACAAGAGAAGGAAATAAAAGGCCTCCACATCAGTAAAGATATGGTAATCTGTTGCTATATGCAGATGATATGATTGTGTACACAGAAAACCCTAAGGATTCAACAAGAACAACAAAAGCAAAAACTAAAAAACTGTTAGAGTTATAAAATCAATTTAGTAGAGTGGTGGGATATAAGCT
This sequence comes from Elephantulus edwardii, assembly GCF_000299155.1. NCBI lineage: Eukaryota > Metazoa > Chordata > Mammalia > Macroscelidea > Macroscelididae > Elephantulus > Elephantulus edwardii. Next base: position 895,615 of record NW_006399867.1, on the reverse strand, counting down.
CAATATCCAAAAATCAGTGTGATGTGATTTCTTTACAGTAACAAAGGGAACTGAGGAAAGGAAACCAAGATAGCAGTACTATTTTCAACAGCCAACTACAAATTTAAATACCTGGGAGTGAACCTAACTAGAGGCACAAAAGACCTGTACAAAGAAAACTATACAATATTCCTGCAACACACAATAAAAGATGTAAAGAATGGGAAAATGTGCCCTGATGATGTTGTTGTTATGTGCCATTGAATTGCTTGTGACTCATAGCGACCCTATGTACAACAGCCCTAAGCTCTGCTTTGCCCTGTACCAATTGCACTGTCTCCGATACACCCATCCGATTTCCCCAGTAATCAATCCACCTCATAGGGGGCCTTCCCCTCCTGCGCTGTCCCTCCACCCTCCCAAGCATGATATCCCTCTCCAAGGACTGGTCCCTCCTTACAATATGTCCAAAATATGTCAGACGAAGCCTCAGAATCCCTGTCTCCAAGGAGCAGCCTGGTTTAACCCGCTCTAGGATGAATCTGTTTGTTTTCTTAGCAGTCCATGGTACTCTCAATACTCTTCTCCAGAACCACATCTCAAAGGCATCAATTCTCCTTCTATCCTCCCTAGTCATTGTTCAACTCTCTGACGCATAATAAGTGATTGCAAAGACCATGGCCTGTATCAGACGCACCTTAGTCTCCAGAGAGACACCATTGCTCTTCAGTACTTTGGAGAGGTCCCTAACAGCAGACTTTCCCATCGCAATATGTCTTTTAATTTCCTGGCTGCTGGTGCTAAGAGTGTTGACTGTGGAGCCAAGCAAACTAAAGCTTTGAACAATGTCAATCTCTTCACCATCCATCCTGATGCTACCAATTGGTCCAGTGGTGAGAATCTTTGTCTTCTTGACATTGATCCTCAATCCATATTGAAGACTGCAGTCCTTGACCCTCTGGAGCAAGCACTTCATGTCTTCCTCAGTTTAAGCAAGCAGGGTTGTGTCATCTGCATAACGCAGATTGTTGATAGATCTTCCACCAATCTTGACCCTGCATTTCTCCTCATAGAGCCCAGCCTCCCAGATAATCTGTTCTGTATACAAGTTGAAAAGATATGGAGACAGGACACATCCCTGGTGTATGCCCTGACCATCCTAATTTTGAACTATGCAATGTTTCCTTGCTCTGTTCTAACGACTGCCTCTTGGTCCAAGTATAGGTTTTGCATTAGCAAGACCAAGTGTTCTGGGATTCCCATTCTTCTCAGAGTCAGCCACAGTTTGTTATGATCCACACAGTCAAATGCTTTTGCATAATCAGTGAAACACAGGAAGACTAAATATTGTGAAAATGATAATCCTACCAATAGCAAGCTACATGTTCAATGCAATCTCAATACAGATACCAAATTCATTTTTCAAGGAGATCAAAAGGGAAAATGTTAAGTTTATTTGGAGAGGAAAGAGACCTTGAATAAGCAAAGTACTCTGAAAAACAAAAATGAACTGGGAGGTATAATTCTCACTGACCTCAAAACAGAGTGGTAGTAACCAAAACAGCCTGGTACTGGTGCAATGACAGGCACACAGACCAGTGGAATAGAATTGAGAACCCAGAAATAGACCCATCAGTTGATATTCAACAAGGAAATAAAACCTATCAAATGGGGAAATTACAACCTCTTCAACAAGTGGTGCAGGCAAAACTAGACAGCTAACTGCAGAAAGCTAAACGAGACTCACATCTCACACTATACACAAAAATCTACTGAAGATGTATAAAGACCTGTGAGTAAAACTCAAAAACATAAAGGACATAAGAGAGACGAATGGGGATCAAATCAAATGGCCTAGTCTATGTTATAAAGAGACTGCAAATATAGTCAGAAACACACAATGTGGAGAGGATAAAATTGATGAATGGGACCTTTTTAAAGATTAAATCCCTTTGCGTGTCAAAAACATTTTCCAACAGAGTGAAAAGAAAAACCTACTGACTTGGAAAAAACATTTGGCAATACCATTTCAAGTAAAAGTCTCATATCAAAATTTACAGAATCCTGCAGGACCTCCACAAGAACAAAACTGATAATACAATTTCAAAATGGGCAAAAGACATGGAAATACTTTTCATAGAGGAAGATATTCAGATGGTTAACAGACACATGAAGAAATGCTCAAAATCACTGACAATAAGAGAGATGCAAATCAAAACTACAATGAAATTCGATGGGTGGGAGTGAAGGAAATGGTAAGGATTTTGTGTGGAAAAACAATGTATTCAAATTCTGGAAATAAATTGATACTTTTTAAAAAACTACAATGAGATACCATCTCACTCTAGTAGCAGTGGCAAAGTTTAACAGGGCAGCAAGTAATGAATGTTGGAGAGGACGTGGCGAGAAAGGAACTCTTATACATTGTTGGTAGGATTGTAAAATGATATAACTATTCTGGATGGCAGTTTGGTGCTTCCTCAAAAAGCTAAACATAAAAATTTCATATAACCCAACTATTCCACTGCTTGGAATGTATGCCCCAAGAAAATAAGAACTGAAGCACAAATGGAGATTTGTATACCAATGTTCATAGCAACGTTATTCACCATCAAAAAGAACATGGAAACAGCCCAGACGTCCAATCACAATTGAACTGACTGAGATTATGGCACATTCACATGATGGAATACTACACATCATGCTGGAGCAATTATTTTGAAAATCACTAACTTCTAACTTGGCAGAGTCTAGAAGCATTAAGCTAAGTGAACTAAGTCTCATAAGAACAAATACTGTATAAGACCATTATTATAGAAATAGAAAGAAAATTAGTAAAATGTGTATGAGAATCCAAGGCAGGGGGCAGTAAGAGCAAAGGTGTGAGGATGGGACATGGGGGCAAGTGGCCATAGGGTCACACAATTTGATGGGTAAAGGGAGTGGTGGAGAAAAGAAATGGGAAAGGTTCGGTATGAAAAAAATAGGTATGAACTTTGTAAGTAAACCATTATAAAAAATTCTTTTAAAATAGGACAACTTATGAAAAACAGTAGCCTATGAAAGGTGGCTTCTGGTAAGAAGTGAAGAAAGATTTTTAGAATGAGCAGGGGTGAAAGCCTGTGGAAGTGCCTTCTCCTGAAGGAAATTCCTGAGCACACATTCATATGAAGTGTGTGGGTGGGGAGTCTGTGTCTGCCTTTGTAATTTGGAGAGTCAGAAATTAGTGACAAAATCTATTTTTCCAGAAATCTTGTTATTTTCCAGAAATTTTAAGAATCAGAGAGTAACTGGATATTAAGGTTGGAGAGAATTTTATTTTTCTATAATATGATCTTTCTGGACTCCCTACACGACCCATAAATCTTACCATCACTCCTTCACAAAAGGTCACTCAGACTGAACAATTTCAGAGTCTAAGTCTAATTAAATTTATTATTTTGTTGTGTACCATCAAGTCAGATCTGACCTATAGCTGACCCTCCAATTGGTTTTCACAGGCAGTTAATCACATAGAAGGGGACTGGTCATCTTTCTCCTGCAGAACAGTTGGTGAATTTGAACTGCATCTCTTTGGGATTGCAGGCAGCTTCTTACTACTAGGCCACAAAAGCTCCCTAATTAATCTTATTAGACTTTATACATATATTTCAGTATACCTTTGGTGGCCTAATGACAAGAATCTGTGCTACAACCCTGAAGGCATGCTCTTTGAGGCCACATCTCCTCCCATGCAACTAAATGTGTCTGAAAATCCACTGAAGGGTCAGCTATAGGTTGGTTCTGACTCTATGGTACACAACAACAACAAGCACGTGCACGTGCGCTCTCTCTCTCTCTCTCTCTCTCTCTCTCACACACACACACACAATTTAAAGATGCTGTCAAGTACAACTCACAGTGACACTATGAACAACAGATCTGACCTTGACCTCTCCTGTGCCATCCTTAACATCGCTGACATTCTTAAGTCCATTGCTGCAGTCACTGTCAGTCCATCTGGTTGATAGCCTTCCCCTTTTTCATCAACCCTCCTCCTTTCTAAGGATGATGTCCCTCTCCAAGAAATAGCCTCTCCAAGCAACATGCTCAAAGGAGCACTCTGGCTGAACTTTCTCCAAGACATAACTGTATTTTTTTAAAAATCCATGGGATATGCAATACTCATCTCCAACATTGCAGCTCAAAGGCATCAATTCTTCTATCATCATTATTTGTTGTCCAGATCTCAGATGTACAGCAAGATAGAAAATATTTTGGCCTGAATTATGTGTCCCTAATCTTCATGCTGTTAGATGGATCTTGGCTAAAAGCAGGGAATACCAGAGGAATGTCTACCTGTGTTTCATTGACTATGCAAAGGCATAACAAACTATGGCTGACTCTGAGAAGAATGGGAATCCCAGAACACTTGATCATTCTAATGCGAAACTTATACTTGGACCAGGAGGCAGTCAT
>NW_006399867.1:880280-886198 GCF_000299155.1 Elephantulus edwardii | reverse complement strand
AAAAAGTAACCAATTAATGGAAGTTACAGTGACTCTGGAAAGCAGCATACATGACATGCAGAGGGCAGAGGTGGGTAAAATAAGCCCACCAATAAGAAGCTACCCACATGACTGATTTTCTGGCCCACCAACCATGCTCCCAATTACCCCGCCCCAGACAGAAGCACCCAGGAAGGCCTTAGAAATAATTGCACCGGGTGGGGGGTGGTATTTGGGGCTTTTTCCCTTGCCACCTTCCTATTGAGGGAAAGTGTCTTCACATGAGGAAAAATATTCTATGGAATAAAGCGTTCTTGTATTTGCATGCATGAAATATTCCTTTAAGGGGCATTTTGTGGGGAGAACACCTCTTCACAGGAATTTGTATCTATGTTTCCCCTAAGCAAAGTGAAATACCCGTACAGTGTCCATAATGAATAGAGTCATGCTAGCAGACGTTTAAAGGATCCCTGGTGGAATAATGCTTAAGGACACAGCAACAAATCAGAAGATGTAGTGTGTTGCATATTGGACTGCTAAACCAAAGGTCATCAGTTTGAATCCATCAATCATTCCTCAGGAGAAAGATAGGTGGTCTCCTTTGACAAACATTTATAGTGTCAGAAACCCAATGGCAGATTGCCTTGAGTGAGAATAGTTTCAATGGTAATGGATGGGTAGGAATCTGAGTGGAAGAAATGATTAAGTAGTTCAACTACTATCCAGAACCTGATAATAAAAACAGTTAGAAACACCTTGGAAGAAAGGCCTAGGCATCTGCTCCTGAAAGGTTATGTCTTTGAAAACAGTATGGAGTAGTTTTACTCTGCACACTTTTGGTCATGATTAAGAGTCACACAGCAACAGTTACAACAGATACTTTGGAGAATGCTTGAATGATACAACCTGTTAGGTCCTTGACCACTAACTATAGTTACTTTGGAAAAGATCTGGTAATCTGCTTCTTTGTATTTTTCCTGCTTTTATTTATGTTTTTTTAAACTGTGATTTTAATGAAAGTTTGCAGAAAGGTTGGGTTTTCATTCACTTATTGTTGCACATTTCTCCCTCCTCCTATCCACTGTGTAATGCACCTCTTGCTCCAGATTTTTGTCATACATATAATGCCTAATCAAACATTCCTTTCAGATATTTTTTCTCCTAATCTGTTGCAGTACAGATCTATCCACTCTTCCTGTTCTTAACTCCCAGTGTCATTGTAGTATTTGTCCTTTTGTGACTGAGATATTTCACCAAACAGTATAATGTTCACCAAACAGTATAATGTTTTCTAGACTCATATTGTGTAGTGTTTTACAAGTCCATTGTTTTTAAATGCTGCATAATAGTCTATTGTTTGAAGGTACCATTGTTGTCCTATCCATTCATTTGTTGATGGGCAGTTGGTCTGCTTTCCACCACTTCTCTATTGTAAACAATTCAGCAATAAACATGGGCATGCATACATCTGTTTCTTTCAAGCTCTGATTTCTTTAGGGTATATTCTCAGTAGTGGAATTTCTAGGTCAAGTGGTATTTCTATTTCCAACTTTTTGAGAAAACACTAGACTGCCTTCCATAGTGGTTGTATTATTTTACATACTCACTAGCAATGAACTTTGTTATTGCTGTTGGGGTGAGATGGTATTTCACTGTTGTTTTGATTTTCATCTTCTAATAACTAGGGATTTTAAACATTTCTTCATGTATTTGTTGACGATTTTAATTTATTTTTTGGTGGAGTATCTATTAATGTCTTTTGTGATTGGGTAGTTTGCCTTTTTCTTGTTGAGCTATTGGAGTATTCTATAAATTACAGATATGAGTTCCTTATCAGATATGCCATTGCCAAATTTTTTCCTAGGCTGTGGAGTTCCTTTAATCCCTGTTGAAGAAGTTTTTTGATGTGCATGGGAATTTGCTTTTGAGAAGGTCTCATTCACCTATTTTATTCTCTTGTGGTTTTAAGTTTTTAATTATGCTTACATCTGTTCATGCTGTAGAACATGGCTTCTAAAGTTGTTTCTAGCTTTTCTCTGATGAATTCTATAGTCTTTAGTTTCACTCCTAGTCCCTGATCCACCTAGAGTTGGTTTTTGTATATAGTGTGAGGTTTGGGTTATCCTTAAGTTTTCAGCAGATGGTTTTCAGATTTTGCCAATACCATTTGATAAAGAGGTTGCCATTTCCCAGTGTAATTGATGTTTTACTGATATTCTGCTTCTGAATGTTTATGGCTAAGAAAACCCTATGAAACACAATTTGACTTTGAAACACATGAGGTCACCATGAGTTGGAAATGTATAGGCAGCAACAAGCTTTTTCTTGGTACTTAAACACCAAAGAATGACTTTTGAATATTGCCTTACATAGCTAAACGAATATCACTGGTATGACTAAGTTAAAAATTTTGATAAAGGAGAGGTTATAATGAGTTAACCAGTAGGCTCAATCTAATTACAAGTTTTTAAGAGTAAAAATTTTTCCACAGGGAGAGGTGATTACAGGAGAATGTTCAGAGAAAGAGAGGCAATGTTGCTAACAGATGGAAGAAGTCAGTATTAGCAAGAAATGGATGTAGCTTCTAGAGTCTGGAAAAAAAGAAAGCAAAGGATTCACCTCTACAGTGTCCAGAAGCATTAAGTCATTCTGACACTTTGATATTAAGGCCAATGAAACTCCAAGCCTAGAGAATTAAGATAATTAGTGTTATTTTAAACCTCTACACTAATTGTTGTCCATGGACATTGAATTGACTCCAGTTCATGACATCTTCATGTACAACAAAGCATGGACTGATCTTGCACTTTCACAGTTATCATTGGCATGTCTGAACCTATTATACAGTATTCTGTTGTGCTCCGGTTAACGATTAGAAATCTATCACCAGGTTTTTCTCTCTAGTTTGTAATAGTCTGGAATGTCAGCTGAAATCTGTTCATAAGAGAAGATCCTGATGGTCTTTGACATTCCTGTAGCATAACTTTCAGCATCATAACGTACTAGAAAATTAATACACATTGCTACTTTTGGCAGATCCCATTTAGACACCTTTCATTGACTCATAGTCAACCTTCCATTGGGTTTCCAAGTCCGTAAGTTGCACAAGAGGAGATTGTTCATATTCCTCTCACTGTTACTAGTTTATAATAGGTATGAACTGCCAGGGTGTGCAGCCTTTGGGTGAGCAGCCCTACTTCCTATGGACTAGGCCACTACTGCTCCCTAAATAGCATCTCAAACTAAAACAAACAAACTTCTTGTCATTGAGTCAGAACTGACTCAGAGCTGATCCTGTAGCCACTGGTAACTGAACCATCAGAGAAGTTTGGGGGTTAGTAGCGAAACTCCCTGCAGACTACACATCAGAGCTCCCTAAATAGCCATCAAGTCATCCCTAGAACAAAACATGAAAAAGGCAACTACAGCTTGTTCATGACAGAAGTTCTTACATTTACTTATGACTTTTTTTATATCACATCATCCTGTCATCTACCTCCTCTCATCATTCTCACACCTCACCCAACAACTCCGTGGACAGCATCTCCATATCTTCTCTCCTTTGTCCCAGGACTCACTGACATTAGTCCACTGTTCACCTTATTTCCTGTGTCTTTGTCTTCTCCTCCATTGTACTAATCTACAATGAAGCTAATTCACAGTTCCTTCTTTATGATTCTTCTTATAATTTGATCCATTCTATTCCCAAACCGTTTTAATACCTTCCTATCCTTAATCTAGGCAAAAGTTACCTTGATACATCACAAAAACTTTCCAGAAGTAGGAAGTGTCACTTGCCACTTCAAAATTATGCCAATGCACCGAGTGTTTTGTCAGTCCTGCAAAGGCCACTACTTTTTCCTTTAATTTTTTTGTTTCCTTTTTCTTGTTTTTTTTTAATTCATTCTTTCTTATTCTTTCTTTCTTTATTGGTTTGCTTATGAAGTTCATTTTCATTTTGTTTCACACTCACTAACTTCATTCACATTGTATTTCATATGCTCATTCTCATGCATGTGTTTTATAAAATTAATCACCATTGAACATTGTCCATCATTACCCTGTCTTTTCTCCTGGGTCCTTCCCATTTCCTTCCCTCATACCCTCTATCCACCAAACTATACAACCCTGTGGTTTTGCCCCTACCCATCCTCATATCTCCCCTCCTTGAGTTTCCATACATATTTTTCTAATTATCCTTCTATTTTTACAATAATGGTCTTATGCTATATTTCTCCTCATGAGACTGTGTTAGTTCACTCAGCATAATGATCTGTAGCCTCTCCCAAATTACATAGTATTTTTAAAAATCATTATTCCTAAGTGCTGCATAATATTCAATTGGGTGAATGTATCACAATTTCTCAATCCATTCAGATATGGTCAACTCACTAGCAGTGGCAAAGTTTAGCAGGGCAGCAAGCATTAAATGTTGTAGAGGATGTGGAGAGGTAGGAACTCTCATACACTGTTGGTGGGATTAGAAAATGGTGCAACCACTCTGGAAGACAGCTTAACATTTCCTAAAAAAGTTAGGCATAGAAACTCCATATGACCCAGTTGTTCCACTACTAGGAATATACCCCAAGGAAATTAGAACTAAGACAGAAATGAAGATTTGTACACCAATGTTCCTAACAGCATTATTCACCATTGCATGAATATGGAAACAGACCAAATGTTCCTTTAATTTTTTTAAGTGTGATTTTAGTGAAAGTTCACATTAAAGATGAGTTTTAATTCATTCATTGATATACCTTTTTTCCTCTTTCCCCCCATCTAATTAATCAACTTTGTAATACATGTCTTTGTTTCCAGATTGTTAATTGTCATATATGTAATTTCTAATCATCCATTCCTTTCAAATAGTCCTTTCCTTCTCTTATTCTAGTGTGTTGTTGCTAGGTGCTGTCAAGTTGAGGATGACTCATAGTGACTCTATGATCAACCAATCCGAACACTGTTCTATCCCATACCATCCTCACAATCTCTGTCACTCTCACGCCCATTGATGCAGTCAATGTGTCCACCCATCTAGTAAAAAGTCTTCCTTTCTTTCATCACTCTTTCACTTTCCCAAGCAAGATAGTGCCCTCTAAGGTATAACCTCTCCTTGTAACATACACAAAGTATGCAAGATGAAGCTTCATTATCTTTTCCTCCAAATTACACTCTAGTTGCACCTTCTCCAAGACATATCTGTTCTTTTGGCACTCCGTGTGATCTTTAGCACTCCTTTCCAACACCACAATTCAAAGACATCAATTCTCCTATTATCCTTATTCATTGTCCAACTCTCAGATGCATAGCAAGAGACTGAAAAGACCATGGACTGAATTAGGTGCACCTTTGTACTCAAACTGACATCATTACTCTTCAATAATTTGGAGAGGTCCCTGACAGACTTTCCCAGTGCAATGTGTCTCTGATCTCTTGATTGATGGTACAAATTAGATTGTCAATCCAAGTAATATGAAGTTATTGACGGTCTCAATCCTTTCGCTATCCATCATGATGTTGCCTATCTGTCCAGGGGTGAGGACATTTGTTTTCTTGATATTGAGATACAATCCATATTGAAGGATGTAGTGTTTAGCCTTTTGCAGCAAGTGCTTCAAGACCTTATAAACAATACAGAAACACAAATAGATGTAGTATTAAAGGTAGAGCCCAGATTGGCAGTCAATAAAAATTAAGGGAAACAGCTGCAAATGTCTTGTTTTTAAATATTAGTTTATTTACAAAATTCAAATACATTGATTTTCAGAACAGATTCTTCCAATTCCCCTCACTCCACCCACTCATCAAATTGTAAAACTCCGTGATTAACCCTCACCTCCCCCTGCACATCCTCATTCCTCTGCTTCTCCCCTCCCCCTTCCTTGGATCCTTATACTTATTCTACAATAATAGTTTTATACAATATTTGTCCTTGTTGG
>NW_006399867.1:878692-880180 GCF_000299155.1 Elephantulus edwardii | reverse complement strand
ATTGGCACAGGACAGAGCGGAGTTTAGGGCTGTTGTACATAGGGTTGCTATGAGTCGCAAGTAACTCGACGGCACATAACAACAACAACAACAATCTTCATGCTGACATCATTGATCCTAAATAATTCAGAGAGGTCCCTGACTGTAGACTTTCTCAGTGCAATGCATGTTTCATGATTTTCTGATGGCTGATACCAAGGGTGTTGGTTGTGGCTCCATGTAAGATGAAGTCATTGACTGTTATCATCTTTTCTCCATCTATTACGATGTTGTCTATCAGTTCAGTGGTGAAATTTATGTTTTTCTGATGTAGAAATACAGCCTATATCCAAGGCTGTATTCTTTGATCTTCTGCAGCAAGTACTTCAAGTCCTCCTCACTTACAGCAAGCTACACTGTGTTGTTTGTATATTGTAGGTTATTCATTAGCCTTTCTCCAGTTCTGATGTCATATTCTTCTTAACAGAGTCCAGCTTCATTAATGATATATATATGCTCAGCATACAGACTGAAGAGGCATGGAGAAAGGACATAACTCTGACACATAACTTTCTTGTTTTTAAACCATGAACTTTTCTCTTGATCTGTTTGCAAAACAGCCTCTTGGTCTAGGTATAAGTTTTGCATGAGCATAGTTAAGTGCTCTGGAATTCCCAGTCTTCTCAATGCTAGCCAGAATTTGTTATGATTCACACAGTCAAGTGCCTTTGTATAGTCAATGAAGTGCAAATAGACATTCTTCTGGTAATCTTTACTTTCAGCCAGGATCCATCTGGCATCACAATTATATCCCTGGTGCCACATATATTCTAAATCCAGCCTGAATTTCTGGCAGTTCTCTATGTACTGTTCTATCAATTTTTAAATTATCTTCAGCAGTCTTTTGCTTGCATGTAATGTTAATGATCTAGTTGTCGTGAGAATCTTTGTTTTCTCTATATTGAGCTTCAATCTTTATTGAAGACTGCAGTCTTTTACCTTCTGCAGTAAACACTTCAGGTCCTCCTCAGTTTCAGTAAGCAGTGTTGTATCATCTGCGTAACATGGGCTGTTGATGACTCTTCCACCTACTATAAAATTATCTTTCCTAAGTGTGCATTTTTTGCCTTGCATTCACATCTTCTTTCCCAGACTTGTCTCATTTTTCTTTCTGCCCAAGTGTGAATTCCTCTGAGGGGACAGAGTAAGCCCTATTAATCCCAGAAGCAGAAGTGGGCCATAAAAACTCTTCCTTTTAGAAACAGGCAGTAAAAGCAGAATAAACCCAAAGGCGCTGAGAAGTGTCATAGGGCAAAAGTCTTATCAGATTAAAAGTAACCAATTAACCTACAACCAGGAGAAAATAATGTAGATGAATGGGATCTTCTAAGACTCAAATCCCTATGCACATCCAAAAACTTCTCCAACAGGGTAAAAAGGGAAGCCACTGACTGGGAAAAAGTATTTGGTAATAACATATCAGATAAGGGACTTATATCCAGAATTTAT
>NW_006399867.1:868441-871687 GCF_000299155.1 Elephantulus edwardii | reverse complement strand
GCAGGCAGCCAGCGGGGCGTGCACCCCCCCAGCGCGGGTCCGGTGGGGGGCGCGTGGCCCCCCTCAGTGCGAGTGGCCGTTGGGGTTCACCTCCCCACCCCGCCACACAGGTGCTCGGCAGCTGTGCAGCCCTTCTTGTGCAGGCGGCCGGTGGGCACCCGCTTCTTCCACTGCCACAATCCTGGCTTCAAGAATTCTCTCCAGACCAAGTCCACCTTGTGGCAGTGTGGTGGCTTCACTGCACCAGTCTTGAGGAGGGCCGGTGCCCAGTATCCATCCTGGGTGAGAGAATCCATTGGTTCCGGCTGTGGAAGCCTCATGGAGCTGCAGCAGCCGGCGTTGCGCGGGCTCTGTGGGAGGGGGTTGGGAGCCATGAGACTCACCCATTCCTCCTTGAGAATCCTTGAATTTCTGTTGTTGGGCCTCGATCTTCACTGACAGCCAGTCATCAACTGTTTAAGTGTTCAATTATCAATAAGCTGAAGTCTGTAGGTGGCCATAATGGCCCTGCTTTAAGTGGTTCACTGCTCCTGCAGCTCACCACACTGTCTCTGCCTCCGCTGCCATCTTGGATCTCTGTCTCCATGTTCTTATGATGGTGAATAATGCTGCCATGAACACTGGTGTACAAGTCTCCATTGTGCCTCAGTTCTCATTTCCTCAGAGTATATTCCAAGTAGTGAAATAGCTGGATCATATGGAATTTCAATGTTCAGCTTTATGAGGAAATACCAAACTGCCTCCCAGAATGGTCATACCATTTTACAATCCCATGTATAAGAGTTCCTTTCTCACTACACTTTGCCACTGTTACTAGAGTGAGATGGTACCTTATTGTGGTTTTGATTTGCATCTCTCTTATGCAAATGTCCTTTAATTGTTGGAACACATAATGTATGGAGTATGAATGTTTGAAAATGAAAAGTTGTGAAAAATGAAAAGAAATAAATGAACATCAACATTCTAGGCATTAATGAGGTGAGATGAAATGAACTGGCTTTTGACACTTTAACTTACATAATCCCATAGTAAACTATGACAGAAATGAAAATTAGAATAATAATGGTGTTGCATTTGTGGTTAAAAAGACAATCTCAAGTTCTATCTTGAAGTACAGTATTGTGAATGATAGGATAGTATCCATACACATACAAGGAAGACATGTTAATATGACTGTTATCCAAATATATGTTCCTACAGCTAAAATCCAATAAGAGGAAACTGAAGATTTTTATCAAGTTTTGAAGTCTGAAATTGATCGAACATTCAATCAAGATAAGTGAATGATAATTGGTGAATGGAATGCAAAAGTTGGAAACAATAAAGATGGAAAACAAAATGGAAAGTACAGATTTGGTGACAAAAATGAGACCAGAAATAGAATGATTGAGGTTTGTATATTCAGTGATTTATTCATTTCAAATAGCTTTTTAAGAAAACACAAACAGCAACTTTACACATAGACCTCACTAGATTAATTTGTAGGAATCAGATTTTATTAGATCTGTGAAATCATTGGAGAAGCCCAGTATCAGCAGACCAGGTGCTGGCTGTGGAAGAGACCATCAGTTATTCATATTTAAGTTCAAATTGAAGTCGAAGAAAAGTAAAACAAGTCCAAAAGAAACAAAATATGATCTTAAGTCTATACAACCTGAATTTTAAGTTTATCTTAAGAATAGGATTGAAGTGTTGAACACCAATGACTGAAGACTGGAGGAGTTGTGGGATGACATCAAGGATATGATCCATGAAGAGAGTAAAAGGTAACTTCAAATACAGAGCTGAAAGAAAAAAAATTCCAGTGTAGTGTTCATTATCTATCCATTCTTTTCCTGCTCTCCCCTTTCCCTGTTCACCCTATTTTTACAACAGTAGTCTTATGCAGTGTATGTCCTTTCATGACTGAGATATTTCACTCAGCATACTGTCTTTCAGACTCATCCATGTTGTGTGGTATTTTCAAGTCCATTGTTTTTCAGTGCTGTGTAGAATTTTCTTGTGAGAATATACCAGGTTTTTCCTACCTGTTTGTTTGTTGGCAGGCACTCAGGCTACTTCTATCTCTTCACTGTTGTGAACAATGCTGTAATAATTATGAGTGTGCCTACATCTGTTTGTACAGATGCACAGTTCTGATTTCTTTAGGGTATATTCTCAGTACTAGGACAGATAGGTCAAATGGTATTTCTATGTCAAACTTTTTTACAGAGTGCCAGACTTTTTTTACATAGTAGTTGTTATCATTTAAATCCCCACAAGCAGTGAATGAGAGTTCAATCTCTTCTATGTCCTCATATGCACTATGAAAAATGATTGAACTTTTAAAATCACAAAGTTCAGGTGAATCATTAAAACAGTCCATTGAACAAAATAGAATAGTCTGTTTTCTCAAGACTTATACTAGAACCAAATAACGACTTTATAAATTAAATGGCTAGTGCTTAGTTTTATGTCTAGTATGACATGGTAAGAAAAAAGGAAAGTGTCAACCAGATAATGCAACATTTCACAAATCCAGATACTACCAATTAAGCAGTGATGTTGAGTCAGAGATGAGTTACTGTAAAATTAAAAGCTCTGGAATGATTTCAAAATATTGGTAAACATATGAAGTTCTCCACATGGGTCAAAGGTTCCCAGCTGTACAGATGACATTTGAGTACATACACCAAGTGTTAATTGGTACTATGTAATATAGCATATTTTGATTGGTTGTTTTACAAGGATCTCTTTCTCTTTCTTTGTATGTGTGTGTATATACCTGAACCTATTAGTAAGATATGCTTATACAATATTACTTCTCTAGCATATTTTATATTATTGTATATTTTCTGTCTTATGATTTTTTAGAAGGGGATTTTAAATGGATATTCTAAGATAAACCTGGCATGGTGTATGATGATGGATTATAGATGTTGCACTGAAATCCTGAAGGCACACGGTTCAAGTCCACCAGCCACTCCATGGAAGAAGGATGGGCAACCTCCTGTATGATTAACTGCCTCTGAAAACCTGCCTGAGTTTCAGCTATGGGTCAATTCTAACTCAGTTGTACATAATAACAACAATCCACCCTGTAGGACAGAGTAAAAATGCTTGAAAGGCTGGCATCATCACAGAAACTGACTATCACACCTTTCTCTCATGAAAACATTAACAAAACTGAAAGAGGAAATCGACAACACTACTATAGTGCTGGGAGACCTCAATACACCCCTCTCAAGAAAAGATAGAACTACCAGA
>NW_006399867.1:840420-864611 GCF_000299155.1 Elephantulus edwardii | reverse complement strand
AATAGTGCAACAATGAATGAGTGGAAGCCCAAAATCTCTGTAAATGTTTATGAAAATTAATAAAATATAATTATAGAAAAAAAAACATTGATATTGTTGAACCACTGAACTTTGAGTTAGCAGCCAACAACTTAACCACCATGTCACATGTCACTTATATGCTGCACTGTTATCAAATTGAATGTGACTCATAGAAATTCTATGAATCCTATAATCAGAAGTTTGCCCTATTCTGCCCCAACCCCACAATCTCCATCATGCTCAAAGCTATTGTTACTGTCACTGTGTCAATTAATCTTGTGGAGTGTCTTCCTCTTCTTTGTTGATCCTTTACCTTTCCTAGTATTACATCTTTTTCCAAGGACTGGTCCCTCCTGACAACATGAACAATGTATGTAAGACAGAGTTTCACTGTCAATGCCTCTGAGAGGCACCTGGTTGTACTTCCTCCAATAGGCTTGTTTGTGTTTTGAGAAGTCCATGGTACATTCAATACTCTTCACCAACATCATAATTCAAAGGCATTGATTATTTTTGTGTCTTCCTTACTTATTGTTCAACTATCAGATGTACAGGAAACAGTTGAAAATATCATGGCTTGGGTCTTTACACTGACATACTTGAACTTTAGCACTTTAAGTAGGTCTTTGACAGCATATTTTCTGAGTGGAAAAACATCCTGAGATTTTATAGGTGCTACCATGAATATAGTAGTATAGTATAGTATAGTATAGTATAGTATAGTATAGTATTAGTATAGTATAGTATAGTACATCATATCTAGGTGGTATAGCACTGGTCTGTGCGTTGCTGTACAAAGGTAACTCATGGTTGCTGTGATGCTGAAGACTGTGACAGTGATGTGCCAATTGTGGTAACGGGTACCCATGGTGGACAGTGTTGGCTGGAGCTTTCCGACCAAATCAAGCCTGGAAGCAGGAGCGTCATCCACTTCTGAAATGGCTTGTCTCCAGAAACTCTATGTATGAACAGTGCTCAGGCCGTTCATCCATAGGGTCGCTATGAGTTGTCTACGACTCGACGGCATCAAACAACAACAACAACAAACCATGAGTATAAATTGTGTGTTCAAGTAAAAGTAAACCCTTGACAACTTCAGTCTTTTCCCTTTCTATCACGATGGCTGCTTATTGGTTCAGTGCTAAGAATTTTTGTTTTCTTGTTGTTAATATGTAATATATACTGAATTCTATAGTTTTTGATCTTTAGTTAAGTGCTTCAAGTCTCACTTTCTGCAAGGAGAAGGTTGTATCATCTTCATAGTACAGGCTGGTTCATCTGCCTAGTGTAGATTGTTGAAGAATCTTCTTCCAAGCCTAATGCCATATTCTTCTAAATAGAATCCAGTTTCTAGAATTTTTTGTTCAGCATACATATTGAATAGATATGAAAAAAGTACCATTAAGTACACTTTTCCTGATTTTCAACCTTGCAATATTTACCTTGTTCTATTCAAACAACTTCTTTTTTGGTTTGCCACTGCTACTGGTGTGAGATGGTATCTCATTGTGGTTTTAATTTGCATCTCTCTCATTGCCAGTGATTTTGAGCATTTCTTCATGTGCCTGTTGCCCACTCAAATTACTTCCTCTGTAAAAAGTCTTTCCATGTCTTTTGCCCATTTTGTGTTATGTTATTAGCTTTATCTTCTGGAGGCCCAGGAGTATTTTGTAAACTTGTTATGAGACCTTTGTCTGAGATGGTATTGTCAAATGTTTTTTCCCAGTAAGTAGGTTTTCTTTTTGTCCTGTTGGAAAACTTGTTTGATGAGCCTAGAGGTTTAATCTTTAGTAGGTCTTATTCATCACCTTTATTCTCTCCAGATTATATATCTAGCGGTATTTGTCAGTCTCTTTATATCATAGACTTCATCTTCCAAGCTTGGTACCAGTTTTTCTCTTATGAGTTACATTACTTGGGAGAGACTGGAGAGCATTACACTGAGTGAACTAGCTCAGTCTCATAAGGACAAATGTTGAATAAGATCATTATTGTAAAAACAGAAGGATAACTAGTAAAACATATATGAGGACCTAAGGAAGGCAGGGGTGGAAGTGGATGGGGGAGGATGGGTAGGGGTAAAAGCATAGTGTTACACAGTTCAGAGGGTGGAGGAATGGGGGGTAGGAAACAAGAAGGATCTGGCAGAGACCTGAAAAGACAGGGTAATGTTGGGGAAGGTCCACTGGTGATTAATTTTCTAAAACTTAAAGCATAGGAATGACTGTATGAAATACAGTATGAATAAAGAATACCGTGAAACAAAATGTATACCAAGTTTGGAAGCAAACCAGTATAAAATTAAAAAAAGAGAAGATTAGAAGAAGATACAAATAATATGAAGAAATTAAATGAGTGAAATCACAACAGAACTAATTTAAATAAAAAGGATAGCAGAATTCTATGAAGACCTACACTCCAACAAACTTGAAAACCTAGTTGTTGTTTTTATTGTTGTTAGGTTTAGCGAGTTGAGTCTGACTCATAGTGACCTTATGAACAAGCTCTAAACCTTGTCCTATATCTTGCACTATCCTCATCATCTCTGAAATGCTTAAAGCCATTGTTACAGTCACTGTGTCAAACCATCTTGTTCATAGTCTTCCTTTCTTTCTCTGACCCTCTGCTTTCCCCAGCACTATGTCCATTTCCAAGAACTGGCCCTTTCTAACAATTTGTCCATGTAAGAGAGTTGAAGTTTCAACATCCTTGCTCCTAAGGCACTCTCCAGTTGCACTTTATACAAGACAGACATTTGTTCTTTCAGTAGTCCATAGGCTATTCAATAATCTTTCATGACAACATAACTCAAAAGCATTGATTCTTCTTTAATTCTTTTTCATTGTCCTGTAGTAGCAGTTTATATGTTAAGCATTAGAGAAGCCATTTTATATATTAGCATTAGGGAAAGCATTTTGTTTTGACAGCCGTTTTAAGAAATGTATGCATCCCTTTCTATGAAGATGGTGCCAAAAGCGAAGAAGGAAGCCCCTGCCTCTCCCAAAACTGAAGCCAAAGCAAAGGCATTAAAGGCCGAGAAGGCAGCCCTGCAGGGCATCCACAGCCAAAAAAAAAAAGAAGATCCGCACGTCACCCACCTCCCGTCTGCCTAAGATGCTGAGACTCCGATGGCAGCCCAAGTACCCTTGGAAGAGCGCGCCCAGGAGAAACAGGCTTGACCACTATGCCATCATCAAATTTCCTCTACTGAGTCAGCTATGAAGACGATAGAAGATAACAACACACTTGTGTTCATTGTGCATGTCAAGGCCAACAAGCACCAAATTAAACAAGCTGTAAAGAAGCTCTATGACATTGATGTGGCTAAGGTCAACACTTTGATTAGGCCTAATGGAGAGAAGAAGGCCTATGTTCGACTTGCTCCTGACTATGATGCTTTGGATGTTGCCAACTTTTCTCACCATAATAAAAATGAAAGAAAAAGAAAAAAAGAAATGTATGCCTCAATAATTTTACTAAGTTTTATGTTCTAGAGCAAATTGACCCAACTTTGTTACCATTCCCTCTGCCCCTGTCCTGGAGCCTTGACACCCATGAGAAGTCAGAAATTATAACAACTCCCAAACGTGAAGATATGTCAACAGCCACCAGCAACAAACTTTGTGTAACCTCCCATGCACAATCTCTGTATATAAACCTGATCCTTGTTCCCCCTCGGGGTCAAAATGGTTTAAGCATTAGCTGATATTCTGACCCATGTGTTTAATAAAGGCTTTTGTTGATTAAAAAACAAACAAACAAAGGGAATGAATGCTAAAGTAAGAGAGCTGAAGAAAGGATTTCAAAGGACAGCTCAAGAAAACAAAGTGTTATACAAAAATGTGCAAAATCCTGGAGTTAGAAAACAGAAAGAGAAGAATATGCTCAGTGTTTCTCAAACTGAAAGAACTTAACCAATTAGAACCTTGAGTTGCCACACTGAAGGGAACTCTGAGCAAAATTTTGAATGATGCAAGAAGCATCAAAAGAAGACAGTGGAAGAAATACACAGAATGACTGTATTTAATAGTATTTGCTGACATGGAACCATTTCAGAAGTTACATATGATAAGCAACCAATGCTAACAAAGGAAGAAGTTCAAGTTGTACTTTAGGCAGTGGAAAGAAGTACTGTCTCAGAAATTGATATAATATCAATGAGGTGTTTTAACAAACAGTTTCAGCCCTGGATGTGGTCACCAGTATATGCTAAGAAATTTGGAAGACAACTATATGGGTGACTGACCAGTTGGGAGAAATCCATATTTGTTCCACTGCCATGAAAGTGGTCAGTCTGAATGAAGAAGTTATCAAATAATCTCAATAATATCATGTGCAGGTAAAATCTAGCTGAAAATTATTTTTAAATGCTGGTACAGTACATCAACAAGGAACTTTGATAAATTCAAACCAGGTTCAGAAGAAGCCATGGAATGAAGGGATTTAATATAGTAGATCGGTTTTTTCAAAGTAGATACCAAAGATCCTTTTTTCTTACAGAGGAGATGAAGAGGCACTGTTGTTAAGTGCCATTGAGTCAAGTACAACTCATAGTGACCCTATGAACAATAGATCTGAACCTTGTCCTAGCCAGAGCCATCCTCACAATCTCTGACACACTTGAGCCCATTTCTGCAATCACTATATCAATCCACCTGGTTGAAAGTCTTCCTCTTCATTGTCCCACCATCTTTCCAAGCATAATATCCTTCTCCAAAGAATAGCCTCTCCTAACAACATGATCAAATATATGATATAAAGCTTCATCATTTTTGCCTCCAAGGAACACTCCAGTTGCACCTTCTCAAGTATGTATCTGTTTGTTCTATTGGCAGTCCATGGGACAGTCAACACTCTTCTCCGATACCACAGCTCAAAGGCATCAATTCTTCTGCCATCCTTATTCACTATCCAGCTGTCAGATGCATAGCAAGTGACAGAAAAGACCGTGGCCTGAAAGAGATGTATCTTAGTCCTCAAGCTGACATCATTGTTCCTCAATAATTTGGAGAGGTCCCAGACTGCAGACTTTCCCAATGCAACATTTCTCCTGATCTCCTGACTGTTGATACCAAAGGTGCTGACTGTGGCTCCATCTAAGATGAAGCTGTTGACAATTTAAGTCTTTTCTCTACTTATCATGAGGTTGCCTATCAGCCCAGTGGTGAGGATTTTTGTTTTCTTGACGTTGAGATGTAGTATATGTTGAAAGCTGTATTGTTTGATCTTCTTCAGTAAGTGCTTCAAGTCCTTCTCACTTTCAGCATGTAAGATTGTGTCCTTCCATAATGAAGGAATTGATGAGTCTTCCTCAAACTTGATGCCACATTCTTCTTCATAGACTTCAGCTTCTTGAATAATTTGCTCAGCATATAGATAGATTAGACATTGAGAAAGGCATAGCCCTGACAAACACCTTTCTTGATTTTAAACCATATAGTGTTACTGTGCTCTGTTTGCACAATAGCCTATTGGTCTAGGTATAGGTTTCACTCAAACACAAGCATTCCAAGATTCTTATTCTTCTCAATGAGAGCAATAACTTGTTATGATCCATAGAGTCCAGTGCTTTATGGACACCAATGGACAAAATATGGAGGACTCACCATAACGTCAATCAAAATAATATCACTTGAAACTGTTTTCTACTTGGTTTGTTTGTGATATTTAAAATAATTTACATAAATTTATTTTTTATTTTCCTTTTTTGTTCATCCACTATTGCACATTTTCCTTCTTCTCTCTCTCTTCCACTTCCCCTGGTCCACTTTGCAGTCCACCTTTTCTCCAGATTGTTGTCATACATAAAATGTCTAATCACATATTCCTTTTATGTAGTTCTTCTCCTTATCTGTTCTAATACAGTGTTTAATATCTATCCAGTCTTTTCCTATTCTCCCACCGATCCCTCATGTCAGTCTTATTTTATAACAGTGGTGGTATGCAGTATTTGTCCTTTTGTTACTGAGATATTTCACTCAGTATAATGTCTTCCAAGCTCACCATGTGGTGATATGTTAAACAAGTTCATTTTTTTGTTAGTGTTCCATAATATTTCATTCTATGAAAGTACCCTAGTTTTTCTATCCATTCATTTGTTAATGGGCATTTGGGTTGCTTCCATCTCTTTGCTATTTATATATCTGATAAGGGACTCGTATCTAAAAGTTGAATAACAGCTCAACAAGAAAAAGGTAAACAACTTACTCACAAATGGGCACAGATATTAATAAACACTTCATCAAAGAAAACATTTAAATGATAATCACATGAATAAATGTTCAAAATCCCTAATTGTCATAAGATGCAAATCAAAACAACCATGAGATATTATCTCACTCCAGCAACAATACAAAGTTCAACAGAGCAGCAAGCAACAAATGCAGGCAAGGTTGTGGAAAGATTGCAACTCTAATTCCTAACTCTCTGCTAGTGGGAATGTAAAATGGTTCAACCACTGGAAGGTTGTCTGGTGCTTTCTCAGTAAGTTGGAAATAGAAATACCATTTGACTACAGTTCCACTACTGGGAATATTCCCTAAAGAAACCAGAGCTTCACTCCAAGAGAAATATGCACACTCATGTTTATTACTGAGTTATTAGTTTTTTAAATAAATTTTGATGAACAATAGCCTAGTAATCAATAAGTTTATCTACATATGGATTTATATGTAAAACATTTTTATTTCTCAGGATGTTGTTGTTGTTATGTGCTGTCGAGTCGCTTGCGACTTGTAGTTATCCTTTGTACAACAGCCCTAAACTCTGCTCTGTCCTGTGCCAATCACACTGTTTCTGACACTCTGATCCCGATTATCCCAGTCACTGAATCAATCCACCTGATAGAGGGCCTTCCCCTCCTGAACTGTCCATCCACCATCCCAAGCATGATGTCCTTCTCCAAGGAGCAGTCTCTCCTCACAACATGTCCAAAGTATGTTAGACGGAGCCTCAGAATCCTTGCCTCCAAGGAGCCACCCGGTTTAACCCTTTCCAGGATGAATCTGTTTGTTTTCCTAGCAGTCCACGGTATTCTCAATATTCTTCTCCAGCACCACAGCTCAAAGGCATCAATTCTCCTTCTATCCTCCTTGGTCATTGTCCAACTCTCTGATACATAACAAGTGATTATGAAGACCATGGCCTGTATCAGATGCACCTTAGTCTCTAGAGAGACACCACTGCTCTTCAGTACTTTGGAGAGGTCCCTAACAGCAGACTTTCCCATGGCAATGTGCCTTTTAATTTCCTGGCTGCTGGTGCCAAGAGTGTTGACTATGGAGCCAAGCAAACTAAAGCTGTGTACAATCTCAATCTCTTCACCATCCATCCTAATGCTGCCAATTGGTCCAGTGGTGAGAATCTTTGTCTTCTTGACATTGAGCCTCAATGCATATTGGAGGCTTCAGTCCTGGACTCTCTGCAGCAGGTGCTTCAGGTCCTCTTCAGTTTCAGCAAGCAGGGTTGTGTCATCCACATAACGCAGGTTGTTGATAAATCGTCCACCAATCTTGACCCTACATTTCTCCTCATAGAGCCCAGCCTCCCGGATAATCTGTTCTGCATATAGGTTGAAAAAGTATGGAGATAGGATGCATCCCTGGCGTACGCCCTTCCCAATTTTGAACCATGCCGTATTTCCTTGCTCTGTTCTGATGACTGCCTCCTAGTACAAGTATAGGTTTTGCATTAGCACAATCAAGTGTTCTGGGATTCCCATTCTTCTCAGAGTCAGCTATAGTTTGCTATGATCCACACAGTCAAATGCCTTTGCATAGTCAATGAAACACAGATAGACATTCCTCTGGTATTCCCTGCTTTCAGCTAAGATCCATCTAACATCAGCTACAATATCCCTAGTACCACGACCCCTTCTAAACCCAGCCTGGACTTCTGGTAGTTCTCTGCTGAGTGCTGTTCCAGTCGTTTTTGTATAATCTTCAGGATAGTTCATATTATTTACTACTATTCATAATATTTTATTTCTCATGAAAACAAGAGAATGTTTACCCCTGGTGGACAGTGTTTGGTGGCACTCCCCGATTAAAACAAGCTTGGAAGCAGGAGTAGCATCCACTTCCATAATAGCTTGCCTCTGGAAACCCTATGAATCTGGAGAAAGGACGAAAGTTATACAGGTGTCCAGGTCTTTTGTTCATAGGGTTGCTATGAGTTGCCTACAATTCGATGGCTCTTAACAATAACAAGAAAATGAAAACAGCATTTACTTTCTTTAAATATACTGGTTTATTTACAAACCAGTATATACAAATATACTGGTTTATTTATTTCCATATTGGATCTTTCCATTTCCTTTACCCACCCTTCCCTCCACCTATCAAATTGTGTGACTGTATGATTAATGCTTCCCCCACCCATCCTCACCCCTCTGTTCTTACCCGCCCCTCCCCTTGGATCCTCATACTCTTTCTACAATAATAGTCTTATACAGTATATAAGTTATATTTGAGTTAGTTCACTTAACATAATGCTCTCCAGTCCCTCCCAAGTTAGGTACTAATTAACAAAATCATTTATCCTGCATGCCGAGTAATAGTCCGTCATGTGAATGCACCATAATTTCTCAATCCATTCAGTTATGGTTGGACATTTGGGCTTTTCCATGTTCTTAAGATGGTAACTAATGCTGCTATGAACATTGGTGTACAAGTCTCCATGTGTGCCTCATTTCTCATTCTCTCAGGATATATTCCAACCTCTGGAATAACTGGGTCATATGGAATTTCTATGTTCAGTTTTTGAGGAAGCACCAAGCTGCCTTTCAGAGTGGTAAAACCATTTTACAATCCCATCAACAATGTCTAAGAGTTCCTTTCTTGCCACATCCTCTCCAACATTTATTACTTGGTGTCTTGTTAAACTTTGCCACTGCTACTGGAGTATCTCATTGTGGTTTTAATTTGCATATCTCTTATCGCTAGTGATTTTTGAGCATTTCTTCATGTGTCTGTTGACCATTTGATTATCTTCCTCTGTGAAAACTCTTTCCATGTCTTTTGCCCATTTTGTGATTGTGTTATCAGTCTTATGGAGGCCCTATAATATTCTGTAAACTTTTGAAATGAGACCCTTGTCTTAAATGGTACTGTCAAAATTTTTCCCCACTCAATAGGTTTTCTTTTCACTCTGTTGGAAAATATTTTTGATGCACACAGGATTTAATGTTTAGACGGTCCCATTCATCAGTTTTATCCTCCCCAGATTGTACATTTTTTGCTGTATTAGCAGTCTGTTTATACTATAAACTAGGCCATCTAAGCTTGATCCCAGTTTGTCTCTGATGAACTTTGTTGTTTGGGGCTTTACTCCTAGGTCTCTGATCCACCTTGAGTTGATTTTTTTGTATGATATGATATGTGGATCCTGTTTCAGCTTTTTACAGTTAGCCGTCCAGTTTTGCCAGCACCATTTGTTGAGGAAGTTGTCATTTCCCCATTTGATAGGTTTTATTTCCTTGTCGAATATCAGTTGACCAGAGAAAGCTGGGTCTATTTCTGGGTTCTCATTTCCGTTCCATTAGTCTATGTGTCTGGTGTTGTGCCAGTACCATGCTGTTTTCATTACTACCATTGTGTAATAGGTTTTGAGGTCAGGGAATGCTATCTCTCCCCCTTCATTTTTTGTATTTCAGAACTGCTTTGCTTATTTGAAGTCTCTTTCCTCTCCAAATAAACTTGACAATTTCCCTTTCAATCTCCTTGAAAAGTGAATTTGGTATCTGTATTGAAATTGCTTTTAACATGTAGATTGCTTTTGGTAAGATTGTAATTTTCACAATATTGGGTCTTCCTATCCATGAACGTGGCACATTTTTAAATTTCTTTGGGTCTTTCACCATGTCTTGCAGAAATGTTCTGTCATTTTCTTTGTATAGGTCTTTTGTGTCTCGAGTTAGGTTCACAACAATATCTACTTTTGGAAAGATTATTCTGTGTTCCTTTGTACCTCATCATTTAGAAAGTTCAATCTGTTATGAGCAAAATGTTAAAGTTTTAAGTACAGAATGTACATTTTACTAAATATATTTAGCAATACTGTTGGCGTATCAAACATGTCATTAATACATATAATTTTGAATGTAATTTTTTCCTGGAGTGGATATTAGTTGCCATTTATGATAAAACTGTTTTTCATTGATAGAATCTGCTCTACAGAGATTAGCACCGACCTCTGATGACATATGAGATAAAATTTTTTTTCACTGATACATTGGATCACGCTCTGACGACATATGAGATAAAACTGTTTTTCATTGACATTGAATGGTAATCGTCTTACAGTTGACCCTCTGCTGTGTCTTTGAGACTGTAAATCACACTGGAGGAGAGTGACCATATTTCTCCTGTAGAGCAGTTGGTGTATGTGAACCACCAGCAACCTTTGTGTTAGAAGTAAAACTCTCTATGGACTAGGATACCAGGAATGCCAAAAAAAAGGTTCCTGTTTTGCAACTTCTGCTTTCCTCCCTTATCAAACTCATACATACACACACACATGTGCACCCCTCACCAACACCAACATCAGTGTTAATCTTTCTAAGTCTTCTGTCTCTCAAAAATCTCCTCTTTTCAAGTCTTTTCAGCCACAGACAAGAACCTGGTGAATTTGGAAGTAGGACTACTTTGTCTTCAAGCATCAGGTTTCCATTTCTATATCTTTTTGCCGTTTCCATTTCTCTGCAAACTTAAGGCCACAGCAGTTGTTTCCTCTCATTCTCTACTAAAATCTGGTCTCAGAAAAAGATGAGTGAACTCTTTCCAATGTTATACTGGTAATGAAGCCAAAGGTCTCCTCAATCCAAAAATGGGTTACCTTTTAATAGGGCACCAATGCCTAAGCCAATTCTCTAATAAGAGAGTTTGAATTCCAGACAAACCTCAGAGTGGTGGAGGAAGGCTTTTTGAGAGGATAGGAATGATTCAAGAGATTTTCTCAGTACCCCTGACATTACACTGGGAGGTCAGCAGTCTAGACTGCTATGGGAGACCAGCGACTAGACTGGATATGCCCTACTCTTTGGCATTTGATTCCTTAGCATCCCCTCTTACCTGTGTAGTGAAATAAAACCAGCAAGATCCAAGACAACATGGTCAAGCAAAGTTCTAGATTTGAGCAGCCTCTGAATAGTGGCTCAGGTGCAGCCCTGCCCAGAGAAAATGCCAGTTCTGCTTTTATGAAACCTTAATCACATACAATCTTAGAGGGTATTTTTTTAAAAAAAATTTCAAAGGGCCTGATTACTGTGCTAGCAGCGGTGGCTCCCAGAGCCCAGTGGCCCTCTGTTAGCTTCAGTGTTCTCCTCAGTAAGATGGGAAGGACCTCCTGGGGCCTGTGGTGGTGATTAGATGCTGTGGATGGATGAAAACATTCCCTGTTTTGTTTGGAAGATTCAGCAAAGACTCTAGTCCTGTGCCCAACACACTGCAAGAGCCTAGAATCCTCCTAGTTGGTCACTGAATGCGGGTTCTAATTAGTTACTAGGCCTAATTGTTTGGATATTAATGTTTAGTTGATTGTTAAGATTTGAATTGCCTTTAATGTCTTAACTTTTGGATTGATTTTATGTAATATTTTATATGGAAAACAGACCTTTGGGGCTCCAATAAAGTGTATGGTTTGTAATTATAAAAAAAATTCACATCCAATATTAAACATAAAAGCAAATGTGTTTAGAATGAGAAAGAACTAGAAGTAACTGAAGTTTTGAAGTTTTGCATTTCTCTCTTCTGAAATAGTTTGCAGCAATTGACCAAAGACCCTATTTTAATGATATTTCTTGATTGCAAGCTGATTTCCCACCAAAGACTGTTAAATACCAAAGCTCACAGTCAGAGCCTCTAAAGTCAAACTTCATTAACTTTGAGGCAAAACAGGTCACATGCATGTTTCAAATATGTGTGAATGGTTTCCAAAGAGCTTTCCTATGTAATACAGGGTATCTTGACTCTTGCTTTTCAATATTTTGTGTGGTCATCAGTTGCCATCAAGCCTTTTTTGACTTTTGGCAATCCTAAATGTAAGGATTCAGCAAATGGGTTAATGTTTGTACCTAATTCAGTGCCTTACACATAGTATATAGAGAACACATCCTTAGTTCCATTTTATTTCCCTTTTCTACAAATATTTCTATCTGTGTTTCATTGATTATGCAAAGGCATTTGACTGTGTGGATCATAACAAACTGTGGCTAACTCTGAGAAGAATGGGAATCCCAGAACACTTGATCGTTCTAATGCGAAACCTATACTTGAACCAAGAGGCAGTCATCAGAACAGAGCAAGGAAACACCGTATGGTTCAAAATTGGGAAGAGCATACACCAGGGATGTGTCCTATCCCCATACCTTTTCAACCTGTATGTGGAACAGATTATCTGAGAGGCTGGGCTCTATGAGGAGAAGTGTAGCGTCAGGATTGGTGGAAGATCTATTAACAATCTGCATTATGCAGATGATACAACCCTGCTTGCTGAAACTGAGGAGGACCTGAAATGTCTGCTGCAGAGGATCAAGGACTGAAGCCTTCAGTATGGATTGAAGCTCAATGTCAAGAAGACAAAGATTCTCACCTCTGGACCAATCGGCAGCATCAGGATGGATGGTGAAGAGATTGAGATTGTTAACAACTTTAGTCTGCTTGGCTCCATAGTCAACACTCTTGGCACCAGTAGCCAGGAAATTTAAAAAAAAACCGTATTGCAATGGGAAAGTCTGCTGTTAGGGACCTCTCCAAAGTACTGAAGAGCAATGGTGTCATTCTGGAGACTAAGGTGCATCTGATACAGGCTATAGTCTTCACAATCATTTGTTATGCATCAGAGAATCAGACAATGACTGGGGAGGATAGAAGGAGAATTGATGCCTTTGAGCTGTGGTGCTGGAGAAGAGTATTTAATGTACCATGGACGCCAAGAAAACAAATAGATTCATTTTGGAGAGGGTTAAACCATGCTGCTCCTTGGAGGCAAGGATTCTGGGGCTTCGTCTGACATACTTTGGACATGTTGTAAGGAGAGAGAGGTCCTTGGAGAGGGACATCATGCTTCGGAGGGTGGAGGGACGGCACAGGAGGGGAACCTCTATGAGGTGGATTGATTCAATGACTGGGGTAATCGGGACGGAAGTGTCAGAGGCAATACGATTGGCTCAGGATAGAGCAGGATTTAGGGCTGTTGTACATAGGGTTGCTATGTGACTTGACGGTATATAACAACAACAACAAATATTTCATCATGAGATATTAAGGATTCAGATCACTTTGACCTTGAAGGGCAGCTGTTTTCATAATGGAAGGTCTATAATATGGAAAGTGACTTCTGGCAGCTTACTGGTAAGGAGTTACATTGCCAATCCGAAGACACGCAGTTCAAATCCACTAGCTGCTCTGTAGGAGTTGTTGTTATGTACCATTGAGTCACCTGAGACTCATAGCAGTCCTGTGCACAACAGCTCTGAAACCTGCTCCGTCCTGAGCCAGTCTCACTGACTCCGACATACCCAATCCCATTGCCCAAGTTAACATGTCAATCCATCTCATTCACTGTCTTCCTCTCCTGCACTGTCCCTCCACCCTTCAGAGCATGATGTCCTTCTCCAAGGACTGGTCACTCCTGGTCATGTGCCCAAAGTATGTGAGATGGAGCTTCAAAATCCTAGCCTCCAACGAGAATTTAGTTTCACTCTCTCCAAGACAGAATAATTTGTTCTCCTTGCTGCCCATGGTATTTTCAAAACTCTTCTCCAGCACCACAGCTCAAAGTCATCAATTCTTCTTCTGTCGTCCAGGCATTGTCCAGCTCTCTGACACAAATCATGTAATTGTGTGTAAAGGCTGATGTCATTGTTTCTCAGCCCTCTGGAGAGGTTCCTGACAGCAGACTTCCTCAGTGCAATTTGTCTTTTGATTTCCTGCCTGCTAGTGCCAAGAATATTTATCGTGGAGCTGAGCGAGCGGAAATTGTTAACAACTTCAATCTCTTTTGCATCCATTAGGAAGCTGCCATTGGCCCAGTGGTGAGAATCTTTGTCTTCTTGAGGTTTAGCTTCCAAGATGGGTAATCTCCTCCCATACTATTTACTACTTCTGAAAAGCACCAGCTGGAGTCTCAGCTATGAGTTGATTCTGACTCAACAGTACACATCAGCAACAATATGAAAAAGGGAATGAGTCAGTGAATGGAAAATGAGTGATGCAGATTCTAACACATTTTGGGGAGGAATATCTTACCTAACTGGTTTGGTTTCTGTTTCAAAGGCAGTTATGCTGATGTTAAAAAGAAAAGCCCCTTCCATGGTCTATCTCTGAAAACAGGGAATACTTTGTCACTGAGTATCTATGTTACTAATACTTGATAGCCTCATTCCATGAAAATAAAAAGGAAGTTTTTAAAACCTAACATGGGGTTTCTTCCAAACCTGTGATAAGACACTGTAGTAGAGGATTAAGGGAAAAGATAACAGTGAGGTGAGTTTGAATGAGATTTAAAAAGAACAGAAAAAAAAATCCAAATTCCAAGCGATAGGAGTAAAAGTATCAAGATTCCTTAGTGGGAGCACTGGGAAGGAGGCAGAGAAGCCTGAACTTACCTAGAACACAAAACAAAACAAAATAAAATACAGTCCACTGCCTTTAAGTCAGTTCTCACTCGCAGCAGTCTACGAGGATAGAATCAAACTGCCCATGGGTTTTTCAAGGATATAATCTTTCGAAAAGCAGATCAAGACATTTTTATCTCAAGAAGTAGCTGCTGGATTTAAAGCACTAAATTTCTGATTAGCAGCCAAGCGGTTAACCACTGAGCTGTCAGGACTCCACTTGGTAATACTCAACTCATTACAGTTTGAGTTAGAACCCACTCATAACAGACCCTCTGATTTCTGAAGCTATATATTTAATAGAATATTGTCTATCTTTGCTCTAATTTAATGTTGTTGTTAGGTACCATCGAGTCGCTTGTGACTCATACTGAACCTATGTACAACAGCACTGAACCCTGCTCTGTCCAGTGCCAAATGCACTGTCTCCAATACACCCATCCCGATTACCCCAGTCACTGAATCAATCCACCTCACAGAGGGCCTTCCCCTCCTGCACTTTCCCTCCACTCTACGAAGCATGATGTCCCTCTCTAAGGACCTGTCCCTCCTTACAACATATCCAAAATATATCAGATGAAGTCTCAGAATCCTTGCCTCCAAGGAGCCAGCAGGTTTAACCCTTTCCAGGATGAATCTGTTTGTATCGCTAGCAGTTCATGGTACATTCACTCCTCTTCTCCAGAACCACAGCTCAAAGGCATCCATTCTCCTTCTATCCTCCTGAGTCATTGACCAACTCTCTGATGCATAACAAGTGATTGCAAAGACCATGGTCTGTATTAGATGCACCTTAGTCTCCAGAGAGATAACATTGCTCTTCAGTACTTTGGAGAGGTCCCTAATAGCAGACTTTCCCATGGCAATGTGTCTTTTAATTTCCTGGCTACTGGTGCTAAGAGTGTTGATTGTGGAGCCAAACAAACCAAATCTGTGAACAATCTCAATCTCTTCACCATCCATCCTGATGCTACCAATTGGTTCAGTGGTGAGAATATTTGTCTTCTTGACATTGAGCCTCAATCCATATTGAAAGCTGAAGTCCTTGATCCTCTGCAGCAAGCACTTCAGGTAATCCTCAGTTTCAGCAAGCAAGGTTGTGTTATCTGCATAACAAAGATTGTTGATAGACCTTCCTCTAATCCTGACACCACACTTCTCCTCATAGAGCTCAGCCTCTCTGATAATCTGTTATGCACATAGGTTGAAAAGGTATGGAGATAGAACACATCCCTTGTGTACACCCTTTCCAATTTTGAACCATGCCGTATTTCCTTGCTCTGTTCTGATGACTGCCTCTTGGTCCAAGTATAGTTTTCACATTAACACGATCAAGTGTTCTGAGACTCCCATTCTTCTCAGAGTCAGCCACAGTTTGTTATGATCCACACAGTCAAAGGAGTTTGCATTATCAATGAAACACAGATAGACATTCCTCTGGTATTCCCTGCTTTCAGCTAAGATCCATCTAACATTAGCTACAATATCCCTAGTACCATGACTCCTTCTAAACCCAGCTTGGACTTCTAGCAGTTTTCTGCTGATATGCTGTTCCAGTTGTTTTTGGATAATCTTCAGTAGAATCCTAGTTGCATGAGAAATCAATGATATTGTTCTATAGTTTCCACACTGTTGGGACCCCTTTCTTTGAAATGGGAACAAATATAGATCTCTTCCAGTCAGTTGGCCAAGTGGTTGCTCTCCAGATTTCTTGGCAGAACAAGAGCACTTTCCATTGCTTGTGGAGAGAGAGGACTGAGGCATTCATAGGGTTGCAGGTCAGTTCATCTAGAGGTCCTTGGCGCACAGTTCAGTTACAGGGCCATCCTCGGGGCAAAACTAAACAAGAGACTTGAGTGTGCAGAAATCTGGGAAAGGACTTTTGTAGCTCTCTGCAAGATAGAGGGAAGGCTGACCTGAGACACCCCCGCCCCCCACCGAGGACAAACTACTTGAGCTTTCAGCCTGATCTCGAATCTCCAGCCGCAACAGAGACAAAGCAACACATTAAGTTCCAGGAGAAAAGGTGCATGAGAAACTGCTGGAGTGGAGCATTTATTCTCACTCCACTTATTGTCTTCATATATGAAGGAAGCCTATAGAGTTGGTGTCAGGAGACCACTTCAGATCAAGATTTCTACAGGGATGCAGTGTAGAATAGAGTGAACGTCAAGATTTTTAGGAAAGACAAAGTTTCCCTAACTTACAGTGGAGTAGCTCACACATTTTAACTTGGCAACCAATTAGTAACATTATAAAGGCAAGAACCACCACAAACTTTCACAGACACAATAGAAAAGATCTACCACTTATCAAGAAAAACATCACATAATGTCAAGAAAGTAAGAAGCAGCTTCAAACAGTGTGAAAAAACAAATTAAGCCTTGCAACTCATAGTATCAAGAAATAACAAAAAAAGAAACACATCTAAATGGCAACAATAAAAACTGGCTTGTAAATAATTACACTTTATGTGAAAGGACTTAAAGCACCAATTAAGATAAAAAGAGTAGCAGAACGGATTAAAAAAAGCAAAGCCCATCAATATATTGTCTACAAGAGACACATCTAATAAAGAGAAACACTCAAAATTAAATGCTGCAAAAAAATATAACAAGCAAATGGCATCCACAAAAAAAGCAGGAGTGGGAATGCTAATATGTGATAAAAGAGACTTCAGAATGACAATCACTATAAAACATAAGACAGGACAATATATAATGATTAAAGGCACAGTAGATCAAGAAGATATAATGTTGGTAAACATCTATGCACTAAATGATAGATCTGCTAAATACATAAAACAACTGTTAACAGAACTGAAGAAAGAAATAGACAACACCACAATAGTGGTAGGAGACTTTAACTCACCACTCTTCCAAAGGATAGGTCAACTCAAAAGAAACTTAACAAAGATTCAGAAGACTTAAACTACACAGTCAGCCAACATAACCTAGTGAGTGGAATCTGAGCACTATACCCAACTAAAACTCAATTCACTTTTTGCTCAAGTGCACATGGTACATTCTCCAGAACTGATCACATATTAGGGCACAAAGCAAGCTTAAACAAATTAAAAAATATTGAAATAATACAAAGTATCTTCTCAGATCACAATGCCAGAAAACAGAAATTAACCACAAGAGGATAAAGCTTATAAAACCATCAAAGTGGAACCTAAAGAATACCCTGCTAGAACACCATCACATTATGGAACAAATAAAGAATTAAATTTAAAAATCCCTTGAAACAAATTTTAATGAAAAATACAACATACCAAAATCTCTCTGGGTTTCAGATAAGGCTGTCCTCAGGGTGAAATTCATAGCAATAAGTAAACACATTAAAATAAAGGAAATTGCAAAATAAATGCTTTGCCTACCTGTGTGTTGGACACTTCTGCCATTTCAGTCTTAATACTCTGAATTGCATTTTCATGCTTTTTTCTGTTATTTCCAGTACTGTGTTGGCTGTACCCTCTCTGTCTCATGATGATTTTTTTAGTTTCTTGTACTTCTTTGTTTATTCTATCAATTTTTTCTTCCATCTTTTGTATTTTTATCTATATCTGTTCAAGTTTCTCCTCCTCTTTATATTTCTTCTGAATTGTTGTCTCTGAAGTATTTGCTCTCTTATTGACTTCCATTATTTCTTACCACATTTGCATCTTTTTCTATATCTGATCAAGTAGCTCTATATCAATATATTTCTTCTGGTTTTCTCTATCTGGGGTATTCACTGGGTCTGCATTTTTAGGGTAAGGGTTATTTTCTTTCTTAATAATGGCTGAGGTGGCTTGCTGCTTTGAGTTCTGTGGGTGGAAGAAGGAGGTGAAGGAATTAGGATAGATATGGTGGGGAACTGAAAAGACAAGGTGATTGCGTGCATAAATCAGTGTTGATTAATTTCATAAAATGTAGTGTATGGGAATGATCGTATAAAACAATGTGAATAAAGGAACGTGTGAAGCAGAGTGTACATGGATGAAACAATGTATACAAATTTTGTATGCAAAATAAATATATTTTCTAAAATATAAAAGAAACAAAGCATTTAAAAAAAAAACAAAAAAGAAATGCTCTAACTTAACACCTTGATCAAATAGAAAAAGAACAACAATCTAACCCAACACCCTCTAGAAGAAATGATATTATAAGGATAAGAGCTGAAATCAGAAAAAAACAATTGAAACCATCAATAAGACCAGGAGCTGATTTTTTGAAAGGGTCAATAAAATTGAAACAGTATTGGCAAACTTAACAAAAGATAAAAGGGGGAAGACACAAATAACTCAATTAAGGAATGATAGAGAAGGAGAGGAAATTATAATATCAAAATATTATAAAAAACTATACTTGGATAAATTTGAAAAATTAGAAGAAATGGATAAGTTCCTTCAAAATTATGCCCTACACAGCTAGGCATAGGCAGATGTAGAACACTTAAACAGAGCCATCACAAAAGAAGACATTATTTTGAAGAAGATAATAATCCTAATACCAAAACCAGGCAAGGATATTACCAAAAAGAAAACTATAGACCAATATCTTAGTATTTTGTGTCTTTAACTAGGTTTACTCCCAAGTATCTCAGTTTGTGTTTGGCTATTGTAAATGCATTACTTTCTTGGTTTCTTTCTCTGAATTTTCTTTTATTGTGGAGAAATTCCTCTGTTGTTTTTTTTTTTATATATTTTCTTGTATCCTACCTCTCTACTAAATTGATATACTAATTTTAACAGCTTTTTTGTTGTGTCCTTGGGGTTTTCTGTGTAAACTATCATATAATCTGAGTAGAACAACAGTTTAATCATCTCTTTGCTGAGCTGGATGCCTTTTATTTCATTCTCTTGTAATACGGCCCTAGCAAGTACTTCCAGTGCAATATTGAATAGAAATAGCAATAGTGGACATACTTGTTTGGTCCCTGTTCACAAAGAAAATACTTTCAGTCTTTCTCCATTGAGAATGATGCTGGCTCTTGGTTTTGCATTTATACTTTTGACTATGTTGAGGAAATTCCCTTCTATTTCAATTTTGCTGAATGTCTTAATCAGAAAAAGGTGTTGAAATTTGTCAAATGCCTTTTTCACATCAATTGCTAGAATCATATGGTTCTTGTTATTTGTTTTGTTAATATGGTTAATTACGATGATTGTTTTTCTTATATTAAACCATCCTTGCATACCTGTTATGAATCCCACTTGGTAATGGTAAAATTTTTTGGTGATTTATTGTTGGTTGTTTTGTGGTTTTGTTTTTTTTTTTTTAATGTGCTTTTGGATTCTATTGTATAGGATTTTGTTAAAGATTTTTGTATCTTTGTTAATGGAGATATTGGTCTATAGTTTTCTTTTTGGTATAAACAGAATAAAAGGAATTCCAAATAAAGCCAGAAATGCACAATCTGAAGAGGATAAAATTGATGAATGGGACCTTTTAAAGATTAAATCTCTGTGTTCATCAAACACTTTTTCCAACAGGGTTAAAAGAAAACTTACTGACTAGGAACAAACATTTGGCAATACCATCACAGACACAGAATCCTACAGGACCTCCAGAACTCTGATAACCCAATTACAAAATGGGCAAAAAAGATGAAAATACTTTTCACAGAGGACATTCCAGTGGCCAATAGCCACATGAAGAAATGTCCTAAATCACTGGCAATAAGAGAGATGCGAATCAAGACCATGATGAGATACCATATTTTGCCAGTAGCAGTGGCAAAGGTTAGCAGGGCAGCAATTACTACATGTTGGAGAGAATGTGGTGAGATAGGAACTCTTATATATTGCTGGTGGGATTGTAAAATGGTACAACCACTCTGGAAGGCAGTTTGGCATTTCCTCGAAAAGCTGAACATAAAAATTCTGTATGATCCAGCTATTCCACTACTTGGAATATACCCTGAGACAATCAAAACTGAGACACAAACAGAGACTTATATATCAATGTTCATAGTAGCATTATATGCCAGAGCAAGTATATTGAAACAGCCCAATGAATTGAAAAATAAAAGTATATTCACACAATGGAATACTATGCAGCATGCAGGAGCAATGATTTTGTAAATTACTACCTAACATGAAAAGGATTGGAGAACATTAGGCTAAGTGAACTAACTCAGTCTCATAAGGACAAATACTGTATAAGACCATTATTGTAGAATGAGTACAAAGACCCAAGGAGGGGAAGGGGTACTTAATCATAGGATCACACAATTTGATGGATGGAGGGAGGGATAAGTAAAGGAAAGGGGAAAGATCTGATGTGAAAAACAATGTATACAAATTTTATGAAATTTGTATGTAAACCAGTATAAAATGAAAAAAGAAAATGAAGTGAACAAGATTTCAAAGGGCCACTGAGCAGGATAAAGCAAAATATTATAATGGAATGTGCAGAGAGCTGGAATTGGAGAATAAAAAGGGAACAATTCACTCTACATTCATTTCTCAAGCTGAGAGAACTGAAAAACAAATTTAAGCCTCATGTCACAAAATTGAGTGATGCTATGGGCAATATATTGAATGATCTAGAAAGCATCTAAAGATGGAGGGAATACACGGAATTACTGTAGCACTGATTGACAATTTCAGGCAGTACCATATGAACAGGAGTTACTGGTAATGAAGGAGAAAATGGAAGAGCACTGAAGGCAAAAAATAAAGCCCCAGGAATTGATGGGATACCAATTAACTTGTTTCATTTAACAGATTTAGCAGCCTTGAATGTACTCACAAGTCTATGCCAAGATATTTGGGAGATAGCTATCTGGCCAATCAATTGAAAGAAGTCCACATTTGTTCTCATTCCCAATAAATGTGATCCAACAGAATGTGAAATTATCAAACAATATCATTAATATCACATGCAAGCAAAATACTGCTGAAGATCATAAAAGAAATAATGGATATAACAGTACACATATAGGGAACTGCCAGAGGTTCAAGCAGGATTTAGAAGAGGCCATGGCACCAGGGATATCATTTCTATCTTATGGATCCTGGCTATAAGTAAAGAACATTAGAAAAATGTTTATTTGTGCTTTGTTGACTATGCAAAGGTATTTAACTGTGTGGATCATAACAAGTTGTGGCTGACATTGAGAAGAATGGGAGTTCCAGATGTTGCCATTTATCGACAGGAACTGAGGACATGGAGCAGCTGAAGAAAAAATACATAAACAGAAAAACAAAGAGAGAAAGCAAGTCACAGGGGGCTTACGCAAAATCCAAAAGTCCTTTAGCTTTATTTTTCTCAGCATATCTAGAATATACAAGCTATCAAAATAACCATACTTCTTGCTATACAACAAACAATTATTTTAAAGACTCTAAAGTAGCATATGTAATAATTCTCTCTGGGGCCAGAAAGGAATGTGTCTTTGGACATCCAGGAACCAGGGCTTTAAATGATTTACTCAGATAGTTCTAACAAAGACACAAAAAGTTTATCTCTATTTTCTGCAAATTCTCAAGGACAATAGTTTCTTGTTAATCTATTTTCTACAAGCTCTCAAGAACTTTAGTTTCTCATGAATAAAGCCTTCACAGCTGCTCGTCTGGGTCTTAAGAGCCCTCAGGGAGGCACTCTGTTTTTCTTGGGGATATGTCTGCATGCTTGCCTAGTAAGCTCTTTTCAACCAGCTTCCTACTAAGTGTTCTCAAAGTGGTACTCTAAACTCATATGCAGACCATCAACCAAGACACAGTGGCTTTCAGAAGCTCTCACAATTTTCCCTTTTTTATTTTTAAAAATAAGATGTGAGAGCTACAACCTTCTGTTGAATATTCTTTTTGTTACTTGTCACTTGAGGATGCAGTATCCCACAATAAAGATAAAAAAAATCCAAATTATTAATGAAGCAGAAACACTTTCTACACTATGTACCAAACTGTGCCACCAAGAATGGGGATACATTCCCTATAGGGCTGTTACTACTTCCTGGGCAAGATCTTGGTATGGTACTCCAGGTCATTTTTTTACTATTTATTTAAATCAAGTACTTGTTGCCTTAATTCTTGAACATCCAAGTACATATTTCCTCACAAATCTTATAAATGATATTTATACCAGAGCAATTAATTGCCCTCATGTAGAACCTGTACATGGACCAGGAGACTGTTGTGCAAACAGAGCATGAGAATACTAAACAGTTTAAAATTGAGAAGGGAGTGTGTCAGAGTTGTATTCTCTTTCCATATCTACTCAATCTGTATGCTGAATAAATTATCCAAGCTAGATTCTGTGAAGAGTATGGCATCAGATTTGGAGGGACACTCATCAATAACTTGTGATATGCAGATGACACAACCTTGCTTGCTAAAGGTGAGGTGGACTTGAAGAACTTGTTGCAGATCAATGAAAGCAGCCTTCAGTGTGGTTTGCATCTCAATGTCAAGAAAACAAAGATTCTTATGACTTGATGGTTAGACAACATCATTATGTATGGAGAGGAGAATGAAACTTTGAACAGCTTCATCTTGCTTGAATTCACAATTAACACACTTGGTACCAGTCAGGACATAAGGAGGTGCATTTCACTGGGAAAAATCTGCAGTTAGAGACCTCTCCAAATTATTGAGGAGTGATGATGTCAACTTGAGGACTAAGGTGTGTCTGATTTAGACCATAACCTTTCTGATCACTTGCTATGCATCAGAGAGCTTGACAATGAATAAGGATGACAGAAGAAGAATTGATGCCTTTGACATGTAGTATGGAGAAGAGCACTGAACATCCGGTGGTCTTCCAAAAGGATAAACAGATATATCTTGAAGAGGGTGCAGCCGGAGTGTTCTTTGGAGGCAAGAATGATGAGACTTCACCTCACATACTTTGGGCATGTTGTTAAGAGGGGCTATTTCTTGGATGAGGACGTGGTGCTGGGAAGGGTGGATGGTAGGTGAAGAAGAGGAAGACCCTCAACTAGGTAGATTGACACAGTGACTGCCATAAGTGACTCTTGTGTGTCAGAAAGTATAAGTATGGCACTGAACAGAGCAAAGTTCAGATCTTTTGTTAATAGGGTCACTATGAATCATACTCAATTCAATGTCATTTAATAACAACAACATTTGTGTTGTGTCTATGTTCATACCATCCTGAAAGTTCCTGATCTCATCTGACCTCAGAAGGTAAGCAGCATTGGGCTTAGTGAGTACCTAGATTGAGACCACCTAGAAATTCTGAGCAGTGCAGCCTTTTAAACTCACCCAGCTGCTCCTTAAGAGAAAGATGAACAATCTTCTCTCATTAAGAAACTCAATGGATGGTTGCTATGAGTGAAAATCAATTCAAGCAGTGAGTTTTATTTTTTATTTTTTTTATGTACCCTTCTGGAGGTTTTTGGTACATTTATGAATAACTGGACACGTTTTTTTCTCTCTTTAAGCTTATAGATTAGGCGTAATCAATAGATTACTTATTGATAGTAAAGTGTAGCAAGTGTTACACTAGAAAAGTTCAAGACCTTTCTAGAACTATACCATAATTAATGTTTTCTGAAAAGAAGAACATTTAATCTATTACCAAAAGCATAAGTAAGATTT
>NW_006399867.1:836676-840120 GCF_000299155.1 Elephantulus edwardii | reverse complement strand
TTCCACATTCTATTGGATCACGTTTCTTGGGAATGGGGACAAATATGGACCTCTTTCAATCTGTTGGCCAGATAGCTGTCCTCCAAATTGACTGGCTTAGACTGGAGGGTATATCCAAGGTCGCATCTGTTAATTGAAACAATCTTATTGGTATCCCATTGATTCCTGAGGCCTTAATTTTTGTCAATGCCCTCAGTGCTGCTTCACCTTCCTCCTTCGTTACCATTGGCTCCTACTCATATGATGCTTCCTAAAATTTTTCAGTGTCAATCAGTGTTTTTTGGTACAGTGACTCTGTGTATTCCTTCCATCTTCTTTTGATGTTTTCTGGATCATTCAATATTTCACCCATAGCAGCTTTCAATATTGTGATTAGAGGTTTAAATTTGTTTTCAGTTCTTTAGGCTTGAGAGAAGTTTGACTGTGTTGACCATAACAAGTTGTAGCAGACATTGAGAAGAATGGGAATCTCAGAGCACTTAATTGTGTTCATGTGAGACCTATACCTGGACCAGGAGATCATTGTGCAAACAGAGCAGGGGAACATTGCATGACATTGCATGGTTCAAGAAGGGAGTGTGTCAGGATTGGATTAACTCTCCATTCCTGCTCAATTTGTATGCTGAACAAATTTTTTGAGAAGCTGGATTCTATAAAGAGGAATGTGGTGTCAGGATTGGAGAGAGACTCATCAATAACCTGCTTTATGCAGATGAGACAACCTTCCTTGCTGAAAGTGAGGAGGATTTGAAGCACTTGTTGCAGAGATCAAGGAATGCACCCTTCCTTGTGGATTGCATCTAAATGTCAAGAAAACAAAGATTCTTACTACTGGATCAAGAGTTAATGTCATGATGGATAAGTAAGAGATTGAAATTATCCACAACTTTATCTTACTTGAATCCACAATTAACACCCCTGGTACCAGCAGTCAGGAAATAAGGAGATGCACTGCACAGAGAAAGTCTGAACCCCTCAAATTATTGAGGAGTAATGAAGTCAGTTTGAGGACTATGGTGTACTTGGTTCAGTCC
Source organism: Elephantulus edwardii (assembly GCF_000299155.1). Taxonomy (NCBI): domain Eukaryota; kingdom Metazoa; phylum Chordata; class Mammalia; order Macroscelidea; family Macroscelididae; genus Elephantulus; species Elephantulus edwardii. The sequence continues at coordinate 839,086 of NW_006399867.1, read as the reverse complement.
ATGGACTTTCTGATCACTTGCTACACATCTGAGAGCTGGATAATGAATAGGAATGAAAGAACTGATGCCTTTGAGCTGTGATGCTGGAGAAGAGCACTGAACATCCCTTGGATTGCCAAAAGAACAAACAAATGTCTTGGAAAGGATACAACCAGACCACTCTCTAGAGGCAAATATAGTGAGCCTTTGCCTCACATACTTTGGGAATGTTGCTAGGAGGGGTTATTCCTTGGAGAGGGACATGAAGCTTGGAAGGGTGGAGGGCCAATAAAGACCCTTGACCAGGTTGATTGACATGGTGACTGCTGCAATGGATACTAGTGTGTTAGGAAGTGTGAGGATGGCACAGGATAGGAGAAGTTTCAGATCCATTGTTTGAATCCCCCAGCTGCTCCATGAGAGAAGAATGGGCAATCTCCTACAGTGGAATTTATTGCCTCTCACAACCCCCTGGAGGATCGGCTATGGGTCGGTTCCAACTTGATGGTACACAATAAAAAGAGCATTTGGACAGCAACATAGGCACTAGATAAGAGAATAACAAAACTGGGGAGTGAATGCAACAAGCAGAGCAATAGTGAGTTGGAAGAGGGGTGATAGTTTTAGGAAGTAGAGTTAACAAGACTGATTATAGATTATATGGAGTAAGGACAGGAAGGGAACCATCAGATTGAAGTTTCTGGTTTGGATAATCATGTGTATGACAGGTCAGTCTTCAAGATAATATCAGATAAGCATGCTTGCAGGGACTGGAACATATAAGTTCAGTTTAGGAAATAATATAATAATATATTTAAGATAATTCTAAAACCGCAAGAGGACCTATGAGTATTGGAAAGTTGAACTGAAGATCAGGTAAGAGATTTTGGTTAGTCTCTGAGGACATTATCAAATGTTTCTCATAAAGACAGAGGCATATTCTAGACATCCATCCACTCTCTCTAAAATGACTAACAAAAGATAACCAAATTATGTGTCTTTGTATGTAATGAGCTGCCCTACCCTCTGTAATGTTAGTGCTTGTTGTATTGCTGCCTCCAGGTCAGAAGACACAGCAAAGTGTAAGTTCAGCTGGGTTTAAGTTAGTGGGAGGGCCTGGATAGAGCATTTGTGAAGTAGGAAGTAGCCTGGGTCTACCCACTCCTGTCATGTACCATGTCCAACAAAGTAAAAGCATGTTATAAACAACTAGGATCCTGGACACCAAAGCTTTTTGCCTCCTTAGCAGTAGCACTACCCAGAGTACTAAACCTTTCTGAGTCTTAGTAAAATGGAGATGATGGTACTTATCTCACAGATTTCAGGAAGAGAATAGGAAGCTCTTGTGGCCTAGTGGCAAGAAGATGCACTGCAATTCTGAAGGCACACAGTTTGAAGCAACCAGCTGCTCCACAGGAGAAAGATGAGCAATCTCCTCCAGTGCAATCAACTGCCTCTGAAAACCTGCTAGAAGGTTAGCTATGGGTTGGATCCATCCTGAAGGTACACAATAACAGAATAAAACACATAATCAGCACTAAAAAGACTTTTAAAAACATAGTAAATCACCCAATAAATGTTCAATAGTAGTGATGATAATAGTTATCATACTTTTAATTAATTTGTGTCCCTCAAAAATATATATTGTAATGATAAACCTCTATGTAGTTTGAGAAAAGGTTATCTTTCTTCTATTAATGAGGCAGGATTAATGTATAATGTTTAAATAACTTTTTGAGATATAAAAGTGATTAAACAAGCAAGCAAGAGAAGTAGTGATGGGGGGAGAAAGATGCCAAAGTTTCCAGGCTCAAAAAGATAAGAAACTTCCTTCAGTGCCAACAGAAAGATAAAGCCTTCTCATAGAGCTGGCACCTGGAATTCTGATTTCTAGATTGCTAAATGTGAGAAAATAAATGTGTTACATACTGATAACATTTCTGTTATAGTAGCACTAGATACCTAAGATAATACTCATGACCCTGAGGCACATATGATCTTGAAATCATAAAATAATTTAAAACTATTAAATATTTATATTTAGAGATTTACTACAGAGTGCACTTTATTATACCAAGAATTTAAAACTTTATAACCCCTATATGATACTCCAGTTAACCAACGTAACTAATAAATCACTCAAAATACAACTATTCTGTACACCTTGGAGATATTGCACATTCAGTTCCAGACCATTCCAATAAAGCAAACATTACAACAAAATGAGTCGCAAATATTTGGTTTCCTCAGTGTATAAAAGTTATACTTGTTGTTGTTGTTATGTGCCGTCAAGTCACCTGCAACTCATAGTGACCCTACGGACAACAGCCCTAAACTCTGCCCTATCCTGTGCCAATCTCACCATCTCCGACACACCTGCCCCTATTATTCACCCAGTCACTGAATCACTCCATTTCATCGGGGGTCTTCC
>NW_006399867.1:830744-836576 GCF_000299155.1 Elephantulus edwardii | reverse complement strand
CATTTAATCTATTACCAAAAGCATAAGTAAGATTTCAGTCACTGAATCACTCCATTTCATCGGGGGTCTTCCTCTCCTGCGCTGTTCCTCCACCCTCCCAAGCATGATGTTCCTCTCCAAGGACTAGTCCCTCCTTGCAACATATCCAAAGTATGTCAATCTGACAAGCTTCAGAACCCTTGCCTCCAAGGAACAGCCCAGTTTCACCCTTTCCAGGACAAACCTGTTTGTTTTCCTAGTAGTCCATGGTATATTCAATACTCTTCTCCAGCACCACAGCTCAAAGGCATCAACTCTCCTTCTATCCTCCCTAGTCACTGTCCAGCTCTCTGATGCATAGCAAGTGATTGCAAAGACCATAGCCTGTATCAGGCACACCTTAGTTTTCAGACTGACATCCTTGCACTTCAGCACTTTAGAGAGGTCTCTAACCGCAGACTTATATTTACATTATACTTAATTATTGTTGTTCTTCTGTGCTATTGATTCAACCATGACCTATAGTGACCCTACGAATAATGGCTCTGAACCTTGCTCTATCCTGAGCCAACCTTATCCTCTCTGACACACTTGACCCATTGCCACAGTCACTGTCAATCCATCTCATGCAAGGTCTTCTGCTGTGCTCTCCCTCTGTCTTTCAAAGTGTGATGTCCTTCTCCAAAGACTGATCTCTTCTGGTAATATGTCCAAAGTATGTGAGTTAGAGCATTAAAATCCTTTCACCTTCTCCAGCATAGACCAGTTTGCTTTCTTGGCAATCTACAGTGTGTTCAGTACTCTTCTCCAGGACCACAGCTCAAAAGCATGAATTCTCCTTCTGTCATCCTTAGTCATTCTCCAGTTCTCAGATGCATGGCAAGCAATTGAGAAAGTCATGGCCTAGATCAGGTGCATCTTAGTATCTAGACTTATATCATTGTTCTTTAGCACTGTGGTACTAAATAGTAGTTATTGTATTTAAATAGTAGTCTATTAAGTGTGCAATAGGCATTTCGATAATAATAATGTCTCCATTTTTAGAAAATCCTTAGTAAAAGACTAGTATACTAAAAAGAAATTTGAAATATTACAAGAATTATTGAACTGTGACACAGAGATGCAAAGTGAGCCTATAGTATTTGGGGGAAATAAGTCTGTTATATTCATTTAACATAGGCTTCTCATACGTTTTAATTTATTTTATAAAACTACCCAACATATTAGCTGCAAAGTACATAAAAATGAGGTATTTCTGTACATACATGACTCTTAGCAGTTAAATTGAAATCTTAATTTACATCTGCCTGATTGACATTCTGTATTACTTCATTCCAAGAAATCTACTAAAGGATTTTACTTATTTGGACCATGTTTGTATTTTTGTTGTTGTTGTGTACTGTGGAGTTGGAATTGACTCATAGCTGACCCTCCAGCAGGTTTTCAGAGGCAATTTAATTGCATGGGAAGAGACTGACCATCTTTCTCCCCTTGGAGAAGCTAGTGGATTTGAATCCTATGTCTTTGGGGTGGTAGTGAAGCACTTAACCACTAGAACACCAAAGATTTATGGACTAAGTGTTTAATTTATTTTGAAGACTAAGGTGCACCTGATTCAAACCATGGTCTTTTCAGTCATTTGTTATGCATCTGAGAGCTGGACAGTGAAAAAAGGATGACAGAAGAACAGTTGATGCCTTTGAACTGTGGTGTTGGAGAAGAATACCTAAAACTCTGTGGATTGTCATAAGAACAAACAAGTTACATCTTGGAGAAGGTGTAGCCAGAGTACTCCTTGGAGGCAAAGATTATGAAGCTTTGTCTCACATACTTTGAGAATGTTGCTAGGAGAAGCTATTTCTTGGAGAGAGACACCATTTAGGAAGGTGGGGGGTAGCAAAGGAAAGCAAGATCTTCGGCCAGGTTGACTGGCATAGTGACTGAGGCAATGAATTGAGTGATTGTGAAAATGGCACAGGACAGGACAGTGTTCAGATTGGTTGTTTATAGGGTCTCTACGAGTCATATTCAACTCCATAGAACCTAACAATAAAATTAACTTCTTCATTTTCTAATATTGCTGTAACAGGAATACTACACAGTGGTTTGCTTTAGCAAACTGAAAATTATTCTCCTACAGTTTAGGATACTAGAAGTTCAGGAGACCAGATCTAGTATAAGGCCCTTTCCCTGTGTTGGTTGTAAAAGAAAGTCCTTGTTTCCTTCAGCACCTGCAGGCCCAGAATTCCCTAGAGCTTTCCATGTGTTCTGATCTTCCATGGTAGCATCAAGGAGTTTCTTCGCCTAGGGGACTAGGTCCCAAAAGATTCACTCCACTCCTGACGATTCTTTCTTAGTGGTACTAACACTACTCACCTCACTGAATGTTTTCCCTACTTTTTGTCTCTAGTAAGACAAAAACCAATTATAAGCTACAGCCTAGGAAAATTTTCTTTACATTGATAAGGACTATGGTGGGATTAAGTTTAACAGATCACAGGGGATCAATACTTAGTTTCCACATTAAATTATTTCATACATGTATTTTGGACATAATTCAATCCGAGTCAATTGCTTAAACAAATAGATGTATTTTATGTCTAATTTTTATTTAACTAATCATTTTAAGACAAGCATTGAGCATTATAGGGGATATGCACCATTTAAAATTTTTAATGTGTTATTCTGATAACATAATAATTTAATACAGAAATGAGATTCAATAACTTTGATACTGAAATGAAGGTTAAAGAATAGAAATTCTTATTTTCTATACCTGAGACTTCTTTTAGTCATAGTCTTATTATAGTCTCTCTAGTTTCTTAACAGGCTCAATAATTTTTCTTTTTTTGAAGTATGGAAGAGAGAGAAACAGTATTGTTAATGCTGAAATTTAAGTGAAGCTTGTGAGACTGGAAAAATAGCAATGGTTTAAAAATCCCCCCACCCTCAGGAAAATGACTTCCTGCAAATAACCACCCTTCCCATAAGACTTAGATAAGAAACACAGATACCCCCTCCAAAGTCTCATTCCTTACGTTATGAGTAATTGAATTGCTTGTTCTCACTGATCAGTAAAAAATTGTTTATTAAATAATCTCTGGGTTAACTTCTTCCCACAATCTCCTGGACTCGAGCTCACACTCAACTTGAGTGAACTTTAAGGGTCTATTCAAGATGGAATATTAAGGAGTTGTACTGCTAACCCAAAGGCAGGCAGTTCGAATACACCAATTGTTCCAAAGGAAAAAGCTGGACAATCTAGTCCAGTGCAATTTACAGCCTCTGAAAAACTACTGGAAGGTCAGCTATGAGTTTGTACCTACTCTCAGGTGGTGGTGTTGCTGTTGAGTGTTGTCCAATCATAGACGACTCATAGCGACCCTACGAATGAAAGATCTGAACACTTGTATAGCTTTCATCATTTCTCCAAGTTCATGGAGTTTCCAGAGGCAAGCTATTTGAAAGTGGATTCCACTCTTGCTTCCAAGCTTGTTTTATTCGGGGAGCTCCACCAAACACTGTCCACCATGGGTAATCATTATGGCATTTGACACATCAGTGTCACACTGTTCAGCTTCACAACAACCACAAGTTACTTCAGATACATAGCAAAAGCACAGGGAGAAAGGCTGATCTTAGAGCAAAACTTTCTGATTTATACTTTGGTGAAGACAACTCCCCTTTAGTCCACTCCCTGGGTTATCTAGTCTTGTCTAAATAAAATAAAAAAGGTTTTTCCTTAAGTTTTTGAGATACTTACAAATCTTATAACTGAAGTATTCTCCCCTATTGTAGCAGTTCCCTTCCCCCATACTGCAATTGTCTTTTTCTGTTTCTTCCTTTTTGAATGAAACTTCTCTCTGACAGTCAAGATTTGGTTTTGGTTTTGTTGGTTGAGTGTTGTTTTTGTTTGTTTATTTGTTTTTTACTTGACAACATATGTCTGTAGTGTTATTCTGAGAATGGAAAGAGAAAACATATATAAAAAGCATGAGAAATGTCAGTAAATGTTAACTCTTATGCTTATTGCTATAATTTTTATTGCTACAACAAAATGACTCTGGAAGAGTCAATGCTGAGAGCTATATTATTTCTACGTTATTAAATTTACATTACAAGGAATCAAAATCATGGAATATGGCAACTGGCTTTTCAGGAAATAAAGAATCACAAGAATGTGTCCCCTTATTGAAATACTTTTTGGAAAATAAAGAATTGTAATTAGAGAAAACTATCATGTAACTTACTAGTTTTTAGCAGTTGAAGTAAGTTCTTTCATGTGGTCTTTCACCCTTGTTCTTTAGCAAAAAGACTTGAAAGATTCCCCCTCCCCCCAAAACCTTTATGTTACCTTTACCCTAGTTTTCTACCCTAGAAGTTTTGTTACTTTGGTCCAAGTTGGCTGACATTTCCTGGGTAAATTGTAAATAGCTGTTGTGCCTAGTCCTAGGAATAGGACAGAAGCCTAGCCTTTTCACCTTTTAGGAACTTATGAACAGATTATACAAATGATGCAACTGTAGCTTACTATGCAAATGAAGAATTTGTGACCTCTTAACAGGGGATTAGTCAATATGAGGCCCCACTAGACAATGTCATGCCTTGAAACTGATAAGGAGATATCATAAATACCTATCAATCCATATATTCCTTCAGCATGGCTTATAGAAACATAAAGAAAACAAAACTCCTCATAGCTGGAACCATATGCAACATCATTATAGATAGAAAATATTGATGTTGTCAGAGATTTCATTTCACTTGGATCCAAAATTAACTGTCATGAAAACAGTAGTTAAGAAATCAAATCAGAAGACTTATCTGGTACCAAGGACTTCTCTAAACTGCTAAAGCATAAATATTGTTACTGTTAGGTACTTTTGAGTCAAGTAACTCATAGTGACCCTATGAGCAACACATCTGAACCCTGTCTTATCCCATGCCATCCTGATAATCTCTAACACAATCAAGGCCATTGCTTTAATCACTATGTCAATCTACCTGGATGAGGGCCTTCCTGTTCTTCACTGTCCCTCCACCTTTTCAAACATGATGGCTCTTTCCAAAGTAAAACAAGTCACTTTAAATGTTAAGGTACAACAATCCAAGGTGTGCTAATTTTAATTTTTTTCATAATTTTTGTTCATGTGAACAAAGATGACCAAACAAGATGCCAGTGAACTGGTGATATTGCTTAAGAGTACTGAATATCCCATGGACTGCCAAAAGGTAAAAATAAATTTGTCTTGGAGAAAGTATAGTCAGATGCTCTCTAGAATCAAGGATGTTGAGACTTAGTCTCACATATTTTCAGAATATGGTTTGAGGCCTTGAGCATCAATGAGCGTAGACCAAATGAGCTCTGGGAGGATATCAAGAAAATTGTCCATGAAGAATGCAAAAGATCATTACAAAAGCTAAAGAAGAAGAAAAAACCAAGATGGATGCCAGATGAGACTCTGAGTATATTGCATTAGAGCACCGAGAAGCCAAAGCTAAAGGGAAAAAGATCAAGAAATCAAAGAGCTGAATAGAAAATTTCAAAAGGCAGCTCGGGATGACAAAACAAGATACTATAATGAAATGTGCAGAGAGCTGGAGTCAGAAAATCCAAAGATTCAGACTCGCTCAGCGTTTCTTAAGCTGAAGGAGTTGAAAAACAAATTCAAGCCATGGGTTGTAATACTTAAGTATAGTTTGGGTAGAATGTTGAATGATCCAGGATGTAGAAAAAGAAGATGGAAGGAGTACACAGAGTGACTGTATCAGAAGGAATTGGCTGACACAGAGGAATTTCATGAAATAACATATGAGCAAGAATCTATGGTGATGAAGGAGGAAGTTCAAGTT
>NW_006399867.1:829446-830174 GCF_000299155.1 Elephantulus edwardii | reverse complement strand
TTTGATTGTGCTAATGCGAAACCTATACATGGACCAAGAGACAGTTGTCAGAACAGAGCAGGGAGACACTGGATGGTTCAAAATCAAGAAAGGGGTCCATCAGTAGTGTATTTTGTCTCCGTACCTTTTCAATCTGTATGTAGAACAGATGATCCGAGATGCTGGGCTGTACAAGGAGGAATGTGGCATCAGGATTGGTGGAAGAATCGTCAACAACCTGCATTATGCAGATGATAACCCTGCTCGCTGAGACTGAGGAGGACCTGAAGCGCTTGCTGCAGAAGGTCAAGGATTTCAGTCTTCAATATAGATTGAAGCTCAATATCAAGAAAACAAAGATTCTTACCACTGGGCCAATTGGCAACATCAGTATGGATGGTGAAGAGATTGAGATAGTTTTAATTTGCTTGGCTCCACAGTCAACACTCTTGGTAACAGCAGCCAGGAAATCCAAAGACCAATTGAATTGGGAAAGTCAGCTGTGAGGGACCTTTCAAGAGGACTGAAGTGCAATGACGTCAGGCTGGAGACTAAGGTGCTCCTGATCCAGGCTATGTTGTTGTTGTTACGTGCCGTCAAGTCATTTCCGACTCATAGTGACCCTATGCACAACAGCCCTAAACCCTGCTCTATCCTGCATCAACCACACCGCCTCTGACACACCCATCCCGATTACCCCAGTCACCAAATCCATCCATCTCATAGAGGGTCTTCCCCTCCACCCTCCC
>NW_006399867.1:813462-826272 GCF_000299155.1 Elephantulus edwardii | reverse complement strand
TTGAGTGAATAAAGTATATGAATTATACCAGTTTTTCACTCACTCAGAAACATTTTTGTTTTAAAACTTTCATTGTTGTTATGTACCATAAAGTTTGAACCACCCATACCTGACCTTCCACTGAGTTTTTAGAGACAGTAAATTGCATGGCACGAGCTTGCCCTTCCTTCTCCCGTGGAGCAACTGTTGGATTTGAACAGAATAATATTCATTACAACTGGTCAGTGGGACCTTTTCAATCTATATGCAGAACAGATTATTCAGGAGGCTGGGCTTTATGAGGAGAAATGTGCATCAAGATTGGAGGAAGACTCATCAACACCTCTGTCATACAGATGGCAAAACCTTGCTTGCTGAAACTGAGCAGGACCTGAAACACTTGCTTCGGTCAAGGATGGTAGTCTTCAATATGGATTGAAGCTCAACATCAAGAAAACACAGACTCTCATCACTGGGCCAGTTTGCAGCACCAGGAGAGATTGAGGTTGTTAACAATTATAGCTTTCTCAGCTCTACAATCAACAGTCTTGGCACCAGCTGTCAGGAAATCAAAAGAATTGCATTGGGAAAATCTGCAGTCAGGGATCTCTCTAGAGGATTGAAAAGCAATGATGTCAGCTAAGGTGCACTTAATCTAGGCCATGGTCTTTGCAGTCATTTGCTATGCATCAGACAGCTGGACAATAACTAAGGATGACAGAAGAAGAATCGATGTCTTTGAATTGTGGTGCTGGAGAAGAGTCTTGAACATACCATGCACCACCAAGAAAACAAATAGGTCTGTCTTGGAGAGGGTGAAACTAAGTTTCTCCTTGGAAGCTAGAATTTTAAAACTCCGTCTCACATACATTGGGCATGTAGCCAGGAGGGACCAATCTTTGAAGGACATCATGCTCAGAAGGGTAGAGGGACATCACAGGAGAGGACTACTCAGGATGAGATGGATTGATACAGTGACTGAGACAATGGGAATGGTGTGTCAGAATCAATGAGATTGGCTCAGGACAGGGTAGGCTTCAGAGCTGCTGTATATAGGGTCCCTATGGGTCACAAGTGACTCAACGGCACTTAAAAACAACAAAAAATTGTTGTCAATATCTTATTGTATACGGTGCTATTGTGGAATAGGCCACCAACTACTCAGATGCAAGTTCAAGCTGAAGCTGAGGAAAATTAAATCAAATCCACAGAAACCAAAATTTTATTTTGAGTTTATCCTGCCTGAATTTCAAAAGTCAGATTTGAGGCTTCCAACACTAATGAGAGACGACCAGATGAGCTATGGGAGGATATAAAAAATATCATCCAAGAAGAATGCAAAAGGTCATTGCAAAGACAGAAGAGGAAGAAAAGACCAAGATGGATGTTAGAAGAAGAAACTCTGAATATTGCACTAGAGTTCCAAGAAGCCAAAGCAAAGTGAAGAAATCAAGATATTAAGGAGCTGAACAAAATATTCCAAAGGGCATCGGGGGAAGAGAAAGTATTACAATGAAATGTGCAAAGAGCTGGAGTCAAAGAATCAAAGGGGCCAAATGAGTTCAGCATTTCTTAAGCTGAAGGAACTGAAAAACAAATTTAAGCCTCAAGTTGCAATACTTAAGGATGCTTTGGGGAGAATATTAAATGACCCAGGAAGCATTAATAAAAGATGGAAAGAGTATACAGAGTCATTGTCCCAAAAGGAATTGGTGGACACAGAAGAATTTCATGAAACAATGTAAAGCAAAAGACTGTGGTGATGAAGGAAGAAGTTCAAGCTGCTCTGAAAAAAATTGGCAAAAACAAAGGCCCCAGGAATGGATAGCATATCAATTGACATATTTCAAACAGATGCTGCCATAATTGTGCTCACCAAGTTATACCAAGAAATCTAGAGGACAGCCACCTGGCCAACTGACTGGAAGAGAGATTTATATTTGTTCCCATTCCAAAGAAAGGTGACCCTACAGAGTGTGGAAATAATAGAACAATAACATTGATATTACATGCAAGCAAGATTCTGCCAAAGATTATCCAAAAACAACTGGAACAGCACATCAACAGAGAATTGTCTGTAGTGCAGGCTGGGTTTAGAAGAGGCCATGGTACTAGGGATAGTATAGCTAATGTCAGATGAGTCTTGGCAGAAAACAGTGGAATCTGTGTTTCATTGACTATGTAAAGGCATTTGACTGTGGATCACAACAAACTGAGGTTGACTCTGAGAAGAATGGGAATCCTAGAACACTTGATTGTGCTTATATGAAGCCTATATTTGGATGAGGACTAAGTTGTCAGAACAGAGCAAGGAAAACTGTCAAGGGTGTACACCAGGGATGTGTTCTATCTCCATACCTTTTCAATTTATATATGAAACAGATTATCTGGAAGTCTGGGCTCTATGAGAAGAAATGTGGCATCAGGTTTGGAGGTAGACTCATCAACAATCTGTGTTATGCAGACAACACAACCCTGCTTGTTGTAACTGAGAAGGGTTGAAGCACACTGTAGCCTTCAATACGACTGAAGCTCAATATCAAGATGAGAAAGATTCTCACCACTAGGCCGATTGGCAGCAGCATGAAGAGACAGAGATTATTAACAGCCTTACTTTGATTGGCTCTACAATCAACACTCTTGGTATCAGCAGCCAGGAAATAAAAAGACAAATTGCATTGGGAAAGTCTACTGTCAGAGACCTCTCCAAAGTACTGAAGAGCAATGATGTTAGTCTAGAGACTTAGGTGCACCTGAACTAGGCCATGTTCTTTGCAATTACTTACTATGCATCAGCAAGCTGGACAATGACTAGGGATGGTAGGAGGAGAATTGATGTCTTTGAGCTATGGTGTTGGAGAAGAATAGTGAATATACCATGAACTGCTAGGAGAAAAAAAAGTTTGTCCCAGAGAGCGTGAGACCAGGCTGTTCCTTGGAGGCAAGGATTCTGAAGCTTCATCTGAAATACTTTGGACATGTTGCAAGGCAGGACCTGTCCTTGGAGAGGGACATCATGCTTGGGAGGGTAGAGGGACAGCACAAGAGAGAAAGACCCTCAATGAGATGGATTGATTCAGTGACTGGGGTACTAGGGGTAGGTGTGTGTCAGAGACAATAAGACTGGCACAGGATAAAGCAGGGTTTAGGGCTGTTATACTTAGGGTTGCTATGAGTCTCATGCAACTCAGAGGCACATAACAGCAAGAAAAACAGTATCTTACTCCCCTATCTCTCCCTTTCTAGCCCTTGTAATTAACCTAAAATGTATCTATTAGAGTATAAACCTTCCCTTGTTGTTGACTGCCTTCGAGTTGAGCATGACTCATAGTGACCCTATGAACAAAAGGCCTGAAGCTTTTCTATAACTATCGACATTTATCAAAGTTCACAGAATTTCTGGAGCCATGTTGTTTAGAAAGTGGTTGATATGTGCCTTCAAGACCCTTCCTACTCATAGTGAACCTATGAGTACAAGAGCTCTGAATCCTGCACTACCTTGAACCAACCTCTCATTGTCTCCAAGATACCTGTCTCTATTACCCCAGCCACTGTGTCAATATATCTCATCCAGGCTAATCCTCTTTTGTGTTGCCCCTCTGCCTTTCCAAGTATGATGTTTTTCACCAAAGTCCCTCCTGGCAACATGCCCAAAGTATATGAGAAACAGTTGAAAAATCCTTATCTCTAAAGAGTAACTTCATTTCACTCTCTCTTGCAAAGAACTGTTTGTTCTTGGCAGTCCATGGTATGTTCAATACTCTTTTCCAGCACCACAACTCAAAGACATAGATTCTTTTTGTGTCTTCTTTGGCCATCTTCCATGTCTCTGCTGCATAGCAAGTAATTATGAAGACCATAGCCTGGATCAAGCATACCTTAGTCTCTTGACTGACATGTTTGCACTTCAGCACTCTGGAGAGGTCCCTCACAGCAGACTTTCCTACTCCAATTCTTATGATTTCTCAGCTTCTAGTTTCAATAGTGTTATTTGTGGACCCAATCAAGCAGAAATTGTTAACAATCTCAATCTCTTTTCTATCATGGTGTTGCCCACTGGCCAACTGAGAATCATTTTTTTCTCTTGATGTTGAGCTTCAATCTATATATTTAGTCTTTGTTTCCTGCTCCAAATGTGTGAGGTCCTTCTCAGTTTCAACATGCATGATTGTGTCATCTGTATAATGCAAGTTGTTGATGAGTCTTCCTCCAATTCTGATGTCCCATTTCTACATATAAAAACCTGCCTCCTGAATGATCTGTTCCCTATACAGATTGAAGAGGTATGCAGATAGGACACATGCCTTTTGTACTCCTTCCTTCCTGATTTTGAAACATGAAGTGTTTCCTTGCTCTGTTCTGTGGATGGCCTTTGGTCCAAGTATAGGTTTTGCCTGGATACAATCAGGTGCTCCAGGATTCCCATTCTTCTCAAGGTTAGCCACAGTCTTTGTGATCCTCATAGTCAAATGTCTTTGCATAGTCAATGAAACACAGATAGACGTTCTTCTAGTACTCTCTGCTGTCAGCCAAATAGACATTCTTCTAGTGCTCTGCTTTCATTCAAGATCCATCTGACATTGGCATTGATGTCCTTAGTGCCATTGGCTTCTTCTAAACCCAGCTTGTTCCTCCGGTAGTTCTCTGTTGATGTACTGTTCCAGTCTTTTTTTTTTTTTTAATAATAATCTTTAGCAAGATTTTACTTGAGTGTGATATTAGTGATATTGCTCAATAATTTCCACACTTTGTCAGATCACCCTTTCTCAGAATGAGAATAAATATGGATCTCATCCAGTCAGCTGGCCAGGTCGCTGTCCTTCAGATTTTGGGGCACAGTTTGGTAAGCAAGCATGTGCAGGACAGCATCATTTTTGCTAAGATATGTCAGTTGGTATTCCATCATTTCCTGGGGCCTTGTTTTTTGCCAATTCCTTCAGAAGAGATTGAACATCCTTCTTCATCACCATTGCCTCTTGGTCATACACAGTTTCATTAAATTCTTCTGGGTCAGCCAATTCTTTTTTGGCACAGTGACCCTGTGTACTCCTTCCATCTTCTTTTAATGCATTATGGGTCATTCAATATTCTGCCCATAGCATAATTAAGTATCACAATTCAAGGCTTGAGTTTATTCTTCAGTTCCTTCAGCTTAAGAACTTAAGCTGTTTTGATTATCTGACTCCAGCTCCTTGCACATTTCATTATAATACTTTGCTTTCTCTTCATGTATTGCCCTTTGAAATGTTCTGTTCAGTTTCTTAACTTCTTGGTTTATTTCCTTTGCTTTGGCTTCTCAATGCTTTAGCACAATATTCGGAGTCTCTTTTAATATCAATCTTTGTCTTGTCTTTCTCTTCTGTCTTTGTAAAGACCTTTTTCACTCATCATAGATGATATTCTTCATATCTTTCACAGTTCATCTAATCTTCATTCATTAGTGTCCAATGCCTCAAACCTGTTTCTGAGATGGTCTTTAAATTCATATGGGATAGACTTAAGGTCAAATTTTGGTTTTTTATGGATGTGATTAATTTTCTTTAGTTTCAGTTTTAACTTGCATATGAGTAGTTGGTGGTCTGTTCCACAAATAGCTCCTGGCCTAGTTTTCACAGCTGATATTGAGCTGCTTCAAGAGTTCTTTCCAAATATATAATTAATCTGATTCCTGATAGACTGTCAGGTGCAGTCCATGTATATAGCTGTGGTTTGTGTTTCTTATAAAAGGTATTTACAATGAATAAATTATTGATGTTAATATGTTGTTGTTGTTGTTGTTGTTGTTGTTGTTATCGTTATGTGCTGTCGAGTTGCTTGCAAATCATAGCGACCCTCTGTACAACAGGACTATACCCTTCTCTATCCTGTGCCAATCTTATAGTCTCCAACACATCTCTTTTTATTTACTCTCTATTCTTAGCACCACTTTAACTTAGACATATAGATTCTTCAGTTTTATTATCATTAATTCCTTGATTCTTTGCACTGTCTGAATTAGAATCAGAAATCAGTTCAGAAACTATCATTAAAATTGCTTTTAATACCCATCACTTGACAGCTCAACTTGATCCTGATCACATTTCATTTAAATAAATAAAAAATGGAAACCACCTAACAACTTGCTAAAAAATTCTTTTTTTTATCCAGTAAATACAGTTATTTACTTTCTCAACTTCTGGGAAGTAAACCAAATGGACTTTTACCAAAGCTAGATGATTCATTGTAGTGATGACTCTTCTGTGATGAGACACGTAATTCTATTTCTTACTTAGAGCTTGAATAATTTTACAGAAATGTTCCAAATGGAAGCAAAGAGTTAGTCTCTGCATGGGGCTAGTCTCTGAATACAAGGTGGTTCATATATAGGTGCAGGTTTGAGTTGGACAAACTCACTGCTACTGAGTCTATTCCTATTCACAACCACACTTCATTAGGTTTCTGAGGCTATAAATCTTTCTAGAAGGAAACTGTTTTATCTTTCTCCCAAGGAGTGGCTATTGGGTTTGAACTGCTGAGTTTTCATTGAACAGCCCAACACATAACACACTATGCCACAAGCAGAGGGCCAGTAGCCACTACTCCAGGCAGTTAGGAATATCTGTACCTTTATCTCAGAGGAAAGAGGTCTGATAGCTAGCATTTTGCTAAACAAAAGTCTTTGCCTCTTCAGCAACTCAAACCTACTTGCACTTACCTCAGGGATAAAAATGGGCTGTCTCCTACCTTAAGATACACAGCCTCACTGAGAAAAACTGGATGAAATATGTTTACGGCATTGAAGTCTATGGGGGAGAGAATAGTCTAAAAGTATTATATTTTAGGGCATTGTTTTTATCGTAGGAGTATGCAATGAGGGTTGCAGAGTGGATTATATTTGGGGGTAGGGGGTGGGGTTTGGGGAGGTGCGGGAGCATTGTGTACCAATGAGGGAATTTTTCTTTTGCTTTTCAAGGAGAGGAACAAAAGGGGGGGGGGGGAGGTGGGAGGGGTTTGTGTGGGGAGAAGGGTGCAACAATGAATGAATGGAATTCCAAAATCTCTGTAGATGTTCATTGAAATGAAAAATAAACAAACTAAATTTAAAAATTAAAAAAAAAAAAAGATACACAGCCTCAGAAACCCAATGGATAGTTGCTATGAGTTGGAGCTGTTTAAATGGTAGGGTTTTTTTTGTTGGGGTTGTTTTTGTTTTTGTTTTGTTGTTGTTGTTGTTGTTTGTGGATAGTTCTAAAGGAAATGTCTGCGTAGGACATCACTGTTGTTGTGTACCGCTGAGTTGGAGCTGACTCATAGCTGACCCTCTAGTGAGTTTTCAGAGGCAGTAAATCACACGGGACGGATTGGCCATCCCTCTCCCTCATAGTGGATGGTAGGTTCGAACCACATGCCTCTGGGATTGCTGAGCAGATTTTTGTCACTTGGGCACCAGAGATCCTTCATCACAGTTGTTATTATTTGTTGTTATGTACCATCAAGTTGCTTGTGACTCATTGTGATCCTATGCTCAATGGCTCTGAATGCTGCTCTATCCTGAGCCAATCTCACTGTCTCTGACACATCTACCCTTATTATCCCAGTCACTAAGTCAATCTATGTCATCAGAGTGTTCCTCTCCTGCATTATCCCTTAAACCTTTCAAGCACGACATCCCTCTCCAAAGACTGACCCCTAGGGGCTACATGCCTGAAGTATATGAGACAGGGTCTCAAAATCCTTGCCTCCAAGGAGAAACTTGGTTTTACCTTATCCGAGTCAGACCTCCATTCTCACCACTGGACCAATTGGCAGCATCAGGATGGATGGTGAAAAGATTGAGATTGTTAACAACTTTAGTCAGCTTGGCTCCACAGTCAACAGTCTTGGCACCAGCATCCAGGAAATTAAAAGATGTATTGCAATGGCAAAGTCTGCTGTTAGGGACCTCTCAAAAGTACTAAAGAGCAATGGTGTCTCTCTGGAGACTAAGGTGCATCTGATACAGGCCATGGTCTTTGCTATCACTTGTTATGCATTAGAGACCTGGACAATGACTAAGGATGAGAGAAGAATTGATGTCTTGCATTGTGGTACCAGAGAAAAATCTTGAACATACCCTGAACCACCAAGAAAACAGAGGTCTGTTTTGGAGTGCATGAAACCAAGTTTCTTCTTAGAGGCTAGAATTTTGAAGCTCCGCCTCACATATTTTGTGCACATGGCCAGGAGGGACTGGTCCTTGGAGAAGGATATCATGCTCAGAATGGTGAAGGGACAGCACAGGAGAGGAAGACACTTGGTGAGATGTATTGATACAGTATCTGGGGTATTGGGGGTAGGTGTGTTGGAGTCAGTGACACTAGCTCAGAACAGGGCAATTTTCAGAACTGTTGAACATGGAGTCACTATGAGTTGCAGGAGACTCAACAACACATAACAATAACAACAACAACAACAACATCCTGTGAAACTTTGCCACTGCTACTGGGGTGAGATAGTATCTCATTGTGGTTTTGATCTGCATCTCCCTCAATGCCAGTGATTTGGAGCATTTCCTCATGTGTCCGTTGACCATCTGAATGTCTTCCTCTGTTAAAAGTCTTTCTGTGTCTTCAGTCTGTTTTATAAGTGGGTTAACAAAAAGTTTTTCCAACATGGTGAAAAGAAAAACTACTGACTGGTAAAAAACATTTGGCATGGTACTGAACTTGCCATAAGTTTCTTGCTGGTTTTAGGAAGATTGATCTCCCACCCTGATTGTTGCTTATATTTATTTTGTCCTGATTGGTTGACTATTATTCAAATTTAGACACTAGGTACCAATCTCAATATAGATTTATGATGCTGCTGTTGTGCTGTCGAGTCAGAACCGACCCAAAGCTGACCCTGTAGTGAATTTTCAGAGGCAGTAAGTCACATAGAAAGAGACTGCCCATCATTTTCCAGTTGAGTAGCTGGTGGGTTCAAACAGCATGGCTTTGGGATTACAGTGCAGCTTCTTACTGCTAAAACACCAATTTAGGCAACCAAAACTTGATCAATTATGTGATTAAGATTCATGGATAATTACTGGTGTTGTGAAGAAAGAAGAATGATCAGTAGTTGGAAAATATAACCTCTTTATTAGAAATCACTCTGCGTATCAAGGGATGGAATTATTTAAGATTGACAATTTATCAGAAATGCTTATTTTTCTGCCAACAATACAATGACTACCCATATGGACATGACCAGATAAAATATAGAGGATTCTAATTGACTACAGCTATGAAAAAGATCACTGGTAAGTTCAATGTCATCAATCAGAACAAAACCAGGGAGCAAATTCATATTCTCAATTGAAATTGAACCAAACGGTGATACATACTCTTAAATTCAAGCTGAAGAAAATGAAAAGACAGCCAAGAACCAAATTCTGACCTTGAATATTTGTCACCTGAATTTGGAGACTGTATGAAGAACAAATTATATATATAATCTATCATGTTGTTGTTAGGTGCCATTGAGTTGATTACAACTAGTAGTGACCCTATGAACAAATGAATTGAACTTAGTTTTATCTTGTGCCATCCTCGTTCTAGTATCTAGTTAAATACACACTATCAAGCTGGAACTGATCCACAGCTGACCTCTCAGTGGATTTTAAGAGGCAGTAAATCACTTGGGAGGATAATACTCATCTTTCTCCCATGGAGTGACTGGTTGATTCAAACCACTTGCCTTTAAGTTGGCAGTCAACTCCTTATCAATAATCCACCAGAATTCTCTACCCTTTACTGAGTAGCTAAATTGAATTTGGGAAAAATGACAACCTAAAACAGTTGGGCCAAAGATTTGAAAGGTTGATTTTATATATCTAGGTCCCTTTTTGTTTCTGTATGCTCATGGATAGAGACTCAATGATATAAAAATGTCGATTTTACCAAAAGTAATCTACAGGTTCAATGCAATCCAAATATAGACGTCAATGTCATTGTTTAATGAGATGTAAAAGATAATTTTCGACTTTATCTGAAAAAAAGGGACTCTGAATAAACAAAGTACTAGTGAAAATGAAAAAGGTAGAGGTATTATACACCTTGATTTCAAAACCTGCTACATAGTCATAGTAATCAAGACAGCATAGTATTGGTACAGTGACTGACATAGATAAATGGAATAGAATCAAGAACTCAGAAAGCAACCTATCTACCTATGGTCAACTGATCTTTGATGAAGAGATGAAATCAAATAAGTGGGGAAATGACAGCCTCTTAAACAATGGTTCTGGCAAAATTGGATGTCTATCTTTAGAAAATGAAGCAAGATCTATACCTCACACCATTCACAAAAATCAACTCAATATGCATCAGAGAGGGGTAAAACCAAAACCTATAAAGATCATCAGAGGAAAAACTAGGAACAAATTTACAATCCCAAATCAATAACATGAATAGGATTTCAAGGATGGTAAAAAATCCACAACTATGAGAGAATAAAAAAGATGAATGGCAACTTCTAAAAATCAAATCCTTGTATGCATTAAAGAAATTCTCTAATACAGTAAAAAGGAAGCCCACAGACTGGAAAAAGCATTTGGCAATGACATAGCTGATAAAGGACACATATCTAAAATTTATAGGATACTTCAGCATGTCAACAAGAAAGAAACAAACAACCCAATCACAAAATGAGTACAAGATATTAATTAAAAAATGCTTCACTGAAAAAAGAAAGTCAGATGACCAACAAGCACATTGAAAATATGCTCAAAATTACTAGTTATCAGAGAGATGCTAATCAAAACAGTAATCAGATAGCATCTCACCCTAGCAACTCTATCAACATTCAACAGGATAGCAAGCAACAAATTCTGATGAGGATATGGAGGGATAGGAAATTTTATACACTGTTTTTGAGAATGTAAAATGGTAAACCCACTATGGAAGGTTATATGATGCTTCCTCAAAAAGTGGAAAATAGACCATTTGACCCAACTATCCCACTACTGAGAATATACTCTAAAGAAATCAGAGTTGTGATACAAACAGATGTACACACACTCATGTTTATTGCAGAATTATTCACAATAGCAAAGAGATGAAAGCAACCCAAGAGTCCTTTAACAAATAAATAAATAGAGAAAATGTGGAACTTTCACAGGATGGAATATCACACAGCCTTGAAAAAACAATGAACTTGTAAAACACTATACAACATGAAGAGTCTGGAAGATATTATGCTGAGTGAAATATCTTGGTCACAAAAAAGACAAATATTGTAAATACTGCTGTCATAGCAATCAGATGAATACAGAGAAAGGAGGAGAGCTGGAGAAGAATGAATAGATAAGGAACACTGGACTAGAATAGGTGAAAGGAAGGACAATTTAAAATGAGTGGATAATTAGACATTATGTGTAGGACAATTAACAATACGGAGCAGACTGAGGAAGTAAGAGGGAGGAAAATAAGTAGAAATAAATGAATGACAAATGAAACCTTTGTAAATTTTTGCTAGATTTTACTAAATCATCATTTAAAAAAATAGGAGAAAAATAAATTTGACTCAAGAAGATAAGGTTGTATAATGAAAGTACAAAGACCTGGAGCTTGGAGACTTATCATTTCTCAAACTGAAATAATTGAAGGGAAACATCCAAGTCTCAGGTTAAAATTATAAAGAATTTGGTCTTAGCTATTACAGAAATGTGTAATTGTAAAAGAAATGCCATGAATTGATGGCTTTAATAAGTAGAAATTTATTTTCTCTCAATTTAAGAGACCATGAGTATGAATTGAGAATACTAGCTCTAGAAGAGAACTTACTCTCTCAATTGTCTCTTAAACGTTTGTTTTCTATTTCTTTGAATATTTCTATGTGTCCTGGTATCTATGTTACTCAATATCACTTCTGCATACTAATTTCTTCATCTCACTCATATCTAAAAAAAATCTATTCAAGAGACACCCTACACTAATCTTGCCTCATTAACACAGTAATGACAACCCATTCCCAAACAGATATTATAACCACAAGTATAGAAGTTAGGAATTAATTGTAACATATATTTGAGAGGAGGATGGAAGAAGGGATCACTATTTCAATGTATAACATTCCACCCTTTGGCCCCTCAAAATCTATGTCCTTGACATATCACCTGTGAAGCCTATACATAAGTTATCTGTTTTCTGAAATACAATAGTAGAACCTTTTCTCCATAATAACAATATACATTAATGTATGCATAAGTACAGAGACAAGCAGTCAAAATGATCAGGAATGAATAGGCAAACAAGAGTACACCAACAGCCATTATAGGTTTGACAAGATTTCAGCATATGAAAGTGTGTGTGTTCTAAATTAGCCAGTGTACCCTGCTTGGTGAAACTGAGGAGGAACTGAAGCGCTTGCTGCAAGATATCAAGGACTGTAGTCTTCAATATGGATTGAAGCTTAATATCAAGAAAACAAAATTCTCACTACTGGGCCAACTGGCAGCATCAGGATGGATGGTGAAAAGATGAGATGATTAACAGCTCTAGTTTGCTTGGCTCCACAGTCAACACTCTTGGCACCAGCAGCCAGGAAATTAAAAGATGCATTGCAATGGGTAAGTCTGCTGTTAGGGACCTCTCCAAAGTACTGAAGAGGAATGGTGTCACTCTGGAGATTAAGGTGTGCATAATACAGGCCATGGTCTTTGCAATCACTTGCTATGCATCAGAGAGCTGGACAATGACTAGGGAGGATTGTTGTTGTTGTTGTTGTTATGTGCCGTCGAGTTGCTTGCGACTCAGAGCGACCCTATGTACAACAGCCCTAAACTCCGCTCTGTCCTGTGCCAATCGCACTGTCTCTGACACTCCCATCCCG
>NW_006399867.1:809940-811647 GCF_000299155.1 Elephantulus edwardii | reverse complement strand
TGGTATTCCCTGCTTTCAGCTAAGATCCATCTAACATCAGCTACAATATCCCTACTACCACAACCCCTTCTAAACAATATCATTGATTTCACATGCAAGCAAGGTTCTACTGAAGATTATCCAAAAACAACTGGAACAACGCATCAGCAGAGAACTGCCAGAACTACAGGTTTGTTCTAGAGAGGGTTAAACCAGGCTGCTCCTTGGAGGCAAGCATTCTGAAACTTCATCTGACATACTTTGGACATGCTGCAAGGAGGACCAGTCTCAGAGAAGGATGTCATGCTGGGGAGGGTGGAGGGATAGCGCAGGAGAGGAATATCTTCTATGAGGTGGATTGATTTAGTAGCTGGAGTAATCGGGGTGAGTGTATTGGAGACATTGAGGTTGGCATAGGATAAAGCAGGGTTTAGGGCTGTTGTACATAGGATTGCTGTAAGTCGTAGGTGACTCGATGGCACATAAAAACACCACAACATATAATACATGAGAGCCACCATTCACCTGCCATCTTGCTGGACTGTGGTGGCTTGTTTGTTCTTGATGCTGGAAGCTATGGCACCAGTATTTAAAAATACCAGCAGAATCATCCATGGTGGACAGTTTCTACATAAGATAGACTAAGATGTAGACGGACTATCTGTTTCTAAAATAACAAGCGTTCCAAAGCCCTGTGAATAACAAAAGAGCATTCTTGAATATAACACTCAAAAATAGGCCCCTCAGATTGGAAGGCACTCAAAATGAAACTGAGGAAGCCCTGTCTCCTCAAAGTAGAGTCTACCTTAAAGATGTAAATGGAGAAAAACTTACAACTAATTAAGGACTTTCCTTTGCTCATATGGCAAAACTCAAAATCAGAATAGCTGCCAATATTGACTAATAATTGGAGTGTGGAATGTATGAAGTATATATCTGGGAAAATTAGCAATTGTAGTGAGCTGAGAGGGATTTGTTTTGGTCATTTTAAATCAATCATATGATCTACTATACCAGAAATGACAAATTGAAAAGGAATGGTGTTGCATTCAAAATTAAAAATAACAATTCAAGATCTACCCTGAAGTATACAATGCTGTGAGTTAAAGGATACTACTGTAACACAAGGAAAATCTTCTAAGCCAACTACTATTCAAATATATCCACCAACCGGGGAAGTCCAAGATGAAGAAATTGAGGATTTCTACTAACTTTTGCAGTCTGAAATTTATCTAACATGCAATTAAGATTCATTAATACTAATTGGTAACTGTAATGCAAAATTTCAAAACAAAAATGAACTGGTAGTTGGAAAATATGACCTAGGTAACAAAAATAAGGCCAAAGATTGAATGATAGAATTTTGTACAATTAATGATTTATGCTGCTGTGGCATCAGAATTGGAAGAAGACTCATCAATAACCTGTGTTATGCAGATGACACAACCCTGCTTGCTGAAACTGAGGAGGACCTGAAGCGCTTGTTGCAGAAGTTCAAGGATTGCAGCCTTAAATACAGATTGAAGGTCAACATCAAGGAAACAAAGATTCTCACTACTGGGCCAATTGACAGCATTATAATAGACGGCAAAGAGATTGAAATTGTTAACCACTTTAGTTTGTTTGGTTCCACTATCAACACTCTGGGTACCAGCAGCCAAGGAATTAAAAGACAAATTGCATTGGGAAAATCTGCTGTCAGAGACCTCTCCAAAGTACTGAAGAGCA
>NW_006399867.1:803500-809590 GCF_000299155.1 Elephantulus edwardii | reverse complement strand
ATAAACAGGGTAGGTGTGTCAGAGACAATAAAGTTGGCACAGGATAGAGCAGAGTTCAGAGCTGCTGTACTTAGGGTCACTGTAAGTTGCAAGTGACTCAATGGCACATAACAATAACAATGATTTATTCATTACAAATACTTTCCAAAATAAAAAATAGAAACAAAAAGTACACATGGGTGTGAGTAACTACACTGGAATCATATTGGCTACATCTGTATAATGAAGTAGAAAGGTTCAATATTAAGACAAAGCCAGGTCAGGGGCTGAGTATGAAACAGAGGAGCAATGACACAAATACAATTTCAAAGTGAAGATAAAAAATTTTCGAAGTCCACAAGAGCCAAAATATGACCTTAAGATTATCCCACCTGAATTTAAAAACCATATTAAGAATAAATTTGATGCATAGAAAACTAATGAGAGAAGACTAGATGAGTTGTGAGATGGCAACAAGGATATCATCCATGAAGAAAGCAAAAGCTCATTGCAAAGACTTAGAAAAAATAGAAAAGTCCAAAAGAGATGTTAGAAAATACTCTGAAACTTGCACTGGAATGTAGACAAATCAAAGGAAATCAATGCTGAAGTAAGAGAGATGAGCATAAGATTTTAGACAACAACTTGAGATGAAAAAGTAAAATACTAAAAGGAAACATACAAAGAACTGGAGTTGGAAAACTAAAAAGGAAGAGCATTTCTCAAGCTGAAAGAACTGAAGAACAAATCCAAGCCTCTAGCTGGAATTCTGAAAGATTCTATGGACAAAACACTGAATGATGCAGGAAGCAGTAAGAGAGGAAGGAAGGAATACACAGAGTCACTGTACCAAAAAGAAGTGGTTGACACTGAACCATTTCAGGAAGTAGCATATGCTCAAGAATGAACCACTGCAGGAACGAGTAGATGATAAAAAAAAAAAATCGAAACAAAACCCCAAAACTACCCAATGGTAATGAAGGAGGAAGTCTACTTTGCATTAAAAGGATGGCAAAAAATAAGGACCCAGGAGGAATTGATGGAATACCATTTGAGATTTTTTGGCATATAGATGCAGTCCTGGAAGTGCTCACTAATTTATGCTAAGAAATTTAAAAGATAGTAACCTGGCCAACTGACTAGAAGATAGCCATATTTATTCTCATTACCCCCCAAAAAAATTATCATTTAACCAAATGAGAAAATTATTAAGCAATATCATTAATATCACATGCAATAATAATCTTGCTAAGGTTATTAAAAATTATATGCTGTTGTACAGCCACAGAGAACTGTCAGAAATTCAAACTGGATTTAGAAAAGACAATGGGATGCTGAATATCATTGGTGTTGTCAGATGATTCTTGGCTGAAAGCCCAGAAGACCAGAAAAGTGTTTATATTTATTGACATTCAAATGTGCTTAGCTGTGTAGATCATAACAAATTATGGATGACATTCAGAAAAATGGGAACCCTAGAAAACTTAATTGTGCTTGTGCAAAACCTATACACAGACCAAGATGCAGCTGTCCGAACGTAACAAGGAAATGTAGTCTGGTTTAAAATCAGAAAGGTGTGAGTCAAGATTGTATCCTTTATTTTTACCTATTCAATTTGTATGCTGAGCAAATAATTTCAGAAGCTATACTATGTGAAGAATTTGGTGTCAGAATTGGAGGAAGACTTCTCAACAACCTGTATTATGTAAATGGCATGCACTTGCTTGCAGAAAGTGAAGACCTGAAGTGCTTGCTGAAGAAGATCAAAGGCTACAGCTTTCAAAATGGGTTATATCTCAACATCAAGAACACAAAAATTCTCACCACTGGACCAACATCAACATCGGCAGCATCATGATGGAATCATGATAGAGAAAATAATTAAGTTTAAATGATTTAATTTTACTTGGGTTCATAATCAATATTTTTTGTGCATCGTCCCTCCATCCTTCCCAGTATGATGTTCTTCTCCAAAGATTGGTCCCTCCTGGCCATGTGCCCAAAATATGTGAGAGAGAGCCTTGTCTGTCCACCCTTCCAAGCTTGATGTCTTTCTCCAAGGACCAATCACTCCTGGTCACATTAAGTTAGTGCCCAAAGTAAGTGAAGTGGAGCTTCAAAATCCTAGCCTCCAAGGAGAGACTTAGTTTCACCCTCTCCAAGAAGGACCTGATATTTTTCTTGGCAGTCCATGGTACATTCAAGACTCTTCTCCAACAACTCAAAGACACCAATTCTTCTTCTATTATGTTTAGTCATTATCCAGTTCTCTGATGTATAGTAAGTAATTGTGAAAACCATGGACTGGATCAGGTGCACCTTAGACTCTAGAAGGACAGTGTTGCTTCTCAGTAATCTGGAAAAATCCCTAAAAGCAGATTTACCTAATTCAATTCATCTTATGATTTCCTGACTCCTGGTGCCAAGACAGTTGATTGTGGAGCTAAGCAAGTTGTCACTGTTAACAATCTCAGTCTCATCTCCATCCATCATGATGCGCAGGCCAGTGGTGAAAATATTTGTCTTCTTAAAGTTGAGTTTCAGTCCATATTGAAGACTACAGTCCTTGCTGGGTCAAATAGTATTTCTATTTGAGGAAGTACCAGCCTGCTTCCCATAGTAATAACAAGGTTTTGCATTACCACCAGCAGTGTATGAAAGTTCTAGTCTGTCCTCATCCTCACCAGCATTTGTTATTTGATGTTCTGTTGAACTTTGCTGTTGTGGCTGGAATAAGATGCCATCTCATTGTTTTGGGTTGTTGTTTTTATTTACTTGCATCTCTCTAATGACTGACTGGTGGTTTTGAGTATCTGTGTATGTGTTTGTTGGCCATTTGTCTTTCTTCTTTGGTGAAGTTTCCTTTCATATCTTCTATACATTTTGTAAATTAAGTCGTTTGGTTTTTCTTGTTGATATGCTGAGGTACACTATAAGTGTTAGTTATGAGTCCATTATCAGATGTATCATTGACAATTACTTTTTCCCAGTTTGTAGGCTTTCTTTTTATTCTATTAGACAAAACTTTTGATGCACACAAGGATTTTATTTTTAGAAGATCCAATGCATGTATTTTATCGTCTTCTGGTTATAAGGGGATTTTTCTGTGCTTGAAAGTCTACTTATTCCATGTATTAGGGATTTGTTCCTATTTTTTTTTCTCTAATGAACTGATGTCTTTGGTTTTACCCCTAGATCTCTGATTCCCTTGAGTTAATTTTTGTGTATGAAGTGAGTTGTAGGTCTTGTTTTAGTTTTCTGTAGATGGTTGTCTAATTTTGTCAGCACCATTTGTTAAAGAGGCTGACATTTCCCTAATTAATAGACTTTGTCTCCTTTGTCTCTCATTTATCCATAGGTAGATGGATTGATTTCTGGGTTCTTAATTATATTCCATAGATCCATGTGTCTGCTGCTGTACCAGTACCATGGTGTCTTGATGACTATGGCTCTGAAATCAGGAAGGTTTTGAAATCAGGAAGAGTGAGGTCTTCAACTTTGTTTTTCTCTTTCAGTAGTGCTTTGCTTACATGAAGTTTTTTTTCTATTTCCAGAAAAAATAAGAAATTGTTTTTACCACCTCATTGAAGAATTGCAAATGTATCTGTTTTGGGATGTATTGAACCTGTAGGTTGCTCTTGATAGAATTGTCATTTTCAGTTTGCCCAGACCCCAAATGAGATGGATAGATGTAGTGACTAGGGCAATGGGGTTGGTGTGTCAGAATTGGTGAGACTGGCTCAGGACAGGGAAGGGTTCAGAGCTGCTGTACATAGGGTCACTATGCAATAACATTTTATGACATATTTGGAAGCAGGAGTGGCATCCACTTCCTAAACAACTTGCCTCTGGAAACTCTATGAACTTTGATAAATGTTGATAGTTGTAGAGGGGTTTCAGGCCTATTGTTCATAGAGTCGCTATGAGATGTGCTCAACCCGAAGGCAATCAACAATAACAACATCCATGATCATAGTATATTCTCACATTTATATAGGTCTGTCTTTGTTACTTGTAATGTTTTGTAATTTTCTTTGTGTGTCTTTTTTTTCCTTAGTATTTCATCTCATGGTTAGCAATTTTCATTGGTATTGTTTTTCTTATCTCATGTTCTATGTTCTCTTTGCTTCTATAGAAAAATTCAACTGATTGTTGTACATTGATCATTTTCTTGGTGAATCTTTGGGGTTTTCTAAGTATACTAAGATATCATTGGCATACAGGGATAGTTTTATCTCCTGTTTGCCAATTTTGATGCTCTTATTTCCTGTTCTTGCCTTATTACTCCCACTAGGACTTCCAAAACAGTAGTGAACAACAGTGGTGACAATAGACATCCTTATCTGGTTGCTGTTCTCAGGGAGGATGCCTTTAATATCTCTCCACTAAGGATGATGTTGGCTGTTGGTTTAGAGCATATATTATTAGTTTTGTTGACAAATTCTCCTTTATCCCTATTTTATTGAGTATTTTTATCAGAAAAAGGATGTTGGATTTTGTCTAAAGTGTTTGCTCATCCGTTAAGAGGATCATATGGTTCTTGTCTATTGTTTTATTGATGTGATGAATTATGTTTATTGTTTTTCATATGTTGAAACATCTTTGCATGCTGTTATAAATCTCACTTGATCATGATATATTATTCTTTTAATATGCTGTTCCCCTGTGGAGTGGCTGGTAGATTCCAATTATCAACCTTTTAGTTAACAGCCTTACATATTAAGCACTATGCTAGTTTTCTTGTTATTGTTACATGCTGTCAAGTCAACCACACCTAATAGCAACCCTCTGAACAATGCATCAGAACCCTGTTTTATCTTGTGCCATCCTCCCTGTTTATGACATACTGGAGCCCATCGTCACTGTGTCAGTTCGTCTTGTTTAACGTCTCTCCCTCTTTCATTGACTGACCACTTTTCCAAGCATGAAGTTTTTTTCCCCAGGACTGGTTCTTCCAAATAACATGCCCAAAATACATGATATGCTCAAAATACATGAGACAAAGCTTCATCATCCTTACCTACAGAATGTATTCAGGATTCTTCTCCAGCACCACAACTCAATGGCACTATGCCACTAGGATTATATTTACTATTCACTCATTGCTTTGAATTTGAAACTGACTTATAGCCATTACTCCAGTGGGTTTTTAGAAGTTGTAAATGACAAGAACCTCTAAATATTACCCAATTCCAAAACTTTTTCCAATTTCAAGTATTAGTCAGAGGAGTATACAACACTTCTGGTATCAAATTCTCAGTTACCTAGTGCTGCTATAACAGAAATGCCAGGAGTGGATGAGTTTAAGAAACTGGATTTGTTTTGTCATCATTTAAGAGACTAGAAGTCTGAATTCAGAGCACTAGCTCTAGAGGAAACTTTGTTTCTTTGTTAGATCTAGGAAAAAATCCCTTGTTCCTTCAGCTTCTGTTTCTGCCTCCTTGGAGATCTCCATATATCTTACACTGCTTAATATTCATTCTATCTCAGAACATATACACCCTGCATTTATCTTGTCATATTTAGATAATAAAAACAAATCATCATTCCTTAATAGAATCATAATCACAGGCATTGAGGTTAGTATTTATAACACGTGTTGGAAGTCATAATTCAATCTGAAGCAAATTCTAAGGCAAAGTAATTAAATAATGCTGGAATCATCACAAGAAAATGGAAGGCGTAAACAGAATCACTGTACCAAAAAGAATTGGTTCCTTTTCAACCATTTAAGGAGATGTGATATTATCAGGAACCTATAGTACTAAGGGTTTTCATCCCGGAGAGGGTTAAGCCAGGCTGCTCCTTGGAGGCAAGGATTCTGGGGTTTCGTCTGACATACTTTGGACATGTTATAAGGAGGTCCTTGGAGAGGGACATCATGCTTGGGAGGGTTGGAGGGATGGCGCTGGAAGGGAAGACCATCTATGAGGTGGATTGATTCAGTGACTGGGGTAATTGGGATGGATGTGTCAGACAGTGCAATTGGCACAGGATAGAGCAGGGTTTAGGGCTGTTGTACAAAGGGTCGCTATGAGTCGCAAGCTACTCGATGGCACATAACAACAACATAGTACTGTTGTTGTTGTTGTTGTTATATGCCATCGAGTC
>NW_006399867.1:798594-802945 GCF_000299155.1 Elephantulus edwardii | reverse complement strand
CCAGTGGTGAGAATCTTTGTCTTCTTGACATTGAGCCTTAGTCCATACTGAAGGCTGCAGTCCTTGACCCTCTGCAGCAAGTGCATGAGGTCCTCCTCGGTTTCAGCAAGCAGGGTTGTGTCATCTGCATAACGCAGATTGTTAATGGATCTTCTAAGAACCGACAAACAAATCCAGAACTGCATTGGGAAAATTGCTGTCAGGAATCTCTTCAGAGTGCTGAAAACCAATGATGTCAGCTAGAAAATAAGGTGCCCCTAATCCAGGTCATGGTCTTCACCATTAAATCTTATGCATTAGAGGGCTGGACAATCACTAAAGATGACAAAAGAACAATCGATGCCATTGAGTTGTGGTCCTGGAAAAGAGTGTTGAACATACCATGTACTGCCAAGAAAACCAAGTCTCTCCTTGGAGGCTAGAATTTCTAAGCTCTGTCTCACATACTTTGGTCACATGACCAGGAGGGACTGGTACTTGTAGAAGGACATCATGCTCAGAAGAGTCGAGGGACAGCACAAGAAAGGAAAACTCCATATGAGCTGGATTGCTACAGTAACTGGAGAAAGGGGGCTAAGTGTGTCAGAATCAGTAAGACTGATTCAGAACAGAGCAAGCTTCAGAGCTGCTGTACTTAGGGTTGCTATAGGTCACGGATGACTCAATGGCACATACAACAACAACAACATTTATAGACTACTTTTAACCAAGGAGTCAAAGTTGATTAAATAAGGGAAAAAATATTTCTTCAATAAATGATGCTGGCAAAACTGGATATCTGTCTAAAAAAAATTAAATAGGCCATTATTTCATATATACAACAACTAATTTAAAATAGATCAGAGATCTAAATAGTAAAGCTAAAACCATAAAGTTCCTGGAACAAAGCAAAGGTAGAAAGCCATGGGACCTAGTTTTTCACAAAGCGCAACAATTATTCTAAATAAAAAATAAGAAATTAAGGGAGCAGGGAAACCAGGTACTATAAATAAAGCAACTAGAATGCAATTAAATATAAGGCTGATATTTTGTGAAAATGTAACTAATATCACTGAGTAATATTTAGAAATTATAAAAACTTAATTAGCTGAGTAAACTTTTACTAAAACAGTAAAACATGAGTGATTTTCTAAAACATAAGTGAATTAAATGCAGCATATATAAATGATTGTGTAAAATACAAAGTGCATGCATGTATATGAATGTTGATATGCAAACCAATAAAAGATTTTAAAGACTAAAAGAGTATCAACAGTACTAACAGAAGTCCAGGCTTTACTGATGGCAATGACTCAACACAAGTGGCCAGGAATTGAAGGGATACCAACTGAAATGATTCGACCCCAGGAGCACTTACTCATTTGCCTATATCAAGAACTGTGGAAAATGGCTACCTGGCCAATTTATTTGAAGAGATCTATATTCGAGCTCATCCTTCAGAAAAGTGATACAATGGAATGTAGAAATTATCAAACAATGTAAGTGATAAGGCATACAAGCAAAATTTTGTTAAAGAGAATTTAAAAATTACTGCATGCAGTCTTAAATCCACAAGAAACTGCCAAAAATGAAAACCCAATTCAAAAGAGGACACAGAACACTCAGGGGAAATAATGGCAAGAGTATTCCTTAACATCGAGATGAGTATTCCTTAAAATCAAAGATGGGGAGATTTTATCTCCTGTCCCTTGGACACATTATTAGTAGGAACCAATTTCTAAGTAAAGGCATTAAACCTGGTAAAGTAGTTGTTGTGAAGTGCTATTGAGTCAGAACTAAATCATAGCTGACCCTCTAGTGAGTTTTCAGAGGCTATAAATCACACAGGAGGAGACTGCCCATATTTCTCCTGTGGAGTAGTTGGTGAATTTGAAACATGTGTCTTAGAATTGGTAGTGATTCCTTAACAGTAGACCACCAGAGCTCCCTAGGTATGGTAAAGGGTCATATTATGTGTTGTTGTTATGTGCCATTGAGTCGCTTGCGACTCATAGCGACCCTATGTACAACAGCCCTAAACCCTGCTCTATCCTGTGCCAATTGTACTGCCTCTTACACACCCATCCCTATTACCCAAGTCGCTGAATCAATCCACCTCATAGAGGGTCTTCCCCTCTCACACCATTCCTCCACCCTCCCAAGCATGAGGTCCCTCTTCAAGGACCTGTCCCTCCTTACAACATGTCCAAATTATGTCAGATGAAGCCCCAAAATCCTTGCCTTTAAGGAGGGGGGGAGAGAGAGAGAGAGAGACCCTTAACAAGATAGACTGACACAGTGACAGCAGCCATGGGTTCAAACATACTATCTCTGGAAAGAAGATGTCCATGGTAATAGGTAGCACTTTCTAAGACAATTCAAAATGGACAAGAGAGTTTCTGATATCCTTTTGTAAAAACAAAAACTAGGTCAATTGTGAATGGGGACTGTAAAAAAAAGAATACAGACTATTCCTGGTAAAATTTCACAGATTAATTTTAAGAAGTAATCTATTGGAAGCTGAGACTTTAGAAATGTGTTTTCTTAAAGTTTTTTGACCTTATAGGGACAATTTTACTACCTCTCTGAGATACGCATATATAGTTAGTAGACAGCTAACTCATCAGGAAGAATGTTATAATGAGATATTAAGAATGAAAAAGCATTAACCAGGTTAGGTGACCTAAAGTAAGCCCTGACAAACTGCCTTCTAGAATCTGAAATAGATGGGCCTCTTGCTTGAGCTACTCTCTCTCTGCATGTCAGGAGTTTTGCATATAATCCACCTTTCTAGTCCCTTCAACAAACATTCCCACACATAGTATGTGTTCATATTTTCTTCTTCCTGCCTAAAAAAAGAAAGTAACTTTCCTTGCTTGTAGAAAGCGAAGAGGACTTGAAGCACTGATGGAGAAGATCAAAGACAACAGCCTTCAATACATATTACATCTCAACATCAAGAGAACAAAATTCCTTACAACATGAACAATAGATAACATCTTAATTTGTGGAGAAAAGATTCAAGTTCCCAACTATTTCATTGTACATGAATCCACAATCAACACCTGTGAGAATAGCAGTCAAGAAATCAAAAGACTTGTTGCACTGGAAATATCTACTATCACGGACTTCTCCAAAGCATTCAAAAGAAAGGATGTTAATGTCAAGATTAAGGTAATCCTGATCCAAGCCATGATGTTTTCTATTGCTTCATCTATAGCTGAAAATTCAAAAATCATAAGGATAACAGAAAAAAAGAATTGATGCCTTTGAATTGTGATGGTGGGAAAGAGTGCTGAATCTCCATCTCATGGATTGCTAAAAAAAAAAAAAAAAGAATAACAAGTCTGTCTTAGAGTAAGTGCAACCAGGGTGCTCCTTAGAGGCAACCTTGGTGAAACTTCATCTCATGTACTTTGGGCATATTGTCAAGAAAGGCCAGTCCTTGGAAAATCACATCATGCTAGGAAAAGTGGAGGATAGAGGAAGACCTCCAATAAGACGGATTGACACAATGATTCTAACAATGGGTGACACAATGATTCTAACAATGGGCTGAAGCATTTCCGAGACCTTGAAGGTGGTGAATGGTGGGACAAGGTTTAGATCTGTTGTTTATAGGGTCACTATGAGTTGTAGTTGACTTGATGATACCTAACAACAACAATGTAAAGGGCTTACCCACCCATTCTACCCATCCAAATAGTTTCTAACCCTCCAAAGAACAATTCAAATGCAGTCGCAGGTGTTCCTTCTTCACCTTGATCTCCTGAAAAGTCTATGTCACACAACTTCACACTTGTTCTGGGCTATGATGCTTCCTGCTAGTGTGTGTGTGCATGCATAGTTTCTGTAACTAGGTTATAAATAACATGAAGTGTTGTTTCTTGTAACACTTCTGTATTGCACCATTTGACTATCTGTTTGCTTAACTATTCATTAAAATTACTTTCTCACAGGGAAAGGCATGGTCTCTTGTTTCTTATCCTCATCATAAAGCTGAGTGCTAACTAAATAAACTTTTTATCTGGCTTAAGTTATAAGCAGTCATAAATTAATAACTGATACAGTTTATGAGTACCTACTATGTTTAAGACATGGGAAAAAAACCTTTAGATTTATCTTTTCATCTTTACCACAAATCTCAAAGCAGAGGCTAATGTTTATATTTCATAGATATCATTAATTTTCTAAAGGGTACAGAGTTATGAAGAAGGAAGCCAGAAATTGGTTCCCAAACCACACTTTATCTGTTACAACACAGTTCTTATGATGAATGCTCTTTAAAAAATTATTTTTCCAACTCCTTGGTATTATGAACAAAGCAGCGATAAAAATGGGTGTGCATATATCTGCTTGGATGTCAGTTATG
>NW_006399867.1:792271-798298 GCF_000299155.1 Elephantulus edwardii | reverse complement strand
AAGTGTCTGTTCATATCCTGTGACCATTTTTCAGTTGGATTATTTACCTTTATCTTGTTGTGGTGCTCAAGTATTTTATAAATTCTGGATATAAGTCCCTTATCTGATATGCCATTACCAAATACTTTTTCCCAGTCTGTGGCTTCCCTTTTTACCCTGCTGGAGAAGTTTTTTCATATGCATAGGGATTTGATTCTTTTGGAAATATATGGGAAATCTCCTCCAGTGCAAATTCGAACTTTCAAAAACTGTTGAAGGATGAGCTATGAGTTGGTTCCAACTGCATGGCAATGGGAGAGAAGAGAGAATATGGTAGGTTCTTACTTTCATTAACATCTAATAGAGGGAGGGTGTCTTAGTAGCCTAGTGTTGTTGTAGCAGAAATACCACAAGTAAGTGACTTTAAAGGACAGAAATCTGTTTCTAACAACCCTGAAGACTAACAGTTCAAATCAGGATCACCACGGTGTAAATAGCTCCTTGCTGTTCCTTGGCAATCCTTACGTGGCCCATCTTCCCCAGTATACGCTCACATGTTTCTACATATAACTAAGAGTGATTAAGTGTATACTATTGTTGTTGTGAGATACTGCTGAGTCAATTATGACACATACTAACTGTCTGAACAATGGTTCTGAACCTGTCCTAGCCTTTGCCATCATCCTCACCTCTGATATACTCAAGCCCATCATTACACAGCATTACACATTCCTCCATCTCAGAGGAATTTTCCTTTCTTGCGCTGACCCTTAAGCCTTCCAAGTACGATATCCTATTCCCAGCATTGGCTCCTTTTAACAACAAGCTCAAAATATGTGAAATGAAGTTTTGCCATCCTTGGCTCTAAAAAGCACCTTGGATGCACTTTCTCCAATACATATTCATTTGGCAGTTCATGGGATCTTCAGTACTCTTCTCCAACACCACAACTCAAAGGTATCAGTTCTGTCTTCATTATTTATTGTCTAACTTTCAGGTGCAAAGCAAGTAATTAGAAAGATCATGGCTTGAATCAGGCACAATTTGGTCTTTAAGCTGACATCATTGCTCTTCAGTAGTTTGGAAAGGTCCCTAGCAGCAGACTTCTCAGAGCAATCTTTTGATATCTTGAATGCTGGTACTGATGATGTAGATTGTAGATCCAAGCAAGATGAAATAAATCATTGATTTCAATTTTTTTCTATATCTATCATTACTGGCATTTTGACGCAGTGGTGAGGATCTTTGTTTTCTTGATTTGGAGATGTGATCTACATTGAAGTTTTTGATCTTTTGCTGCAAGGTATCATGATCTAATTAACATAACAAAGAAATGTGATTTCCAAATACGATTACATACATAGGTGTAAGCTCACCATCATCCAGTTGATTTAGCAGTAGTGTAGCAATAGTTAGAATTGCTCCATAAGATTTCCAAGTTGTCAATGATTTCATCTTGTTTGGATCCACAAACAACACCGTCAGTACTAGCAGTCAAGAAATCAAAAGATACATTACAATGAGAATGTCGGCGGTCACGGGCCTCTCCAAGGTACTAAAGAGCAATGATTTTAGAATAAAGACTAAGGTGTGCCTGATTCCAGCAAAGTTCTTTACAATTAACTACTATACATCTAAAGATGGACAATGAATGACAGGGAAAAAAAGGTCAATGTCTTTAAGTTGTGGTGCTGGAGAAGAGTACTGAATGGTTTATGGGCTACCAAAAGAATAAACAGATATGTTTTGAAAAAATGTAGACAGAGTGCTACTTAGAGTCAAGGATGGTGACGTTTCACCTCACATACTTTGGGCATATTATTGGAAGAGGGTATTCCCTGGAAAAGGGCATCATGTTTGAAAGGGCAGAGGGTCAGTGAAGGAGAGGTAGATCCCAATAAGACAGATTGGCACAGTGACTGGAACAAGGAAATCAAACATATCAGAGATGGTAAGAATGGCACAAGATAGGGCAGGGTTCTAATTTTTTAGGATGCTATGAGTCATACTTGATTCAACAGCTCTTAACAAGAGCAACAACAAGCAGGTTTTCAGAGGCTCTAAATAAAAAAGGAAGAGCTTTCCCAACTTTCCTATGAGGAGAAACTAGTGGATTTGAACTGCCTGCCTTTGGTTTGGGCCACACAACTCCTTACCCAGTAGGCCACCAGAGCTCCTTCTAAACCTTTTTTAACAACTCTAACATTAACAGTCTCTCCCAGAGCACCTCTTTACTGGGTTAAAGAACTCATTGCAATAGCCACACAGACCTTTTAGACAATATTCAAAGAGTGTATTTTGGAAATAACAGGTTATGATTCAGTCTTGAAGATACTCAGGATACAGTCCTTAAGTTAAGAGAAGACTCTTCTCAACCATGTGGAAAGATGAACCTCTCTCTCTCTTGATCTGGCCTTTGGTGTCAGTCCTACCTGGGCAAATGCTACAAAATTCTCTCAGTTCTGCCCATTATGTGCCATTCCCACTCTGCCACAAAGCCTAGACCTAAAGTTTGATGGTTGGGACAACTTAGCTTTCTGATAAATTCTGAAAGACATGACCATCCCAGCAAGCACTCAACTTTCTGCCTCTGTCTCACACTTACCTTGTAATTCCTACCACCTCTGCTGTCACCTCATTTTATAGCCATCTCACCAAGCTCCCTGCCTCTGGTTCATGCAGGAATCACAGGTTAAAGGTTACTGTATTCTCTGGCTATTATTTCTTGATAGTGCTGAGGCTCTTTGAGATGGCTCAAGTTAAACATGACGGGATAACAAAACTGACCAATCCCCACATTAGAATGCTACACATCTTATTTGTGTGTACCCACCCTACCCCAAAACCGTGTAATTTATCTTATTTTCAAAATAAGCAGGAGGATTGTATAACCTGGGGGCCCACACACATGTCACATTTGCATAGTCTTTCCAGTCACTTGGTGGAAGTTTACAAAGGCAATGATTAGAAAAGCCATATTAAGTAATTCATGCACTGCAGGGACATAATCCAGTCATAACAGGGAAAGAATAATGGTAAATGATTCATGAAGGCACATAAACCTAGTCATATTACTTAATTATGTGAATAGTTGATTCTGAAAAAAAACACTTTCTTTTCTCACATTATGAAATATTTGAAAATTTTACAAATAGCAGGATTCAACACTTCAACAGCTGAAGATTTCAATTCCTGCTGGTCTCCTCTTTCCCCATCCCAATTACAATAGCAAGCATGGATTTTTCCTAAAAAAGGAAAAATAGACCATTTCAGCACAGTTTAACGACAAACAAACTACCTAAGGAGTCCTGGTGGCTTGTTGTTGTTGTTATTCTGTGCTGGCAAGTTGACTACAACTCATAGCAACCCTATGAACAATGACTCTGAACCTTGGCCTCTCCTGAGCTAACTGCACCATCTCTGACACATCTGACCCCATTGCCATAATCACTGTATCAGTCTAGTTCAACTCTCCTGCGTTGACCCTCTAACCTTAAAAGCATGATGTCCTTTACCAAGAACTGGTTCCTGCTGGCAACATGCTCAAAGTACATGAGATGGAACTTAAAACAAATGTATAGAAAAACTTTGGTACATTTATACAATAGAATACTACACAGCATTGGACATCAATGAACTTGTAAAACACTATACAACATGGGCTAATCTGGAGGACATTATGCTGAGTGAAATATCTCAATCACAAAAGGATAAATACTGTGTAACATCACTGTTATAAAATAAGACTGACATAGAGTATTAGGAGATAAATCAAAGAGCAGATATATAATAAACACTGCATTGGAATCAATGAAGGGGAAAATAGTCCAAAAACATATATTATTAAGTAGTATATGTATGACAACAATCTGAAACAAAAGGTACACTGCAAAGTGGACTAGGGGAGAGGGGAGGAAAGAAAATGTGCAGTATAGAATGAATTTTTTAAAAATGAAAAAAAAATTCCTCATCTCTAAAGAGCAACTTGGTTTCACCCCACCCAATACCAGTGTATTTGTTCTCTTGGCAGTTCATGTTCAATGCTTTTCTCCAACACGACACTCAAAGGTATTGATTCTTCTTCTTGATCAGAGTCATCCTTGATCACTGTCCAGCTCTGGCAATGCTGTCCTGTGTGACAACTCACAGCCGATGTTCCAGCAGGTTTCTCAGGCTGTAAATCACACAGGAAGATACTGCTGATTTTCTTAAAGTGACTGAGAGATTCTAACTGTCAGAAAGGCAGAGCCTCTGTTAATGGCACATCTCCCTATGGACCTGAGTTCATCCTCAAAGTAGAATCTACCTTAAATACACAATGGAATACATACACACACACACAAAAAAAAATCAAATCAAAGTGGATCAGAGACCTGGAGGTGAAGCCTCAACCCATAAAGATCATAAGAAAGAAAGAAAAAAAGATTGTAAGAGACAAAATGGGACCAAGCTTAGAAGGCCTACCGTATGAAGAAGCTGACATACAGCCGTTAGTACACATTCAGGAGAGGGAAAAAATGATGAATGGGACCTTCTAGAGATTAAATCCCTGAGTGCATCAAAAATTTTTTCAATAGGGTAAAAAAAAAAAACTTCTATTGACTCAGAAAAAAAAGCTCTGACATGGGTATAACAACAAAAGTTTACAGAATACTACAGGGCCTCCACGAGACTAAGACTGATAACACAATTGCAAAATAGATAAAAGACTTGAAAGAGTTTTCACAGAGGAAGACATTTTGGATGGCAAACAGCCACAGGCAGAAATGCTCAAAATCACTGGCAATAAGAGAGATGCCAATCAAAACCACAATGAGATACCATTTCACTCCAGTAGCAGTGGTAACATTTAATAGGACATCAAATAATAAATTTGGAGAGAATGTTGAGAGATTGGGACTCTCATATACTGGTGGTGAGATTGTAAAATGCTACAACCACTCTGGAAGGCAATTTGGCATTTCTTAAAAAAGCTGAACATAGAAATTCCATGACCCAGCTATTCCACTACTAGAAATAATCCTCTAGGGAAATAGAATTTACCTTGTCTAATCTTATCTCTTTGGGCTTTCCTCTCCTACCCTGTCTCACCACAATCAACAGTCTTGGCACCAGCAGCCAGAAAATTAAAAGATTAATTGCATTGGTAAAGGCTGCTGTCAGAGACCTCTCCAAAGCACTGAAGAGCAACAATGTCAGTTTGGAGACTAAGGTGCACCTGATACACGCCTTGGTCCTTGCAATCACTTGCTATGCATCAGAGAGCTGGACAGTGACTAGGAATGATAAGAGGAGAATTGATGCCTTTGAGCTATGGTGTTGGAGAGAGAACTGAATAAACTATGGACTGCTAAGAGAACAAACAGGTTCATCTTGGAGAGGGTAAAACCAGTCTGCTCCTTTGAGGCAAGGATTCTGAAGCTTCGTTTGACATATTGTGAGCACGTTGTAAGGAAAGACCAGTCCTTGGAGAGGGACATCATGCTTGGGTGGATGGAAGGACAGCACAGGAGAGGAAGACCCTTGATGAAATGGATTGATTCAGTAACTGGGGTAGTGGGGGTAGGTGTGTTGGAGACAATGAGATTGGCACAGGATAGAACAGGGTTAAGGGCTATTGTACATAGGGTCGCTATGAATTGCAGGCAACACGATGGTACATAACAACAACCACCCTGTCTCAGGATTTAGAAGAGGCCATGGCACTAGGGATATCATTGCTGACGTCAGATGGATCCTGGCTGAAAGTAAGGAGTACCAGAAGAATGTCTATCTGTGCTTTATTGACTATGCAAAGGCATTTAACTGTGTGGATCATGACAAGTTGTGGCTGACATTGAGAATAATGGTAACCCCAGAGCACTTGGTGGACGATTCATCAACAATCTGCGTTATGCGGATGACACAACTCTGCTTGCTGAAACTAGAGGACCTGAAGCGCCTGCTGCAGAGCGTCAAGGACTGCAGCTTACAATATGGATTGAGGCTCAATGTCAAGAAGACAAAGATTCTCACCACTGGACCAATTGGCAGTATCAGGATGGATGG
>NW_006399867.1:769420-791049 GCF_000299155.1 Elephantulus edwardii | reverse complement strand
TCCTGTCATGACAAAAATACCTAATCATATATCCCTTTTAAATAGTTTCTCCCTCATCAGCTTCAATGCAGTATACATTATCTATCCCATCTTTTTCAGTTTCCCCCCAAGCCTGATATCAGTCCTGTTTTACAACAGTGGCACTATGCAGTATTTGTCCTTCTGTGACTGAGATATTTCACTCAGTATAATGTCCTCCAAGGTTACCCATTTTGAATAACATTGCATGAGTTCCTTGTATTTTAATGCAGCATAGTATTCCATTGTGTGAATGTACCACAGCTTCTCTAACAATTAGTTTGTTGATGTCACTTAGGTTGTTTCCAACTCCTTGCTATTGTGAACAAAGCGGTAATAAACATGGGTGTGCATGGCCATGGTTTTTGCA
This sequence comes from Elephantulus edwardii, assembly GCF_000299155.1. NCBI lineage: Eukaryota > Metazoa > Chordata > Mammalia > Macroscelidea > Macroscelididae > Elephantulus > Elephantulus edwardii. The sequence goes on along the minus strand of NW_006399867.1, from coordinate 790,661 downwards.
ATCACTTGCTATGAGTCAGAGAGTTGGACAATGACTAGGGATGATAAAAGGAGAATTGATGCCTTTGAGCTGTGGTGCTGGAGAAGAGTATTGAATATACCATGGACCGCTGAGAAATTGAACAGGTCCAGCCTGGAGAGGGTTAAACCAGGCTTCTCCTTAGAGGCAAGGATTTTGAAGCTTCGTCTGACATACTTTGGACATGTTGCAAGAAAGGACCAGTCCTTGGAGAGGGCCGTCATGCTTGGGAGGGTGGAGGCACAGCACAGGAGAGGAAGGCCCTCTATGAGGTGGATTGATTCAGTGACTGGGATAATTGGGGTGGGTGTGTCAGGAACAGTGCAATTGGGACAGGATAGAGCAGGGTTTAGGGCTGTTGTACATAAGATTGCTATGAGTCACAGAAGACTCGATGGCACATAACAACAAGACCTAATTTCAGTTTCAAATCCAGAAAGTGTAGTGAAACAGATAAACTCAAATGAAGAAATCCTCTTAACAAGTACATCATCATAATTATTACATCTCCTCTCTGTAGCATCAGAACTGACTCATAACTGACCCTCCAGCGGGTTTTTAGAGGTTGTGCATGGCACAGGAGGCGAATGTCCATCTTTCTTTCAAGGTGTCACTATGGTGGGTTAGAATACCCAGAGATATACTGCCTTTGGGTTAGAGGGAAAACTCCCTATGGACTAGACCATCAGAGTTCCCTTAATAAGTACTTAATGTTGTTATAAAGTAATGGAGTTCCTTTTTTAAAAAGCACACAAGAACACCATTAAGCTCTTACATGGATTATGATATCCAGTTGTAACATTATAATTATTTATACTAATCTTAACAGAAGCAGACTGCCTCCACTTTCTTCTGAGGAACAGCTAGTGATTTCAAATGGCCAATGTTTTGGCAAGCAAGCCAACACCCTGTGCGCTATCTCACCAAAAGCAGGAAGAGCCAACCAACAGCCATGGAGTTGATGCTGTTTCATAGTGTCCTTCCACCAGGTTTCAGAGGCTACAAAACTTACCTAGAGAAGACTGCTCATCTTTCTCCGGCAGATATACTATTGGATTTGGCCTGGTGGCCTTTGGGTTCAAAGCCAAATGTTATGCATTATGCCACCAGAACTCCTTAAATATGGAAAAACACAAATATGTACATTCATAAAGCACCCGTTTCTTTACCCAGACACACAGTCAATGACTGTTATCTGATTCCCCCCCCCCACACACACACACAGATTCCACTATTTCCTTTAAAAGAAAATTCAGGTACAGAAACTCATTATTGATCAACTATTCTTTACCTTTATTACCAAGGCAACACTCATTGTTTCTGTGAACATAGTCGTTGTTATGTGCCATCAAGTTGCCTGCAATCCTATGTACAGCAGCTCTGAACCCTGCCTTGTCCTGAGCAAGTCTCACTAATTCTGACACACCATCCCTCATTGTCCCAGTTACCGCATCAATTCATCTCACCTGGGGTCTTCCTCTCCTGCACTCTCCCTCCACTTTTCTGAGCATGATGTCCTTCTCTAAGTACTAGTATCTCCTGGCCATGTGATCAAAGTATGTGAGATGGAGCTTCAAAACAGCCTCCCAGGAGAAACTTGATTTCACCCTCTCCAAGACAGACCCATTTGTTTTCTTGGAAGTCCTTAATATGTTCAAAAATCTTCTCCAGCATAATTTGAAAGCATCAATTCTTATGTAATTCTTAGTCATTGTCCAACTCTCTGATGCATAGCAAGTAATTGCAAAGACCATGGCCTGGATTAGGTACATCTTAGTCTCTAAACTGACATTGTTGCTTTTCAGCACTCTGTAGAGGATCCAGACAACAGATTTTCCCAGTGAAACTCATCTTTTGATTTCCTGACTGCTGGTGCCAGGAGTGTTGATTGTGGAGGTGAGCAAGCTATGATTGTTAACATCTTCAATCTCTTCTCTGTCGATCACAGTGCTGCCATGTGCCCCAGTGTTAAAATCTTTGTCTTCTTGATGTTGAGTTTCAATCCATATTGAAGACTACAGTCCTTGATCTTCTGCAGCAAACGCTTCATGTCTTCTTCAGTTTCAGCAGGCAAGGTTGTGTCATCTGCGTAATGTAAGTTCTTGATGAGTCTTTCTCCAATCCTGATACCACATTCCTCCTCATAAAGCCCTGCTTCCCAAAAGATCTGTTCTGCACATAAATTGAAATACAGTATTTTGAGTGACAGGATAATATCTATATGCATACAAGGAAGACCTGTTAATATGACAATTATTCAAATTTATGCACCAACAACCAAAGCCAAAGAGGAGGAAATAGATTATTTCTACCAACTCTTTTGCAATCAGAAATTGATTGAACATGTAACCAAGATTCACTAATAGTAATGGGTTACTGAAATGTGAAAGTTGGGAACCAGGAAGAAGTATCAATAGTCAGAAATTATGGACTTGGTGACAGAAATGAGCGTGGATAGAATGATAGAAGTCTGCACAATGAATAATTGAGTCATAACAAATACCTTTTATAAGAAACATAAACACAGGCTATACACATACATTTCTCCAGATGAGATGCACAGGAATCAGATCAATTGCATCTGCAGAAGAAATCATTGGAGAAGTTCAGTGTCAACAGTGAAAGCTAGGCCAGGTGCTGATTATGTAACAGACCTTCAACTACTCATACACAAGTTCAAATTAAAGCTAAAGAAGGTTAAACCATATCCACAGGGATCAAAATTTGACCTTAAGTCTAGCCCCCCTGAATTTAAAAATCAACTCAGGAATAGGTTTGAGGCCTTAAACGCTAATGAACGAAGTCCAGATGAGCTGTAGGAAGATATCAAGAATATCACTGATGAAGAATGCAAAAGGTCATTACAAATAAGGAAGAAAAAAAGACCAAAATGGATGTCAGAAGAGACCCTGAATATTGCAGCCAAAGCAAAGGGAAGAAACCAAGTAAACATAGATGGCTACCATGAAATCATACATCCTGTTACATCTTTAACAGGCCACATTATTGTTCTGAAGTCGTCAGTAAGCAAGTAAAACAAATCTTCTCCCATAACATGACATTTCAGCAATGAAGAAAAGGAAAATCACGAAACACTTTTCCCTCAAATATGCATCTTAAAATATCTATTGTGGTCAAGTGTTTACCTATAAAGAATTAATAGCACTGAAAATCTTGTCCCAAACCAAAACCAATTTTCACTGAGTCAGTTATGACTCATGGGGACCAGAACTTACACATCAAACCTAAATTGGATGACTACTTGTTTCAGTAGGATTGAGAGATTTCTAGCACAGTAACCCAGCTGATGCGTTCCTAGGCATTTGTTTCAGAGAAGGCTCACACAAGTTTTATAACTTAAAGCCCAAACCTTAAAGCTATCCAAGTGTCTTTCAAGGTCAATGAGTGGTGCATCCACACCACGGAATGTTGTTATTGTTGTGTACCATTGAGTCAGAACTGACGCATAGCTGACCCTCCAGTGGGTTTGCAGAGGATGTGATAGTGCAGGAGGACCTTGCCCGCTTTCCTCCAGCAGGGCAGCTGGCAGAATTGAACCACATGCCTTTGGGTTACAGTGGGGGAAAAATTATTCACTATAAATTATTTTTAAAATTTGCAAAATAATTTTTTAAAAATTATAAAAAAATTTATTCACTAGAACTCTAGGAAGTTATGCTATGTGAAAGGAAAAAGCCAATCTCAAAGGATATATATATATATATTGCATGGTTCCGTTTATGTAACAATTATGAAGTAATATAACTATAAAGAACACATTATTAATCACCAGAAGTTAGGGATATGGGATGAAGGGGATGTGACTACAAAGGAATAATAACATAAGAGAGTCTTGCGGTGATGATACACGTGGCTATCTTAATTGTAGTGACAGTTATACTAGGTGGTATATGATAAAATTTTATAAAACTACATACACAAACACACACACAATTAAATGAATATTGTTGTTGTTGTGGTTATTGGTAGGTGTGCTGAGTCAAGCATGACTCATAGCAACCCTATGAACAAAAAATCTGAACCCTTCTCTACCCTGCTCCATCCTCAAACTTCCTGACACACAAGAGCCCATTGCAGAAGTCATAGTGTCTGTCCTCTTGGTTGAGGGTCTTCCTCTCCTTTACCAACCATCCACCTTTCCCAATATCATGTCCCTCTCCAAGAATAGCACCTCTTAACAACATGTCCAAAGTATGTGAGGCAAAACCTCAATATCCTTGCCTCCAAAGAGCACTCCAGCTGCACCCTCTCCAAGACATATCTGTTTGTTCTCTTGGCCGTCTATGGGATATTCAGTGCTCTTCTCCAGCACCACAGCTCAAAGGTGTCAATTATTTTTCTTTCATCATTATTCATTGTCCAGGTCTTGGATGCATAGCTAGTAATCGGAAAGATCATGGCCTGAATCAGACGCACCTTAGTCCTCAAACTGACATCACTACTCCTCAATAATTAGGAAAGGTCCCAAACTGCAGATTTTCCCAGTGCAATGTATCTTCTATTTCCAGCTGCTAATTTGAATAAGCTTTATAGATTATATTTCCATAAATTATGAAACATTGAAGAGGGAAAGATATATGAAAAGTTTATAAGCGGGACACTTACTATATTATTAGTTTCCATTTAAAATCCAATGTATTTATCCATTCATTCAAAAAACAATGTAAATGTACAACTCACCATCCACTGACAGTCAGTTATGACTCTCAGTGATTCTCAATCTGGTTTCTGAAACTATAAAACTGAACAGAAGAAAATCTCATCTTTTCCCCACAGAGCAACTAGTATATTCAAATGACTGAGTTGTCAGCATTCTACCACACCATGCACCGCACCAGCAGAGCTCCTTGGAGTAACATGTACTACAAGGGTGTGAAATAGAGCAAGATGAGGCTTCTCTCCTTAAGGGGCTCACAGTCTATTAGCAACAAAGACATGTGAACAAGTACTACAGAAACAACCTTCATGGAGGTTGTGAGATCTATACAATATAAGGAAAGAACTCTGAAGTTTGCTTTTGCTGAACAGGAAAAGCTTTTCATAAGTCCCATTTTAGGCATATCCTGTTATTACATTTCAAACTTTAAGTGATAATTATGAGATAAAGATGAGCAATCACCTACCATGCAATTTACTGCCTCTGCAAACCCGCTGGAAGTCAGCTAGGAGTGAGTTCTTACTCCACAATATATAACAACACAAGTGATAACAAAGACTACACCTGTAAATGCATAAACTCTAAAAGCATGACGGGGAAGCACTTTTCATTGTCACTGATGATAAGCAGACTCACTTTCAGTGTCATTGAAGATAATAAGCAGTTAGCCCTCCATTGGGTTTCTGAGGCTATAATTTCATGGGGGAAGATTACTCATCTTTTCCCCTCAAAGCAATTGGTGCTTTTGAACTGGCAGAGCAGCATGGCTTTGGGATTAGCAGTGCAATGCCATCTGGACAAAGAATGGGAAAAGAAATTCCACTCTTCTAGGCTGCAACACTTCCATGTTACATCTTCAAGGATATGAACATGCACGACTAAGCACAATTGATAAAAGTGCATCTAAATTCCAAAATCAAGCTCCATAATAGTCTATGTGTTTCCTATTGCCAAAGGGGCCCTTTAGAGTAGTGAGAGAAGATCTTCACCCTGAAACCTACAGCGTCCCTTTCCAGCAGGAAGTAGCTAAGAGAATAGGCCGTCCGCTTTTCCTTATGAATCAGGGTGAAGTCTCTCTCAGGGAGGAGTGATAGAGAATGGCAAAGGACACACTGACAAAGATTAATCAGAACTGGCTTTGACAAGCACTGTGGCAAATGGACAATTAAAACAGACTTTCGGGGGTGGGGGAGAAGAACGAACTGGGGAGGAGGGTAGAAAAAATAGTGCAACAATGAATGAATGAAAATCCTAAATCTCTGTAAATGTTCATTAAAGTAAATAAAATTTAATAAAAAAAAAAGAAATTCCACATAATGAGGAATCACTTTTCATTGTCACTGATGACATGACAGTCAGTTCTGATCAGCAGAGTACAAAGTTTACTCTCCCGGTTATAAAATCTACTTTTACTTATCAAATGACATTTGTATCCTCCATTTGTGAATGAGGAATAAATTAATATTTGCATATTTTTATTTCATATCTAAAAGAGCTATTACCTACAAATGATATCGAGAATGATAATCAATGAAAGGGCATGGAAAATAGATGAAGGGGAGAAAGAAAGATAATAAAAAGGACAAAAATGTTGTGCTTTGAGTGAAGGAATGACATGATCTCACGTATGTTTCAACAGGATGGCAATGAAAAATGAAGGTGATGTCAGGAAAGGAGTAGGGAGGCCAGACAGGAGGCTACTGCCATACTCCAGATGAGAGTGCCAGGTCTTAGCCCTGGAGGGGCTCCAGAGAGTGATAAAAGGTACTTTGAAGTAGATATAATTTGTTGATACAGCAGATACGTTTTACGTAAGAAAAAGACAAATAAAAAACACTTCCACTGAAACTACTAGGGGAAAAAGAAGAATTGTCACACAGTAAAGTGAGGACAATATTAAGAGTAGTTTTGGGGAAAATAGCTAAGTGCTCCATTTTTGCTTCTCCAGTTAGTTTGCTTCTCCACTAGAGCCCTAGTGGTGCAATGGTGAGCCCTAAGCTGCTAACTAAAAGGTTGATGGTCTGAGCCCAGCAAGTAACTCCTCAGGAGAAAGATTGCAGCCTAGAAAACCTCCTGGGGCCATTCTACTCTTTCACCTGGGGAGTCAGCATCAACTCCACAGCACCCACCAACAAGAAGTTTAAGAGAATTGTTGTATGTCAAAGGAAAGATTAGTAAGTAATACATTGAGTGTGGAATTCAGGAAAAAAGGTTAAAGTTAAGGTTATAAGTTTGAGAGACATTAGCACATAAATTTTGGAGACACTAGCATATCAAATTCATTCCCATTTAGTGTCTGAGGTTATAATTCATTGAGAGAGTTGTTTGTGGATTTGAACTACTGAAGATGTGTGGCCTTTGAGTCAGCAGCACAACTCACAATGAACTATTTTTACATAAAAATAAGACAAAACAAGTCAATTCAGGCTCATGGCAATTCATTGGACAAAGTAAAATTGCCCCAAGATGGGAAATCTTTACAAAAGAAGAAGGTCCCATTTTTCTTTTGTGGAGAGCTTGGTGGATTCAAATCACTGACCTTTAGATTAACAGGTAAGTGCTTTAATCACTGTGCCAATAGAAGTCTCCTTGTTAGTATATATTGTTAGGTGCTATCTAGTCTGCTCTGACTCAAAGAGACCTTATGCATAACAGAACAAAACCAGACCTGATCCTATGCCATCCTTAAAATCTATGCTGTAATTCTCTTCCTCTTTCACTAATCCTCTACTTTTTCAAGCAAGATGTCCATCTCTAGGGAATGACCCCTCTTGATACATGCATGCCCATGAAACCTCATTATCTTTCCTTCTAAGGAGCATTCTGGCTGTACTTTCTTCCAAGACAAACTTGTCTGTTCTTTTGGCATACAGACGACATTTAAAACCATAAACATGGATAAACTCACCTAAATAATTGTAAATAGAAAAGTGAAAAGGTTTAAATACAAAATCTTAGGGTTCTGAAATGCTTAGAAGTCCGGAAGTTAAAGAGGAAGTAAGATCTACAACTGAGAGTTGAGGATGGGGGAGGAGAGATTTGAAGAGTAAAGAGAAGGTACAAAATAACCATTTGTAGAGTGGGAGAATTAATGGCTTAGGGAAATATAGTCTATTGTTGGATAGCATAATTCTTGAGATGAGTGGTTGCAAACTTTTTCTAACCGCAGAGTTGTACAGAGGTACACAAGCCATCGCAAAGAGGATGTACAGGGTCCAGACCATACCAAATGGCATGGACAGAAGAGTCACATCAAAATGTCTGTAACACTGTGCAATGCTTACATAGAAATTTATTGTTTTTATAAAAATATTCCTGTACTTAATTAAAGAAGCATTTTTCATAAGCCCAACTTGTAAGTCGCAGTGTATCTACAAGGCTAATGCTCTATGCTGATTCACATCTACAACCTTTGAAGTGCTATAGGGCACTCTAGTAGTGTGGTGCACTAAGAGTTGCACTGTTAGTTCAAAGGCTGTGCATCTCTGGGGGTTTAAAGCCAACAGAATCTCCACAGGAGAAATACTGGCAGTATTTTCCAATTATGATTTACAGGAGGCATTGGAAAGTGGTTCTGAGTTGGAGACTATCCCAGGTCAATGATGTGCTTGTTTCAGAAAGGTCACGTTATTGCTCAATTAGATGATGCTTCAAATCACATGGGTTTGGCTGCACTTACTATACATATGTGGCCATTTTTCATTGATACAGTGATTTTATCTCCAGTAGTGATTTTGTCAAATTTTCTGGCATTTTATCTATAATAGTATGGTAAGTAGCATACATGAATCTGTTATCAATACCTAATCCAGCAATGGCACTACTAGGAATATACCCTAAAGAAACTAGAACCAATATTCAAACAGATGTATGCCCACTGATGTTTATTGGTGCATTATTCACAAGAGCCACAACCCAAGTGCTCATCAACAAAATAATGGCTAGAAAAACTGTGGTATAGTCATGCAATAGAATACTATGCAGCACTGAAAAATAATGACCTCATAAAACATTACATCACATGGGTGACCTGGAGGACATTGTGTTGAATAAAATGTCTCCACATTAAAAGGACAGATACTGCATAACACCACTGTTATGAAGCAGAATTGACATAGCAGGTTGGGAGAAGAATAGGAAAGGAGTGGAATTGCCACTGGTGTGTCAAATGCCATAACAGTTTTCCATGGTGGATAGAGTTTGGTAGAGCTCCCAGATTGAAACAGGCTTGGAAGCAGGACTTGCATCTTCTTCCTAAACAACTTGCATGCCTTTGGAGACTCTATGATGGTTAGAGACATGACGATAGTTCTAGAACAGGATACAGATCTTGGTTCATAGGGTCACTTTGAGTCATACTCAACTCAATAGCACTTAACACCAACAGCAAGCAATGTTAACATATAAATGGCTTCTCTAATGATTAACATATAAGCTGCTACTACTATGGAATCTCTGTGTTCAGTTTTTTTAGGAAACTCCAAACTGCCTTTTAGAGGGATTGTACCATTTTAAAATCCCACCAATAGTTTATGAGAGAGTTCCTATCTCTCAACATCCTCTCCAACATTTATTGCTTGCTGTCCTGCTAAACTTTGTTACTGCAATTGGGCTGATATGATTATCTCATTGTGGTTTTGATTTGCATCTCTGTTATTCCCAAAGATTTTGAGCATTTCTTCATGTATCTGTTGGCCATCTGAATGTCTTCCCTTGTGAAAGGTCTTTCTATATCTTTTGCCCATTTTGTAATTGTACTACCAATCTTTTTCTTGTGGAGGCCCTGTAAATTCTGTAAATTTTCATTATGAGATTCTTGTCTGAGAAGTCATCGCCAGATGATTTTTCCCAGTCACTACGTTTTCTTTTCACCCTATAGGAAAAAGTTTTTGAAGTACACAGAGACTTAATCTTTAGAAAGTCTCATTCATCAATGTTTTCCTCTCCTTGTTGTGTATTTTTTACTGTATTTTCCAGCCTTTTTATGTACTAAAGTCTAGGCCTTCTAAATTTCCTTCCATTTTGTCTTCTGCAGCAATTTTGAAAAATACTGTATAACATGGGAGAGGCTAGAGGACATTACGCTGAGTGAACTAACTCAAGTGCAAAAGGACAAATACCATCTGAGATCATAATTGTAAAAACAGAAGGAAATGGGAAAGATCCAGTGTGAAAAACAATGTATACAAACTTTGTAAATAAACTAATATAAAATAAAAAATTTTAAAAACAAAAAAAAGAAAATAAATATTGTATTGGAACAGATGGGTGAAGAGAACAAAATTAGGTATTATACGTAAGACAATTGTCCAGAATATAAGAGGTACATTCCAAGGAGGACTGGGAGAGGAAATGTAGAAGAGGAGAGGGAGGAAGTTGTGCAACAACGAATGAGTATTTTTTTAAGAAGAAAGTGAACTGGTGGAGGGGGAGTTGAGAGGGAGGGAGGAAAATGAATGAATGAAAATCCAACTTTTCTATAAACTTTTGTTAAAATCACAATTAAAATAAATTTTAAAAAAATTTAAAAAGAATCAAATAATAATTAAAAGGAGAAATTTTCTTTTGCATTGATATTTCATGAAAGTTTCTAGAAAATTTGATTTTCCATTCATTCATTGTTGCACATTTTCCTCCCTACTACTAGTTCTCTTTTCTCTTTAAAAAGATGCTTTCATTGTTGTATCAACAATTTCCTCCCCTGCTACCCCCTCATTCCACTTTGCTATGCACCTCTTAGTCTGGACTGTTTTCATGCAAATAATACCTTATCACATCTTTCTTTAGACAGTTCTTTCCCCTCATCTTTTTAACTGTGGTCTTCATTATTTGTCCCCTCTTTTCTTAGTCTTCCCCTAACCTCCATGGCAGTCTTGTTTTATAACAGTGGCACTATGCCGTATTTGTCCTTTTGTGACTGAGATATTTCACTCAGCATAATGTCCTCCAGGGTAACTCATTTTGTATAATATTTTTTTTCCATGGGTTTCATTTGTTACATTTCAGAGCTCTTGTACACAACAACATAACTGCAAATTCGGCAATAATCTTACTTTTAATATATAGACCGTAATTACTTATCAGAAGCAAATACTAAAAGAAATCGGAGGCCACAATACTAGTATCAAATGGAAATTGGGGCATTATTTTCTCCTATATGAAAAAAGTTGGAAAAGCCAATTGAGTTAATGTAGTTGTCATCTGCTACTGAGCAGTGGTGGCAGGGATCCTGGGCCGGAGCCATTTGGGGACACACTCAAGGGCAGGGATCATGAGGCCATTTAGTGAAGGGCTCTGCTATTTCCCTTGTTTGCCTTTTATGCAGCAATTCAACAGATTCCATTTGATTTTACCATTTTCTGACAATGCTTAAATTTGCAATATTAAGCAAAAATTTCATAAACTGTACCTTCAAAAAATAGCAAGTAAAATTTTGTCTTTCACCCCCACCAGGCCCCCAAAACATATGTCCAGAATAAGCACCCACTGCAGTACACATGAGCTACCTACATGATTAGATGTAGCAGTGGGGAGAAGATCACAACATCTGGGGGGACAAAGTCTCCAAATGAAGACTGAAAATGAACAGCCCACAGCTGGAGAAGTGTTCTACGAGGAAGAAAAATTAAAAACATAACAAGCCCCCAAAACCTTGCAATTCATTTAACCTAAACAAAGATAGCAATTTGTATTGGCCCAATTTCAGCTGTAGATTAATCCCTGCAGAAATAGTGTTGAGTTGCACTTGAAGTACATCAAGGAGAGAGGAAAGTAATTTGGTGATCGTCCTCGGGTTTCCGAAGACACCTGTGGTGGCGTGTTCACGTTTACTACTGGATCACAAATGCAAGGACAGGTGACACAGACGTGAAATGGTCCCCCTAGATGCGACATCCCAACAGGTCTCCAGTCACCCATGTGCCACCCGTCTGCTGCTGGAACACATCGATTGTGTCTTCATCCTCCATCTCCAGCTGTGCTGGAGTGTCTGCTTCATTAATTGGCTGCCCATCAAACCTGAATCTAATCTGTCTCATTGACAAGCCCTGTCACTCACAGTAGGCCTTCATCAGCGTGCTCAGAGGCGCGTGCCTCTTGATTTTGAACTGGACGACAGAGCCATCCTGCCCAGCCACCTTCAGGTTGATATGGTCATTCTCTGTCTTCACTCCCTCCTTGGGCTTCTCCTCGGACATGGCTGCGCGGGCGGAGGCAGCAAAGGCTGGGGCAGCGCCGGAGAGGGCGAGTCACGCTCTCAGCCCCACCGCTCTCCTGCCGCAACTGCTCGCGGGGCCGCGCTTTGCCCCCCAAATCCCCATCCGCCGATCTTGTATAATATTTTATATGTTCCTTGTTTTTCAGCATTGTGTAGTATTCCATCGTGTGACTATACCACAGCTTCTCTATCCATTCATTTGTTGATGGGCACTTGGGTTGCATCCATCTCTTTGCTTTTGTGAACAACACAGCAATAAACATGGCTGTGTATATATCTGTTTGGATAGAAGTTCTGGTTTCTTTGGGGTACATTTCCAGTAGTGCAATTATTGAGTCAAATGGTATTTATAACTTTTTGAGAAAGTGCTATACTTCCTTTCAGAATAGTTGCACCCACTCCACCAACAGTAAATAAAGGTTCCAATTTCTCCATATCCCTTGTCATCATATGTTGTTTGCTGTAAGATAAAGGTAAACGACCCAATCACAAAACAGGCACAGAATTTGAACAGACACTTCACCAAAGAAGATTTTCAGATGGCGAACAAGCACATGAAGAAATGTTCAAAATCCTTAGCTCTAAGAGAGATGCAAATCAAAATAACTAAGAGATATCATCTCACCCTGGTAACAACAGCAAAGTTCAACAGAAGAAAAAATTTTAAAAACTGCTGTTCATTTGTTAGTCATGCTGTGATTCGATGCAGAAATATTTTACAAAACAATTTTATGGTTAGTATTCACGTATCTAAGAAATATTTCAGTTACACAATTTAAAACTTTATCAGTTGTATTTCTATGATTGATAATAAACATTACTAAGGATTCTACAAGGGAACTCTGGTAGCTTAATAGTAAGGATACATACAGCCAACCCAAAAGCACGTTGTTCAAATCCACCAGCTGCTCCATGGAAGAAATAGAGGCAAACTCCTCTCATGCAATTTACTGCCTCTGAAAATCCACTGGTCAGCTTATAAGCCAGTTCTAATTCAATAGCACATAGCAACAACAGATGATTCTGCATGATCTGATACAAGAGGAAGTCCATGGCGGAAAGAGTGACACATTGGGTGCTCTATTGGATGACACTAACTCAACCCAAGGGATGCCCCTGAGGAGGTACGTTCAGAGTTCAAAAGAACCAGGCTTGCAATTAAACTAAGTATGTCAGAAAGGTTTAGCAAGAGAGTTATGACGTATAAAAGACAGTGTAAAGCAAAAGCTGTTAGAAATAAAATTTATTGTTGTTATATTCCATTAAGTCACCTGTGATTTTTAACTACCCTGTGTACGATAGCTCTGAAATTTGCTCTGTCCTGAGCCAGTCTCATAGTCTCTGACCCCATTATCCCAGTTACTGTGTCAATCCATTTTATCTGGGGATTTCCTCTCCTGCACTGTGCCTCCACCCTTCCAAAAAGGATGTCCTTCTCTAGGGACTGGTCCCTCTTGGTCACATGCCTTGCAAAATATGTGAGACAGAGTTTCATAATGCTTGTCTCTAAGAAGCAACCTGTTTTTACTCTCTCCAGGGTAAACTTGTTTCTTCTCTTGGTAGTCCATGGTATGTATGTTCAAGCATACAATAACTCAAAGGCATCAATTCTTCTCCTGTCATCTCTGGTCATTGTCCAGCATTTTGATGCATAGCAAGTAATTGCAAAGACCATCAGGTTTACCTTAGTCTCTAAACTGACTTTGTTGCTCTTCAGCGCTTTTGAGAGGCCACTAACAGCAGCCCTCCCCAAAGCAATTTGTCTTTGATTTCTTAACTGCTGGTTCTAAGAGTGTTGATTATAAAGATAAGCAAGAAGAAATTGTTAATAACCTCAAACTTTTCTTCATCTATTATGGTACTGCCAACTCGTCCAGGGTGAGAACCTTTGTTTTCTTGTTGTTGAGCTTGAATCCATACTGATACTGCAGTCCTTGACCTTCAGCAGCAAGCACTTCAGGTCCTCCTCAGTTACTGCAAGCAAAGTTGTGTCATCTGCATAACATAGGTTGTTGATGAGTCTTCCTTCAAACCTGATGCACATTCCTCCTTATAAAGTCCAACTTCCCAAATGATCTGTTTGGCATATAGATTGAAAAGTTACAAAAGGATGCATCACTGACACACCCCTTTCCTGATTTTGAATCATGCAGTGTTTCCTTGCTCTGTTCTGATCACTGCTTCCTGGTCCAAGTATAAGTGTTGCATGAGCACAATTAAGTGTTCTGGGATATAGAAGCAGCAAAAAATTTCCTACAAGCTATAAAGGCATAGCATAAAGCTACAACATAATTTTTTAAATGTGGTGGTTTTGGATTATAATTATTAATGGAACACAACTGAGTTTTCAGTAGAACAAATATGAATTTAACATATAATAAAACTGGAATTTCTAATCATTGAAAGAAAGAGGTTATTTGACAAATATCATTAGACTGACAGTTAACAAATTGGAAAACTATAAATGTTGATTAGAACCTCCTTCTACAGAGAAAACAAACAAATCTGTCTTAAAGGATGTGAAGTAGAGTGCTGTTTAGAGACAAAATCAGTGAAACTTCATCTCATTTACTTTGGAATATTTTTAGGAGGAACCAGTTTTCGGAGGGAAACAGCATGCTAGGAAAGAGAAAAGGTCAGAGAAAGAGAGGAAGACTCCCACCAGAATGGATAGATATCGTGACTTCCATAATGGATTTGAGTGGTACAGGAATAGGGCAAGTTCGATATGTTCTTCACAGGGTCACTGTGAGTTGTAGCCAACTTGATAGAACATAACAATACAGCAAAATAAATTCCAGAAAATTAAAGTCATATTTTTTTAAATTGGACACAATATTCCTAGAATAAAATATTCACGTTATTTATCATTATGGAAAGGATGAATTTCCACTTGTGATATACACATGAGAAAAAGATTTTCAAAGCTATATCACAACAAGTTTGTCTAACATTGAGAAAAATTAGAATCCCAGAACACTTAAGTTTTGCTCATGAGAAACCTATACCTAGACCAAGAAGCTGTCATTCAAACAGAACAAGGGAACATTGCATGGTTTAAAATTGAGAAAGTTTTATGTCAGGATTGTATCCTTCCTCCATATGCACTGAATTTTTATGCTGAGCAAATCACTAAAGAAGGTGGACTTTATAAAGAAGACTGTATCATAACGATTAGAGGAAGACTAATCAACAATCTATGTTATGCATATAACAGCTTTGCTTGCTGCTGTAAGTGAGGAGGACTTGATTCTCTTACTACAGATGATGAAGCTTTCAATATTGATTGCATCTCAACATCAAGAATACAAAAGTTCTCACCACTGGACCAATAAGCAACATCATGATAGAAGGAGAAAAGACTGAAGTTGTCTATGATTTCATTTTCCTTGTATCTACAAACAATATCCTAGGTACCAGAAGTCAGAAGATCAGGAGATGTATTGCATTGGGAAATTCTTCTGTTAGGGACCTCTCCAAAGTCTTGAAGAGCAATGATGGCAGTTTATAGATCAAATCGCACCTGGTTCTAGCTATTTTTGTGTACACCTGTTGTGTATCTGACAGATAGACAATGAATAAGGGTGACAAAAGAAGAATTGATGCCTTTTAGTTGTGGTGTTAGAGGACAGTACTGAATGTTCTATGGACATTCAAAAGAAGCCAGAGTGCTCCTTAAAGTCAAAGATGGTGATGCTTCATCTCACATACTTTGGGCATGCTGTTATTTCTTAGAAAGGGATATCATGCTTGGAAAGGTGGGAGGGCTAGCTAAAGAGAGGAAGACCCTCAATAAGGTGGACTGACATGGAGCCTGAAGCATAGGCTCAAGTATGTCAGAGATGATATGGATGGCACAGGATAGGACAGGGCTCAGATCTGTTGTTCATAAGGTTGTTATAAGTCATATTCAATGACATCTAACAACAACAATAATATTATAGACTATTACTAAGAAATAGTGGAAGGTTTGTATTATGTGTAGTTTTCTTTGTTTTATTAAACTTTACTATATTTTTAAATGAATTTTTACAAGGGATTTTAGTATTTTTCATTACTGTTCTTAAGATTCATAATTTTTAATCATAGGAGTGATATATACTTATAAGAAGTAAAATAATGATAGTTTGACCATCTCGTTGGTAATCTGGATGCCTTTTATTTCCTTCTTTTGTCATATCGTCCTAGCAAGCACTTCCAATACAATATAGAATAGAAATGGTGACAGTGGGCCTCCTTGTCTGGTGCCTGTTCACAAGGAAAACACTTTTATTCTTTCTCCATTGAGAATGATGTTGGCTCTTGGTTTTGTATAGATGCTTTTCACTATGTTGAGGAAATGACCTTCTGTTACAATTTTGCTGAATGTCTTTATCAGGAAGGGGTGTCAACAGACACATGAAGAAATGGTCACAATCACTGGCAATAAGAGAGGTGCAAATAATAATGTGGATGTGATTTGTCATCCAGTATTAAGTTCCTAGTCATTGATTTCTGTGTTAAAAATAGGGAAGAGGGAAACTGCAGCTTTCATTACAGACTCCCTGATTTGGTAAGCTCTACAAATTATGAGCAAATTCTAGTTATGCCTTTAGATAGTGGATCTCAAGCATTTTTTTTCAGGCTTTAATTTGCTAAAGCTGTGCACAAATTGTAAAACAAACAAAAAAAAAGTAATTGTTTTAGGGGCCATATACATGTAGAATTATTGCTTATGTCATCTGTTAAGCAGTTACACTCTTAATGCTTAAAAAGATTAGCATTGTTTGCATAAAAAGTTGGTGATTTCCTCCCCCAAATAGTAATGAAATTACTTTTCTTGAGTAAATTTTTTATGTCATCTTATAAGATTCGTTAAAAGCTGAAAAAATCCCTTTGTTTTTATTATAATAAGAAAAGCTTTTCTCTATGTAACCTTTGTAAGAGATTTTGAAGAAATCATGTAAGTAAGATGACAAAACATTTGAATAGTACAATAGGTGTAAAAAATGCAGTTTAAAAAAACATTTGTTTTTACATTAAATGTTTATTAAAAATAAAATTATTTTGTACATAAATTTCAATAGTATAAAAACCAAACAAACAAACAAAAAAAAACCCCACAATGAAATGCCATCTCACTCCTGTAACAGTGGCAAAGTTTAACAGGATAGCAAGTTATAAATGTTGGAGAGGATGTGGTGAGATAGGAACCCTTTTGCATTGTTGGTGGAATTGTAAAATGGTACAACCTCTCTGGAAGGCAATTTGGTGCTTCCTCAAAAAGCTGAATATAGAAATTCTCTATGACCCAGCTATTCTACTTATTGGGATATACCCTGAGAAAATAAGAACTGGGGCCCAAATGGAGACTTGTACAACAATGTTCATAGCAGTGTTGTTCATCATCGCAAGAACATGGAAACAGCCCAAATGTTCAACTACAATAGAATGGATTGAGAAATTATAGTATATTCACATGATGGAATACTATACATCCTGCAGGAGCAATGCTTTTGTAAATTCTACCTAACTTGGAGGGACTGGAAATCATTATATTAAGTGCACTAGCTCATCCCATAAGGACAAATACTGTATAACACCATTATTGCAGAACATGTATGAAGATCTAAGGGGCAGGGGAGGGAGGAGCGGCAGGGAATGGGGGGCAGTTATTCATAGGGCTGTACAACTTGATGGGTGGAGGAAGGGGTGGGTAAAGGAAATGGGAAAGGTCTGGTGTGGTAAAACAACATATATGAACTTTTTAAGTAAACCAGTATAAAATAAAAATGATATTTAAAAAAAAAAGACACAAAATAACGCAAAGCTCCCACTCCATCCCCTTCTTAATAGCCCTTTAAGGTAACTACATTACAAGCATGATGCCCATATTTATGCGTGTTTAAATAAATGAAATGTCATTTTTGTGGGTTTTTTTTCCAAATAGGGCATTAATAGTATGCACACATTACACAGTAATTTTCTTTTTCCACTGTCTAAATTACCAACTAAATGTCTAAGCCATTCCTAAGAATGCTATGACTACATCACCATTTATTCAATAATTTCCCTTTGGGTGAATAATGACTTCTCAACCTGGGACCCTTAAAAATAATGTAATGAAATCTTTAAACTCATGTCTTAATATGCTGAAGCTTTTAAACCTATAAAAAATGGTTTGGTTTTTTTTTTTATTTAAAAGTATATTTTCTTTAAATCTGTAAGCATTACTATTTGTTTGAATTGCTCACATAAACCCATTCCATCCCAAAAGGATAGAGAGCTTTTAACAGTGCAACCACAACTGACATGGTCTATCCAATTATCCTCCACTAGAATTTGGGGAAAAAATAAATCTAAGAATAGTAAAGCCATAAATCAGATGCTTTAGTTATTATACAAGACATTTCCAAAATCATTTTGATGTTTCAAACCAATCAAATCTCAATCATGACAGAGAGATCTACCAAGCTGAGTTTTGATAACTAAGTCGCCACTGAACTTAATGCATAAGTAACGGCAGCACAGAGTGATAATTCCTGGTAAATAACAGAAGCACCACTTCTATAGGAATAACTGGGGTGTCCCCAGAAGAGTCAGTGCTACAGACTTCCTCTGCTGCCTTTTCCTTCCCAGTGGTACTCAGACCTGACAGCTGGGAGGGCACTGCTCAAATTCAACAAAAGTTTTCACAGAGACTCATGAATTCAAGAGGTGTTGTGAGGTACTAAGTTTTAAGATACAATCTAAATATTAAAAATAATTATGGTATTTTAGATACTTGAATCTTTGTTTTCAAAAAGTTGCTATTTGGTGATTCAATTTGACTCAGACTCATAGAAACCCTATGAACAACAAACAGATCACAAAGTCCAATTCTGTACCATCCTTACAGTCTCTGCTCCAGCCCAAGGTTACAGTTACTGTATCAATCAATCTGGTTGAAGGTCTTCCTGTCTTTTGCTGAACATCTACTCTTCCAAGCATTAAGATTTTCCCTAATAACTAGGTCCCCCTAACCTTACACCCAAAATATATGAGACAAAATTTCATTTTCATCATCTTTCCTTCTTAACACCTTAATCTTAATGTTGCTGTTGTTATGTGCCATCGAGTCACTTGCGACTCATAGCAGCCCTACCCACAAGAGCGCTAAATGCTGTTCTATCCTGTGCCAACTTCACCGTCTCCCACACACTCATTCCCACCACTCCACTCACAGAATCGATGCATCTCATTGAGAGTCTTCCTCTCATGCGCCGTCCCTCCACTCTGCCAAACATGATGTCCCTCTCCAAGAACCAGGCCCTCCTTGCAACATGCCCAAAGTATGTCAGATGATGCTTCAGAATCCTTTCCTCCAAGGAGCAGCCCAGTTTCACCCTCTCCAGGACAAATCTGTTTATTCTCCTAGCAGTCCATGGTATATTCAACACTCTTCTCCAGCACCACAGCTCAAGGGCATCAATTCTCTTTCTATCTACCGTCCAACTCTCCTAGGCATAGCATGTAATTGTGAAGACTATAGCCCAGATCAGGCGCACCTTAGTCTCCAATTTGATATCATTGCTCTTCCTAATTCCCAATGCAACTCGTCTCCTGATTACTACTGTCTGCTGTTACCAAGAGTGTTGACTGTAGAACCAAGGAAATTAAAACTGTTAACTATCTCAATCTCTTCACAATAGGGAGGCCATATCAAAAGGTATATGGATCACAGTGGGCATAGTCAGGTTGTATCTATCTATCTATCTATCTATCATATATATAGATATATTTTATATATATAAAATCTAGATAGATAGTTGATAGATAGGTAATAGATGATAGATAGATAGATAGATAGATAGATAGATAGATGATAGATGAGAGAGAGAGAGAGAAGTTACACAGAGATACAGAAAGCAAACTCAGTGCTATATGTGTTGACTATTAGTATTATTCATATGTTGTGTTATCTTAATAAATTACTAGTAATAAGCCATTCTTACATCCTTTGCTTCAAATATTTTGGCCATTTTGTCAGGAGAGATCCCTGGAGAAGGACATTATGCTTGGAAAAGTGGAAGGTCAGAGAAACAAAGGAAGATTCTCAATGAGATGGAATGAGACAGATTAACATAGTGACTATAACAATAGATTCAAGCAAAACAGAGATTGAGGGGTAGCACAAGGCCAGGCAAGATTTTGTTCTGTTGTATGAAAGGTTAGTATGAATGTGTAGGGTTATTTTGGGATTCATTTGTAGCTCACAGCAACATGCCAAACTAAAAGGCTACTGGCATCAAATTGATTCTGGGTGTATGCGTGTGTGTACATGGGTGTTTTGCTCGTTAAGGTAGCAGTGAATGCCATTTACTGAAGAAGCAGCAGAGAGAATGAGGTGAGAAAGAGAAGTAAAATTAGAGTAAAAAGTTTCCAGGTCACAGGAAGAAAGTCAAAGTCTAGGCCAGTAACATCCCTGGTTAGTTCCTATGAGTTCATTGATGCATGAGCTCAACTTGGGAGAAGTTTCCTATCTAGCATTGAGAAGTCTTTTGTTTTCAAGTGGCTTTAAGAAGAAAAGTCCCATTTACATGAATTTTAGAAAGGACGACTGTCAAGGGAAGAACTTGCACATTTCTGGCCCATCAATCACTCTCCTGGTTCTCAGCTTCTACAAGGGCTGGGCACTGCCAACTTATTTTGTGCCATTGAATATTAAGTAGGGCATCTAACTATGATAATGTGATACAACTTTCATTTTTGAGAGCAGCATTTCTCTTTTTCACAGAGATACAAAATTGTAGTCCCTAAAAATAAGAGCCATAGTTCTTCAGAACAAGTTGATTATAATAAGAAGTATGTTTCAAACATCCCACATCCCAGGTGTCTGTAAGGGTCATCAGTTAGAGTGAAACCTCTTCTTTAAACCTGAAAGACCATAGTGAAACTTTGTCTGTGGTGAGGAAGAAAGTAGAACATGGTTTCATGGTAATCACCCTACCACCTTCCACATTGTTGAGACAGAAACCTGTCTGGTACGAATAGCATGGGGAAATTTGTAGCAGTTGTCATCTGTCATAAATATAACTGTTCGGGATTTGTTCTGTCCAGCTAGTTTCGGACGTCTTGACCATGAAAATATCCAGAAATAAGCCTAAAAACAGCTGAGAGAAGTGAAATTTGTCTTGCGGCCATCTGAAAGACTGGAGTCCTACCATGATTGGTTGTTGTTGTTGTTGTTATGTGCCATCGAGTCGTTTGCGACTCATAGCGACCCTATGCACAACAGCCCTAAATCCTGCTCTATCCTGCACCAACCGCACTGCCTCTGACACACCCATCCCGATTACCCCAGTCACCGA
>NW_006399867.1:766710-768445 GCF_000299155.1 Elephantulus edwardii | reverse complement strand
GGTATTCTCTGCTTTCAGCCATGATTGGTACGGCTTTAAACCTATCAACTGCAACCTTTCATGAATGTACAGTTTCTGAGATCTCCAGTGAATGCTGTCAGTTGTTGTTGTTATGTACAGTCGAGTCACGTGCAACTCACAGAAACACTATGTACATCAGCTCTAAACTCTGCTCTATCCCTTACCAATCTTATTGTCTCTGACATGCCCCCTTACTCCAGTGACAGAATCAATCCATCTCATGGAGGGTCTTCTTCTCCTGCACTGTCTCTCCACCCTTCAAAGCATGGCATGCCTCTCCAAAGATTCATTCCACCTTGCAACATGTCCAAAGTATGTCGGACAGAGCTTCAGAGTCCTTTCCTCCAAGGAGCAGCCTGGCTTCACGCTCTCCTGGATGAACTTGTTTGTTCTCCTACCAGTCCATGGTATATTCAATACTCTTCTCCAGCATCAAAGCTCAAAGGCATCAATTCTTCTTCTATCATTCCTAGTCATTGTCCAGCTCTCTGATGCATAGCAAGTAATTGCATAGACCATGGCCTGTATCAGGTACACCTTAGTCTCCAAACTGACATTATTGCTCTTCAGTACTTTGGAAAGGTCCCTGATGGCAGACTTTCCCAGTGCAATTTGTTTTCTAATTTCCTGGCTGCTGGTACTAAGAGAGTTGATTGTACAGACAAACAAACTGAAGTTGTCAACAATCTCAATCTCTTCATCATCTATCATGATGCTGCCAATTGGGCCAGGGGTGAGAATCTTTGTTTTCTTGATATTGAGCTTCAATCCATAAGAAAAAAGAGATGCTGTTAACTCACACTAAGCTATTAATACATTCAGTACTTATTATAATAAGTACTTCTCTCAAAATTCATTGCCATTAAGTCAGAATCAACTCATAATTGACCCTCCAGCACATTTTTAAGCTTGTAAATTACATGAGAGAAGATTGTATATTTTTCTCCTGAGTATCTGCCAATGCATTTTCAAGACTAGAAAGACTTGACCTGCAGGTTAGCCTGGGACTACACAACCAGAGCTCCCTAATAAGTATTTTTTAAACATATTATTATTGGCAGAAATACAAAGAAAACAAAATCCCTGCAGCTGGACCAGTGGGTGTCATCAAAATAACGAAGACAAGATTGGAGTTGTCAAGGATCAAATTGTTCTTGATTCACAATCAGCATCCATGGAAGCAACAGTCAAGAAAGAAATGACTCATTGCATTGGCAAAATATTCAAATTAGGTCTAATGTGTTTAAAAGCAAAGATTTGAGGACTGAGGTACACCTGGCCCATATTTACAGACATCTCTTGTGTTGAATATTAAATAAGAGTTGTTATATATGAGTTATGATGTTGCAATGAATATTGAATGTACTATAGACTGCCAGAAGAAGAAACCAATCTATCTCTAAAGAAGTACAAGCAGAGGGAGCCCTGGTGACCTAGGGGCAAGAAGCTGCACTGCAATCCTAGAGGCGCAGTTCGAATCCACCAGATATTCTGCTGGAGAAGGAGGGACAACCTTCTCCTTTAGCAGTCAGATCCGATTTCTCTCTCTCTCTCTCTCTCTCTCTCTCTCTCACACACACACACACACACGAAGTACAACCATAATGTTCCTTAGAAGCAAAGTGCAACTTTATTCCATTTGATTTGAACATATTATAGTATTATTCCATAGAGAATACCATCATATAAATTACAAGGTCAGTTAAAAAAAAAA
>NW_006399867.1:760992-766035 GCF_000299155.1 Elephantulus edwardii | reverse complement strand
CTTTTAATTTCCTGGCTACTGGTGCCGAGAGTGTTGACTGTGGAGCCAAGCAAACTAAAGCTGTGAACAATCTCTCCTTTCTCCCTCTCTACTCTCCCTACCTCTTCTCAGAGGCTGCTAGGACATTTCCACTAATAACAGACACTTCCTATGTACAAGGGACAATCTAAGAACTTTGGATACTCATTTCACTTAATCTTCATATCAGCTCTATGAAGTTAGTCTTTTGACCACCCTGTTCAATACACAGAATGGTGAAATTCTGTACCATTGAATGTCTTGATTTAGTTTTGTTGTTGCTGTGTACCATCAAGTCGTTTCCAACTCATACAGACCCCATGATATAGAATAGAGCTGCTCCACGTGAGTTTTTTTGCTATAACCATTATGAAGTAGATTCCCAGATCTTTCTCCTACAAAGTTGATTAGTTAGTTGGAATTTCCACTGTTCACCCTTAAGTACTATTCCACCAAGACTCCTTGACTAAAGATATGGTGTTCATTAATGACAAAGTTAGAATTAAAAACTGTGTCTTTCTGAATCAAAACTCAGATAACAGCCGCTGGATTACATATCCCATCTATAAGGAAAGTTTCTTGGTATAAATGGCACAATGAGCATATGTGGAGGTGTTCACTAGATGAGAAAAAAATCATCAAGAATTTCAAGCAGAAATGGATGTAAGTCTGAATTCTTCTTGTGATAGGCCTGAACTTCTGTAGCCCATGAGACTTGCCCCTCTAAACAGAAGTTGTGTCTAAAGTTTCTCAAATAATTTAAGTGAGAGACTCCATGTCTCATTGTGATTTTCCCCAGGCTCCAACTTAATCTAAATTTATATATTTCTATGCTCTTTCACAGCATGTGTTTAGAGATCTTATCTAACTTATTGCTGCTATGTCCTTATTACAATGCCTAGTAGGTGATAATGTTTTTAAAGTTATAATTGAATTAAATTAACATGTATAGCTGTTATGTGCCATCAAGTTGAAACCAACCCATAACTGATTTTCCAGTGGGTTTTCAGAGGCAATAAATTGCACGGGAGGAGATTAGTCATCTTTCTTCTTGGAGCAGCTGGTGGAATTGAACTGCTTGCCTTTGGGTTGTCAGTGCAACTCGTTACTACTAAGCAATCAGAGTTTCATAAACATACATACATGTATACAATACTCTCTTTGTCCCTTTCAAGATGATGCCTTCCTGGTTATCTATAACCACTCTAAAATGAGCAAGAAATACATTTTCTCCATCTATTAAACCCATTCATTTCCAGTTCCAGCAGGCACAAGCTATTTTAGCAGCTTCAGTCTTTGTCTCTATTGTGTCATATTTGTTTTTGTTATGTGCCATTGAGTCATCTGCGACTCATAGCGACCCTATGTACAAGGACTCTAAACCCTGCTCTATTCTGTGCCAACCTCACTGTCTCTGACCTGTCTACTCCCATTACCCCAATCACTGAATCGATCCATCTCATGGAGGAGCTTCCTCTCCTGCACTGTCCCTCCACTCTCCCAAACACGATGTCCCTCTCCAAGAACTGATCTCTCTCTGAAACATGCCCAAAGTATGTCAGATGATTCTTCAGAATCCTTTCCTCCAAGGAGCAGCCAGGTTTCACTCTCTTCAGGACAAACCTGTTTATTCTCCTAACAGTCCATGGTATATATACTCTTCTCCAGCACCACAGCTCGAGGGCATCCATTCTCTTTCTATCATCCCTAGTCACTGTCCAGCTCTCCAATGCATAGCATGCAATTGCAAAGACTACAGCCCAGATCAGGTGCACCTTAGTCTCCAGACTGATGTCATTGCTCTTCAGTACTCTGGAGAGGTACATGAGAGATGACATTCCCAATGAAATTCATCTCTTGATTTCCTGGCTGCTGGTATGAAGAGTGTGTCATATTTAGCACCAGCGTAAAATGCCTTTATATTTGAGAAGCAGATACCAGCTAAAACTTCAATGGGAATCCTATCTTAATAAATCAAACATGATAACACAGCAAATCTTACATATAAATTATTATATAATGTGGAGAAATCATCTTTACACAAAAATGCTGTTTCAACTATAGTTGGAAAATAAGGCATGACAAGTACAAGGTATTTGCCAGGATACATGTTCCAGCCACTAGAAGCATTCTTGAAACTAAATTGCAGTGATGACATGACTTGACCAACCAATCATAAAGGCAGAATAAAAGTAGTCTCTTCAAATAGACACAGAAGTCCTTTAAGAATATAAGACCAGATACAGTGGCTGAATGTGAAATGGGTTATGTTCCTCATCCAAAAAAAAAGAAAGATAAATTATATTTGTAATTTAAACATGTAAAAGTTATTGTTATGTGCTATCAAGTCAGAATCTACTTATAGCTGATGCTCCAGCAGGTTTTCAGGTTCCAGGTTTTCAAATTGTAAGGGAGGAGATTGCATATCTTAGTCTTGAGGAGTAGCTGGTGGAGACCAGCTTTACAACATCTGCCTTCATTTGGCAACATAACTTGTTACCCACTAAGCCACCATAGCTGTTTATGCAAAAATATAAGTCCATATTTCAGAAGAAATTCTTACTAGCCCATCAAAGAATGACAGTAATTGCCAGCTTACTTGTCCAATGAGTATATGTGGGGATTACCAGAATATTTCTTTTCTACAAACTTTTGACTCAATTATTACCTAATGACTCTCAAGTTAGTTTCTCACGGCAGTTCAAAAACACAACACCTAATTTTTAAAAGAATAAATAACAGAGGACTCTCTAGTATCTCAAAACCAAATTAATATAATTTTTCAGCTGTCTATTGAGCTCTATAACTGTGGTATTGAAAGTATTTAAGACAGATAATGAAAATTTACCCAACTAGGAGGCAAAGTCAGTTCTAACTCCAAGTAGTCTCATGCTCACTCCTCACTTTTATTATCCAAAATCTTCTTTTCCTTAGTGACTATATAGTCAGCTCTGGGATCTTAGATCAAACACATAACCTCTCTAGTTATCAATATTTATATAAACATGAATTATAAAACTTTTAAAAGTTATAAAATCTAGACTTTCTTTTAGCTCAAATATATAATGATTTTTAAAATTTTTAAAACATTTCCCTAAGGCATAAGTGACTGATAATTTTATCATCTCACATGCAGAAATAAATCCAGTAGATATTTTACATCTTATTGATTAGCAATATTTTGACTTTACAGAAGAGAAGAGAATTGTGAAAGAGAATTATTGGTGGTGGTAGTGGTGGTGGTGGTGGTGGTGGTTGCCGTCAAGTCGTAGACAACTCATAGCAACCTTATGAATGAAAGACCTGAGCACTGTTCATGGAGTTTCTGGAGGCAAGCCATTTCAGAAGTGGATGCCACTCCTACTTTCAAGCTCGTTTTAATCATGGAGCTCCACCAAACACTGTCCACCATGGGGAACCATTATCACATTTAGCACATCAGTGTAACTGTGTCTAGCATCACAGAAACCACAAGTTACTTCTGTAGAGCAATGCACAGACCAGTGCTTTACCACTTATAAGAATGTTTAAAAACAAAAACAAAAACAAAACAAAAAAACAGAATAACAGGTATCAATAACAAATAAATGCAGAAATATCTTTCAGCAGCATATCAAAGTCAGATCCATCAAAACATACTCTGCCAATTCAATGGTCACTGAGTTGATTCCTAATCATAATGACCCTATTTTAGGTCAGATATCCAATGCTATAAATTGTAACAGAAAAAGACTGACAATCTTTTTCTCTCAGAACTACTGGTGGATTCAAACCACCAGAGATGCTTAGCCTTTTTGTTTAGCAGTAAAATTTTCTATGGCCTAAGACACCTGAGATCCTCAATACAGCAAAGAGTTCCCATATAGTTTCTGAAGCTGTACATTTTTACAGGAGTAGGCTGCCTCATCTTTTTCCTGAAGAGCAGTAAGTCAGTTCAAATCTTTGACCTTTTGATTAGCATCTCATTAATGCTTAACTACCTGCCTCATCAGGGCTCCTTCATGTCAAAGATAAGTTATTTATTAAACAAATTGTGTGACAACTGACTCAGGTAATATAGTTCTTAAATATCTCACATTTGATTAGCATCTACTGAGGCTTGTGGAAGCAGGAGTGGCATCCACTTCCATAAATAGTTTGCCTCCAGAAACCCTATGAACCTGGAGAAAGGATGAAAGTCATACAAGTGTCAAGGACTTTCGTTCATAGGGTCACTATGAGTTGCCTATGACTCGACAGCACTTAATAACAACAACGAACTGAGGCTTGATTACTTCACTGTTGGGACCTTGCCTCTTCTCTGGGCCTTTGTCCACTCAGGAGGGAACAGTGTCCTTTCAATCAGCCACTGGAAAAGAGACATTTATGCAGGTTGGCTATGAGAACATACTCAGATGTGGGGGCTGAATTTTTGGAATTTTGCCACTTTCCTGATCTTTTTTTCAGAGTAAAATATCCTAGGCATCACTTCTGGGACTTAGCCAACCCCTGAAAGAAACCACCCACTCCCAGCATACTACAGACAAAGAAGCAACCCCACCACAACTGAGCAAAGGCAGAGACCCCAGCTCCTTGCCATCAGAAGACAATAAGATGAGAAGCTTGACACAGGAATCAGGTAACATAGCCACACATATACAACAATCAGGGAGTACAGCCACTGGGAAACTGAATTGGGAGCAACACGTAAAGTCTGCAACATATCAATAGCAATACAGAGGAAAAGTAACTAACTGCCAACAACCTACACAGACACAATAGAAACTATCTCACACATTTGTTGCTGTTGTTATGTGCCATCGAGTTGTTTGCTACTCATAGCAACCCCATGTACAACAGCCCTAAACCCTGCTCTATCCTGTGCCAATCGCATTGCCTCTGACACACCCATCCTGATTACCCCAGTCACTGAATCAATTCACCTCATAGAGGGTCTTCCCCTCCTTCACCTTCCCTCTATTTTACCCAGCATGATGTCCCTCTCCAAAGACCTCTCTCTCCTTACAACATGTCCAAAGTATGTCA
>NW_006399867.1:744402-759702 GCF_000299155.1 Elephantulus edwardii | reverse complement strand
GAGATAGAACAGAGAATCAGTGAGTTAGAAGACAAGAAACTCAATAGGAACCTACTGGAAGAAGAAAAACACCCACCAAACCAGACAAATGACAGAAGTAAAATAAAGAAAACATTAGAATAAAGTGGAATAACATGAAATGGAACAACATACATATAATTGTATTTCTAGAACATGGGGTGGGGAGCAATGAAAAAATTAAGGAATAGGTACCAGAAGAAACCTTCCCAGGTGTCATGAGAAGTGAGGAAATCCACACATTAAAAGCTCAGTTAACTCCAAAGAGATTAGACATCAAAGGAATTACATCATTAGTCATATTCTACAAACTCAAAGATAAAGATAGAATACTAAAAGCAGAGAAAGAAAAACAAAAAGTCACTTACAAAGAAGAACCAAATAGATGAAGCTCTGAATTCTCAGCAGAAACCATGGGAGCAAGAAGAATCACAAATGGGTATGCACATGGACCTAACCTGATGGCCTACACAGAAATCAGATTAATTACATATGTGGTAAAGCTCATTGGAGAAGCTTAATATCAGTTGTGAAAACCAGGCCAGGAGCTGATTCTGGATGAGATCAGCAACCCTTTGTATTCCAGTAGAAACTAAAGCTAATCAAATCAAATGAAATGCACAAGAACCAAATTTTTTTTGGTCTATCCCTCCTGAATTTAAGGACCATCCCAGGAATAGGAATGGATTAGAGGCCTTGAATACTAACGAGTGAAGAGCAGGTGGGCTCTTCAAATCAGATGACATAAGAGGCTCTGAATATTGCATTAGAGCACAGAGAAGGCAAAGCAAACAGAAGAAATTAAGATGTTAAGAAGCTGAGCAGAAGATTTCAAAGGGAAGCATGGGAAGACAGTATTATAATGCTTTCCTCAACATAGTGAAAGTATATACACACAACCAAGAGCCAAAATCATTCTCAATGCAAAAATATTAAGGCATTTTCCTTGCAAAAAAGGGACCAGACAAGGATGCCCACTATCACCACTAACATTAAATATTGTATTGGAAGTACTTAAAAGGGCAGTAAGACAAGAGAAGGAAAGAAGAGGCATCCAAATTGAAAAAGAGGTAGTAAAACAGACAACATAGTAGTACATGGAGAAAACTCCAAAGACTCAACCAAAACACTAGTAGACATAATAGACCAATTTAGTAGAGTACCAGAACACAAAACCAATATAAAAAAAAAATCAGTGGGATTTCTCTACAGAAAGTACAGGAAAGGAAACTGAGAAAGCAATACCATTTACAATAACCACCCATAAGATGAAATACTTAGGAATAAAACTATGTCAAAACACAAAAGACTTTGATAAGGAAAACTATAAAGCAATACTACAAGAAACAAAAAAGAGACCTAACTAAACAGAAAACTATTCCCTGTTCATGGCTAGAAAGACTCAACATTGTGAAAATGACAATTCTGCCAAAAGCAATATACATGTTCAATGCAATCCCAATACAGATACAAAACCCATTCTTCTAAGAGACTAGAAAGGTAATTTGCTGTTTTATTTGGAAAGACACTCTGAATAAGTAAAGCTCTTTTGAAAAATAAAAATGAAGTGGTAAGTATAGCACTCCCTGATAGCAAAACATACTACACAGATGTAATAACCAAAACAGCATGGTATTGGTACAGTGACAGACACATAGATCAATGGAATAGAATTGAGAACCAAGAAATCAAGCTCTCTACCTATGGTCAATTGATATTTTACAAAGAAATAAAACCTATCAAATGGAGAAATGACAATCTCTTCAACAAATGGTGCTGAAAAAACTGGACTGCTACCTGCAGAAAATTGAGACAAGATCCACATCTCACACCACACACAAAAATCAACTCAGGATGGATCAGAGCCCTAGGGTTAGAACCCAAACCCATAAAGATCATAAGAGGCAAAATGAGACCAAACTTAGAAACTTTAGCCTATGGCATAAATGTTGTTGTTGTTATGTGCCGTCGAGTCCTTTCCGACTCATAGCGACCCTATGCACAACAGCTCTAAACCCTGCTCTATCCTGCGCCAACCGCACTGCCTCTGACACACCCATTCTGATTACCCCAGTCACCGAATTAATCCATCTCATAGAGGGTCTTCCCCTCCTGTGCTGTCCCTCCACCCTCCCAAGCATGATGTCCCTCTTCAAGGACCCGTCCCTCCTGGCAACATGTCCAAAGTATGTCAGACGAAGCCCCAGAATCTTTGCCTCCAAGGAGTAGCTTGGTTTAATCCTCTCCAAGATGAATCTGTTTGTTTTCCTGGCAGTCCATGGTACGTTCAGTACTCTTCTCCAGCACCAAAGCTCAAAGGCATCCATTCTCCTTCTGTCCTCCCTAGTCATTGTCCAACTCTCTGATGCATAACAAGCGATTGCAAATGCCATGACCTGTATCAGGCGCACCTTAGTCTCCAGAGAGACACTGTTGCTCCTGAGTACCTTTGAGAGGTCCCTAACAGCAGACTTTCCCATCGTGATACGCTTTTTGATTTCCTGACTGCTGGTACCAAGAGTGTTGACTGTGGAGCCGAGCAAACTGAAGCTGTGAACACTCTCAATCTCTTCGTCATCCATCCTGACGCTGCTGATTGGTCCAGTGGCGAGAATCTTTGTCTTCTTGACATTGAGCCTTAGTCCATACTGAAGGCTGCAGTCCTTGACCCTTCACAGCAAGTGCATGAGGTCCTCCTCAGTTTCAGCAAGCAAGGTTGTGTCATCTACATAACGGAGATTGTTAATAGATCTTCCACCAATCCTGATGCCACAATTCTCCTCATAGAGCCCAGCCTCTCGGATAATCTGCTCTGCATACATGTTGAAAAGGTATGGAGACAGGATGCATCCCTGGTGTACACCCTTCCCAATTTTGAACCATGCAGTGTTGCCCTGCTCTGGTCTGACTACTGCCTCTTGGTCGAAGTATAGGTTTCGCATTAGCACAATTAAATGTTCTGGGATTCCCATTCTTCTCAGAGTCAGCCACAGTTTGTTATGATCCACATAGTCAAATGCCTTTGCATAATCAATGAAACACAGACATTCTTCTGGTATTCCCTGCTTTCAGCCAAGATCCATCTAACATCAGCAACGATATCCCTAGTACCACGACCTCGTTGCTGATGTTAGATGGATGGCATAAATAGGTGTGCAAATATAGCCAGAAATGCACAACCAGGAGAGTATAAAATCAATTAATCAGACTTCCTAAAATCAATTCCCTGTGCATATAAAAAACTTTTTCCAATAGGATGAAAAGAAAATTTCCACTCTGGAGGAAAAGATATTTGGCAATGACATTTCAGAGAAGAGTCTTATGAAAGTTTACAGAATATTATGGGCCTCCACAAGAAAAAGACTGATAGCCCAATAATAAAATGGGGGGGGGGCAGGAAAGACAAAGACTTTACAGAGGAAGATATCTGGCTGATCAAAATACATGTGAAGAAATGTTCAAAATTACTGGCAATCAGTGAGATGCAAATCAAAACAATGAAATGCCATCTCACCCCAGTGTTTTGATTTGTTTGTTGTTTTGATTTGCATCTCACTGATTGCCAGTGATTTTGAACATTTCTTCATGTACCTGTTGGCCATCCAGATGTCTTCCTCTGTGAAACATCTTTTCATGTTTTTCCCCCCAGAAGCAAAGTTTAATAGGACTGCAAGCTATAAATGTTGGAGAGGATGCAGAGAGATTGGAACTCTCATGCACTACTGGTGAGATTATAAAGTGTTATACCTATTCTACTGCTAGGAAATACCTCAAGGCAATCAGAACTGAGACACAAACAGAGATATGTACACCTATGTTCATGGCAGTGCTATTCACAATAACAAAAATATGGAAACAACCTAAATGCCTATCAGCAAATTAGTGGATTGAGAAATTGTGGTACATTCAAACAAATACTATACAGCACTAAGAAGTAACTATTTTGTAAAATATAACATGGGAGAGTCTAGAGAGCATTATGCTGAGTGAACTAACTTAGTTTCATAAGGACAAATACTACTTAAGACCATTATTGTAAAAATAGGACAACTGATCAAGATGTATATAAATGCTCAAAGATAGAAGGGAGAAATGAGGAGGAGATGGAAAAAGGAGAAAGACTGAAATAACTACAATAGTAGATGTTACTGGGAAGATGCAGAACAGGAAAGATTCAATGGGGACTTGAAAAGATGGAGAAATAATATTTATAAAACAATAGTAATGTATTGATCCATGTATATGAATGATTGTATAAAACACAATGTACATGAATGAAACACAATGTAAATGAAAGATTGTGTAAAACACAATATACATGTATGATAGTCAATGTGTGTGAATGATAATATGCAAACCAATAAAAATATTGGGGAAGGGGAATCTCCACATTTCATTATATATGGAGTTGCTTACTCAAAAGATCCACCAGCTTTAAACAAGCTAAATCTTGGATGGAAACAGACTTTTTAAACATATTTATGGTATAATTCTGAAGACTTTTAATAATAAAATCCTTACTCTTGTCCCACTTCCACAAGTGGGGAAGGAGAAGAAAGAAAAAAAAAGAGGATTTTGAACAGATCCATTCCAACTTAACCCACTGCTGACAATTTGAATTTGCATCCTAAATGTACTGAATCCGAATCTACAGTGTCGGATCTCCAAGTAATCCTTCTGTATAGGTGATAATCACCCCTGGTGACTTGTTAAATATAACTACTAGTTCAGTAATTCAAGGGTGGATATGTAAATTCTCACTAAGCAGTCAAATTAGGAAGAACCAGTTCAAAGCCCTGGGGAAAAATACAGTGAGCTGAAACCAAAGTGGAATTCATGAGAAATAAGCAAAGTAATAATTGACTAAAATACTAAGTATTCAGGTAAATAGTTCAATTGGATATTTGCTTAGAAAACCAGCATCCTAGAAAGGGGAAAGTTCTCTCTTTAATACTGTATCCTGTTTTCTAATAGAAACAATTAGATATCACCTCTTGATACTAGCACTTCCAATTTACACCTTCACAGTCCTCAGAAATTAATTTCAACCAATTCTCACTGTCACTAAGTCAATTCCTACCATCCATCCATCAGGGTTTTGAGGCTGTAAATCACAACACGAGACCATTCATCTTCATCCTACAGAGTAGTTAATGATGGATTCCAAGAAGGTCACTTTGGGTTAGCATCACAACACACTGTGAATTACATAGATTGTTCTACCAGAGCTCATTATTTCTAATAATTGTTGTTATTATGTGCCATTGAGTTGGCTATGACCCTATGAACAATGACTCTATACTTTGCCCCATCCTGAGCCAATCTCACCATCTCTGACACACTTGACTCCATTACTAAAACCACTGTGTCAATCCATCTCATCCAGGGTCTTCCTCTTCTGCCCTGACCCTCTTAGTATGATGTCTTTCTTCAAGGACTGATCCCTCCTGGAAACATGCCCAAAGTATATGAGACAGAGTTTCAAAATCATCACATCCAGAAAGCAAACTGGTTTCACTCTTCTCTAGGACAGACCTATTTGTTCTCTTGCCAGCCATTATGTATTCAATACTCTTCTCCAGTGCCATAATTCAAAGGCATTGATTCTTCTGCCATCCTTATTCATTGTGCAGCTTTTAGATGGATAGCAAGCAATTGAGAAGACCATATCTTGGATCAGATACATCTTTGTCTCTAAATTGACATCATTGCTCTTTAGCATTCTGGTGGGTTCCTTTATGATAGATTATCCCAATGCAACTTTTGATTTCCTGACCACTGATATCAACAGTGGTTGAATATAGACCCAATTTAGGAAGCTCCAATCTTACTATCACTAAAAGCCCAAGAAATTAAGCACCACAACTTAGAAAGCAGGAATAAAATTTAGAGAAGCAATTGCTTTTAATTCTGGATTTAGCTGATAAATAGTTTAGAATATCTATGTATAGAAACCTTCTAGAAATAAATGAAGTCACAAAAATGAGTACTTATCAAAAGGCTATCAAAAATGACAAGGAAAAACATTAAAATGAATTTAATAGCACATTCAGAAGTGAAAGTATAATTACTGAAGAGTTTTTGCTGTTCTTAATTAGAAAGAAAAAGTAGGCCATCTATAAAACAATTATCATTCTTTTAAACTGACAGTTAACTTTTCAATGGTGGTAACCATGGAAGCAAAGCAATGTTTTTCGAAATGTTGAGAGGAAATAATTTTCAACCTAGGATTGTATACTATCATTCTCTTAATCAAGGCAAAACAAAGATAGTTCCAGATAAATAAAAACCAGTGGGTATCACCAAAAGATCTTCACTAAAAAAAAAATGTATCTCAAGCAACAAGAAAAATAAATCCAGAACCAAGCCTGAAGTCCAGAGAGAAATGATAAGCAAAGAAAGAATAAACACACAGGTAAATCTAAATAATTATTTTGTTTAGTTAAATAGTAAGAAAGTCTAATTGATGGTATCTTATTTCTTAGTTTTTGTAACAGAAATACCACAAGTGGGTGGTTTTAACAGAAACTTATCTGTTTACCATTTTGATGGCTAGAAGGCCATATTGAAGGTGCTAGCATTAGGAGGAGGCTCTCACTCTCTACCTTGGAAAAACTCCTTGTCTCAGCTTCTCTAACATTCTCACTGCTTCTTGAATACCTCTATTTGGCAGCAGTTTTCCCCAGTTTATGCTTGCCTCTATGTCTAATGTGATTCTTTTACAGCTCAAAAAAGTCAGTTTTAAGGCATATGTTATAAAGAAATGACTCCATTAGAATAACAAAGTAAATCCTATTCCCAAATGGCATTTCAAGTGTCAAAAACTCAAACTCTTTGCCTTGAGTTGTTTCCAAGACATAAAGACCTTCCACCAGGCTTTCTGCATTGTAAATAACAATGGGAGGAAATTGGTCATAGTTCTTCCACAGAAACATTGGAGGATTGGAACCTGTAGAGGCCTGTTTAGGGGTGAAGAGAGCAACTCAATACTGACTACACTACCAGAGCTCTCTTCTGCAGGTATGTGGTTGTTGTTGTTTCTGCTGTTATTGTTAAGTATCTTCGAGTTTGAACCAACACATAGCTGAGTCCTCAGTAGTTTTTCAAAGACAGTGAAACACACAGGAGGAGAATGCCCATCTTTCTCTCTTGATGGATTTGAACCGAGTGACTTTAGGTCAGCAGCACAGTTCCTTGCCAATAGGCCACCAGAGTTTGCTTTCACAGGTATAGTGAAGTTAGGATGTACAGTACATATTTTAGAGGGATATAACTCAATATCTCTGCCATCAGCAATGATATCCCTGGTGCCATGGCCTCATCCAAATCCTACTGGAACTTCTGGCAGCTTCCTGTCAATGTACTGTTCTAGCAAATTTTTATGATCTTCAGCAATAATTGTTTGCATGTTGTATTAATTATATTGTTCAATAATTTCCACATTTTTGTTGGATCACCTTTCTTGGATATGAGAACAAATAAGGATCTCTTCCAGTCAATTGGCCAGGCAGCTGTCCTCCAAATTGCCTAGCATACACTGTTGTGCACATCCAGGGATCATCTGTTAGTTAAAACATCAATTGGTATTCCATCAATTCTTACAACCTTATCTTATTGGTAAAGCCTTCAATGTAGCTTGAACCCATTCTTTTACTCCCATTGGCTCTTGTTCATATAGTACCCCCTGAAATTTTTCAGTGTCAATCAATTCTTTTTGGTAGAGTTACTCTGTGTTACTGTTCTTCTTTTGATTGAAAGCAGAAAATACTAGAACAAAGTCTATCTGTGATTATTGACTATGCAAATGCATTTGGCTGTGTGTATCATAACAAATTATGGCTACCATTGAGAAGAATGAGAATCCCACACCCTTAATTGTACTGATATGAAATCTATAACTCAGTCAAGAAACTGTTGTCTGAACAGAGCAGGGGAACACTGCCTGGTTTAAAATCAGAAAAGGTGTTCATCAGGATGTATACTTTCTCCATACCTATTCAATCTGTGTGCTGAGAAGTAATTCATGAAGATGGATTCTATAAAGAAAAATGTGGCATCAGGATCAGAGGAAGACATATCAACAACCTGCATTACTCAAATGACACAATCTTGCTTGCTGAAACTGAGTAGGACATGAAAAATTTGCCCTCAATATGGATTGAATCTCAACATCAAGAAAACAAAGATCCCTACTACTGGTCCAATAGGCAGTGTCATAATAGACTGAGAAAAGATTGCTGTTGTTAACAATCTAATTTTGTCCAGATCCACAATCAACATCCTTAGCGCTAGAAGTCAGGAAATCAAAAGACAAGTAGTGGGGAAATCTGCTGTGAAAGACTTCTCCAGAGTGCTAAAGAGCAATAATGGCTTGGAGAAAAGGCAGCCAGTGTGATCCTTGGAGGCAAGGGTGGTAAAACTTCGTCTCGCATATTTTTGGGCATGTTGCTAGAAGAGTCTATGTCTTAGAAAGAGATATGTTCAGAAACATGGAGGATCAGCAAAAGAGAAGAAGACCCTCAAAGAGATGGGACACAGTGACAGGCCATGGGCTCAAGAGATGATAAGGATGGCACAGAATAAGACAGGGTTCAGATATGATTTTCATAGGGTCACTAAGATGTGTATTCAAATCAGCATCACCAAACAACAACTTGATTGGACTACAAGTAACCCAAAGCCTAGAAGGCAGAATTGCCATCCCAGCAGGCCTGAGAAACACAGCTGAAGTGTAGAATTAAAGGAGCACCACACAGGGTCCAGAAAGCCTGGAGAGTGTGTCTATGAGTATAGAGGGTATGATAGAAGGATTTTTGAAAACAGCTTTTCTAGCCCTTGCCTTCACCCCACTGGGGACATGGCCTTCAGCTGCCTCAACTTCAGCTCATCGTTCACCATTGAGTAGAGTCTTCTACATCTTCAAAAGCTGTGAGGCCTTTCATAGCCTGATAGATTCCTGAAGATGATGCCAGAGTTAAAGGTTTTCCTTGATGGATGACTGAAGTAAGAGCTGATTCATGACTTCTATGAGACAAAGTTTGCTCTACAACTGAGGAAACCAGATGCTTCTTGTGTTTGTGCTGCTGGAATGAACCTAGACTTTCACTTGTTGACTGAGAAGCTGTCTGAACTGAGGAATTGGCATCCTGCTGTTAATCTGTCTTCACTAAAACCTGGCCTTTCACTCTGTGATAGTCTAAATTTCCTTTGCTTTCCCCACCCCTAAACTATTTTCTTAATAAACCCCATAACTGTAAGTAAAAATATAAAATGTAAAAAAATTAATGATGTCAGTTTGAAGTCCAAGGTGTGCCTGATCCAAGCCAAGGTCTTCTCAATTGCTTGCTATGCACCTGAATGTTGGACAATGAATAAAGATGACAGGAGAAGAACTGATATCTCTGAGCTGTGGTGCTAGAGAAAAGTATTTAACATACAGTAGATTTCCAAGAGAATGAACAGATCTGTTCTGGAGAGGGTGAAGTTGAGTTGTTCCTGGAAGGCAAAGATTTTTGAAGCTCCATCTCAGACACTTTGAGCATGTTGCCAGAAGGGACCAGTCCTTGGAGATGGGCATCATGTTTGGAAGCGTTGAGGTCAGCAGAGCAGAGGATGACCCTGGTTAAGATGGGTTAACACAGAGATTGTGGCTATGGGGTTGAGTGTGTCAGAGATGATGAAGCTGGCTAAGGACAGGGCAAGATTCAGAGCAATTGTTCATAGGGTAGCTGTAAGTCATAATGGACTCAAGGGTACATAACAATTTTTTTAAGTTTTCAAAGAGCTCTGGAGGCATGTTTTTGTTGTGTACCATAGAGTTAACCTAGCTAACCCTCTGGTGGGTTTTCAGAGGCAGTTAATTGAACAGGAGGAGACTGACCATTCTTCTTCCACAGAGTAGCTAGTGGCCTTGAATCTAGTGCCTTTGGGATTGCAGTGCAGCTTCTTGCCACTTGGTCACCAGAGCTCCTGACAACCAAGTCATCACCAATTCAAACTTACCAGCTGCTCTAATGGAGAAAGTTAGGAAATCTCCTCCTTTAAAATTTATAGTCTTTGGATTCCAGTTGATTCCATGACAGAGGGCTTGGTTTGAGTTTGGTTTTATTGTTCAAAAAAAAGATATTGTTAGTTGCTAAGTCAATTACAATTCATGACAATCTCATGTGTCACCAAGTAGAACTGCTCCAGAGGGTTTTCTTGGTTGTGATAGTAAAAGAATAAATTACCAGACCTTCCCTTCCTGGTTTCTGGTGGGTAGATGGAAGATTTAAATCACTAATTCAGCACAAACTACAATACTTAGAGTGGACAGTAGATTTTGATAAGTTGTTGTTGTTATATGCCTTCAAGTCAGAACTGACTCATAGCTGACCTTCCAGTAGGTTTTCAGAGGCAGTAAACTGCATGAGAGGAGATGCCCCATCTTTTTCCCACTGAGCTGCTGGTAGATTTGAATCATGTGCCTTTGGGTTGGCAGCACAATGGTAGAATTTTAAGAGCAAAGCAACAAAAAGCATAGCAATATAAATGAAAAAGAGAAGCAGAAGTCTAGTTAATGCAAAGTAAAACTAAGGTATATGTATGAATAATTACTTCTAAAACATCATAGAATACAATCAGCAATTAAAAACACAACCTGTTCAATTAGATTTTTAAAAAATCAGTTATGTATTATTCACAAGAAAATGCTCTATCATAGGCTGAATTGGATCTAATGTCTCACTTTAGAAATAAAATTTTATTACAATATGGGCATTTGACTGTGCTAACATTGAAAAGAATGGAAATCCTAGAACATCTAATTGTACTCATGTGAAACCTATATCAGGATACTCTTGTCTAAATGGAGCAAGGGGACACAGCATCTTTAAAATCAAGAAAGATATGCATCAGGATTGTATTCTTTCTCCATATTTATTCAATTTGTATGCTGAGAAAAATAATTCTGTAATTCATGAAGCTGAACTCTGTGAAGAATATGCATCAGGATTAAAGGAAGACTCATCAACAATCTGTACTACACAGATAACACAACCTTGTTTGCTGAACATGAAAAGGACTTGAAGTGTTTGCTGCAAAGGATCAAAGACTACAGTGTTCAATACAGATTGCATCTCAACAACAAGAAGACAAAAGTCCTCACTGCTGGACCTATAGCCAACATCATGTAAAGAGAAAAAGTTGAAATTGTCAATGATTTCACCTAACTTGCTCACCTTACTTTGATTAGCACCCTTGGTATCAGAAGTCAGGAGATCAGGAGATATATTGCATTGGGCAAATCCACTGTCAGGTATCTCTCCAAATTATAGACGAACAATGATGTCAATTTGAAAACTAAGGTGGACCTAGTTCAAGCCACAGTCTTTCAACCACTTGCTTTGCATCTGAGAGCTGAGCAGTGAATAAGGATGACAGAAGAAAATTGATGCCTTTGAGTTGTGGTGTTGGAAAAAGAGCCTAACTTTTCTTTTCTCCCCCCAAAATAAACAGGTATGTCTTGGGGAAAGTGCAGCTAGAGTGCTCCGTGGAGGATGGTGAAATTAAGAGAAGCTGTTCTTTGAAAAGGGATATTATG
Source organism: Elephantulus edwardii (assembly GCF_000299155.1). Taxonomy (NCBI): domain Eukaryota; kingdom Metazoa; phylum Chordata; class Mammalia; order Macroscelidea; family Macroscelididae; genus Elephantulus; species Elephantulus edwardii. The sequence continues at coordinate 748,103 of NW_006399867.1, read as the reverse complement.
CTTGGGTAGGGAGAGGATCAGTGAAAGAGACGACCCTCTTCTCATCTCATTGAGATTAGATGGAGGCTACATCAGTGAGCCTAAATCAAAGATGATGAGGATGACTCAAGATAGGACAGGGTTCAGATCTGTTGTTCATAGGGTCACTATGATTCAGATTTGACTCAACAGCACCTAACAAAACAGGCTATAAAACACAAAATTATCCAAATATAATTTTAATCCTAATTTTTTTTACATATTCTGTTTCATTCCAAAGAAATGCATCTCACCTGAGTTGTTTTCCTTTAGTTTTGTTTTAAATTTGAAAAGCTAATTCTAAAATGTATATGTAATGCAAAAGTTTTTTTTAAATCAGCACTATCTTGTAGACAATAAATAAAGCTGGGAACTTAACACTATCTAGCTTCAAGATATAAGCTGAAGGTAAAGAAATAAAGACATTTTAATAATGGAAGAAATGATAAAGTTGCTGAACAGATTTCAAAGGTTTGTGCAAAAGAGTAATTGGGTCAAAGATCTTTGTTTCTTGCATCTGTCCATAAAACCTGGTGGAATTTATGCACAATGATTACCAAAATTAAAAACTTGTATGTGTTACCAAATGTTAACAAGGATTTGGAACATCTGGAATTCTCATGCACTACTTGTAAGAAAATGAACTGGGAAAATTGTTAAACAGAATTGTTTGGCAGTATCTAGAAAGGCCTCAGCAACAAGGATGGTGATATTCTATCTCACACACTTTGGACATGTTGTCAGGAGAAGCTAGTCTTTGAAAAGAGACATTGTACTGAGAAAGGTGGGGAATCAGAGAAAGAAAAAAAGACTCTGAGCAAGATGGACTGACACAGTAATCCTAGCAATAGGCTTGAGCATGCTGGAAATTATGCGGATGGTGCAGTATAAGGACAGGGTCCTAATCTGTTGTTCATGGTATTACCATTAGTCATAGACCACTTAATCGCACGTAACAACAACCACAACATCACCATCAAAGCTAAGCATATATTTACTCTATGGCTTAGCATTCTTTCTCCTGAGCTTATGACAGATAAATAGAAATTATTACTTCTTTCCCAAAAAGACAACATTATAGGAGTTTTTTTTGTTATGTGCCATGGAGTTAGAATCAACTCATAGCTAACCCTCCTCCAGTGGATTTTTAGAAGCTATAAATTTCATGAGAGGAGGTTGGCCAGCAGCTGATGGACTCTGCTGGCCTAATGACATGAAGCTGTGCTGCAATTCTGAAGGCACAGAGTTTGAGGCCCCCAACTGCTCCACAGAAGAAGGATGGGTAATCTCCCATGTAATTAAATGCCTCTGAAAACCTGACAGAGGTTATGGGTCAGTTTCAACTCTACAATACACATGGTACAGCCTCAAACTATAAAACCTAAATGATTGTCAGTAATAGAATGGAGAAATACTCACAAAATGGAAGAATTCAGAATGTTGTTTCTGTTGTTGTTGTTGCAGTTCTTGCTGTTGTTATGTGCCATCGAGTTACCTACAATTCATAGCACCCTATGTACAACAGCTCTGAAGCCTGCCCTGTCCTGAGCCTGTCTCACTGACTCTGACACACCTACTCCAATTTCCCCAGTCACTGTACTAATCTATCTCATCTGGGGTCTTCATCTCCTGCACTGTCCATCTACTCTTCCAAACATTATATCCTTCTTGAAGGATTGGTCCCTCCTGGCCACATGCCCAAAATATGTGAGATGGAGCTTCAAAATCCTAGCCATCAAGGAGAAACTTGGTTTCATGTTCTCCAATATAGACCTATTTGTTTTCTTGGTGATCAATGGTATGTTCAAGACTCTTCTCCAGCACCACAACTCAAAGGCAATGATTCTTCTTCTGCCATTCTTAGTCATTGTCCAGCTTTCTGATGCATAGCAAGTAATTGCAAATACAAATACCATAACCTGGATCAGGTGCACCTTAGTCTCTAAACTGACATCATTGCTTCTCAAAACTCTGGAAAGGTCCCTAACAGCATATTTACCTAATGAAATTCTTCTTTTTATTTCCTTACTGCTAGTGCCAAGAATGTTGATTGTGGAGCCGAGCAAGATGTAACTGTTATCAAACTCAATTTCTTCTCCATCTCTCATGGTGTTGCCAATTGGCCTAGTGGTGAAATTTTTTTTCTTCTTGAAGTTGAGCTTCACTCCACATTGAAGACTACAGTCCTTGATTGTCTGTAGCAAACACTGAAGGTCCTCCTCAGTTTCAGTAAGCAAGGTTGTGTTATCTGTATAAATAGGTTGTTGATGAGTCCTCTTCCAATCTCTGTGCCACATTCCTCCTCACAAAGCCCTGCCTCCTGAATGGTCTGTTCTGAATATAGATTGAAAAGGTATGGAGACAGGATGCATCCCTGATATACTCCTTTCCTAATTTTGAACCATGCAGTGTTTCCCTGCTCTGTTCTGAGGACTGCTTCCTGATCTGAGTATAGGTTTCACATAAGCCAAATCAAATGTTCTGCAATTCCCATTTTCCTCAAAGTTTACCATAACTTGTTCTGATCCACATAGTCAAATGCCTTTGCATAGTCAATAAAACACAGATAGATATCCTTCTGGTACTCTTTGCTTTCTACCAAGATACATTTGTCTTTGGTATTAATATCTCTAGTGCCACAATCTCTTCTATACCCAGCTTGTTATTTCTGGTAGTTCTCCACCAATGTACTGTCCCATTTTGCTTGTGTGTGATATGAATGATATTGTATGATAATTTCCACACTCTGTCGGCTCACCTTTTCTTTTGGAATGGGAATAAATATGGACCTCTCCCAGTCAGTTTGCCAGGTGGTTGTCCTCTTGATTTCTTGGCAGAACAAATATACTGAAACAACTACATGGATAATTTTTGAAGTTATAACAAGTTGTGTCAAGAAATCGGGAGAATAACAACTTGGCCACCTGATGAGAAGAGATCTATATTTGTTCCCATCCCAAAGGAGGGTGACCCTACAGAGTGTGGAAACTATAGAACAATATTGATTTCACATGCAAGCAAGATTCTACTGAAGATTATCCAAAAACGACTAGAAAAGCACATAAGCAGAAAACTGCCAGAAGTCCAGGCTGAGTTTAGAAGGGGTTTTGGTACTAGGGTTATTGTAGCTAATGTTAGATGGATCTTAACTGAAAGCAGGGAATACCAAAGGAATGTAGATCTGTGCTTCATTGACTATGCAAATGCCTTTGACTGTGTGGATCATAACATACTGTGGCTGACTCTGAGAAGAACGGGAATCTCAGAACACTTGATCGTGCTAATGCAAAACCTATACTTGGACCAAGAAGCAGTCGTCAGAACAAAGCAAGAGAACACTGCATGGTTCAAAATTGGGAAGGGCATACACCAGGGATGTCTACTGTCTTCATACCTTTTTAACCCTTATGCAGAACAGATTATCCAGGAGGCTGGGCTCTGTGAGGAGAAATGTGGGGACAAGATTGGTGGAAGATCTATCAGAAATCTGAGTTATGCAGATGACACAATCCTGCTTGCTGAAACTGAGGAGGACCTGAAGCAATTGCTGCAATGGGGCAAGGACTGCAGCCTCTAATATGGATTGAGGCTCAGTGTCAAGAAGACAAAGATTCTCACCACTGGACCAATTGGCAGCATCAGGATGGATGTGAAGAGATTGAGATTGTTCACAGCTTTAGTTT
>NW_006399867.1:743268-744062 GCF_000299155.1 Elephantulus edwardii | reverse complement strand
TCATGCTTGGGAGGGTGGAGGGACAGCGCAGGAGGGGAAGGCCCTCTATGAGGTGGACTGATTCAGTGACTGGGGTAATCAGGATGGGAGTGTCAAAGGATTGGCACAGGACAGAAAAGAGTTTTAGGGCTGTTGTACATAGGGTCGCTATGAGTCACAAGCAACTCGACAGCATGTAACAACATAATAAGAATAAAGAAGACAGGCACAAAAACCCCAAATAGTATATATATCTTCAAATGAGTCTTCGTACAAAATTCACAAAACTTATCTATGATGATAGAGATTCAAACAGTGGCTTCCTTTAAGTGGTGAGTGGCAGGAAGAAGATACAAAGAAGACTTCTGCAGTGCAGGAAATGTTCTACATCTTGATGTAGTTGATAGCTACATGAGTGTGTAGCACTTTTAGAATTTCAGATTTGTACACTTTCAAAAGATTATACCTTAAATTTTTAAATATACAACAAAAGTTCACAGACTATAGCATGATTTCCTAAGGACTAAGTCACCAAAGCTCCTTAGAAATTAAACAATATGAAATTTAATACAAAAAAGTGTCCTGTAAATAGAAAATAAATCTTAATAAAAATTTATTTAAGACTATACAGATAAAAATTTGTAGACTATAATAAAGCAGCTCTCTGAAGAATATTTCCAGCTTTGAGAAGGCTGGAAATTAATAAAATAAGTTCCCAAGTTAAGAATCTAGAAAAAGAACAGAAGGAAGGGGGAAAGTACAGGAAATAATAAGGATAGCTATTGTATGATAATTTCCACACTCTGTCGGCTCAC
>NW_006399867.1:716559-743018 GCF_000299155.1 Elephantulus edwardii | reverse complement strand
GCGCCACAATGCTTTCCACAGTGGTTGCACCATTTTGCACTCCCACCAACAGTGAATAAGGGTTCCAGTCTCTCCACAACCTTGCCAGCAAAATCTGTCTTAAAACTTGGAACTCCACCAAACACTGTCCACCATGGGTAGCCATTATGGTATTTGAGACCCCAGTGGTACAAGGTTCAGCATCACAGTGAACCCAGATTATCTCCCCACAGGAAATTGACAGAAGAGTGCTGCACATTTTAGAAAAATGTTCATCCAAAATATAGTAACAAGGCAATAAAATATAATCCCTCAGGCCCAACTTTTAAATACAAGGGCCCTCCAGGAGGTCTTGTTAACTCTAAACAAGAGGCTTATATAAAAATACAACCAAACATTCCATAGTGACCTTCAACCAAAACAAGAGAGCCTATTTTTACAGAGTCCGGTCACTTCACCCATTCTCCCAAAATGGAGACAAGGCTTGGCTTTAAATACAAGTGTCTTCTTGGAGGTCTTGTTGACTCTAAATACGAGGTTTAAATAAAATCAGTGAAAATCATCTACACAGATCCTCAACCAAAACTAGAGTACCATTGTACAGAGTGTGGCTAAACTAACCACAACTAATTTAGTTTCTCATTTGTACTGGATATATTTCAAGTGTTCAATAACCACATCTGGTTAGTGGGTACTTCCTTGAAAAGAACCAAGTAGAACATAACTGTCATAAAAAAGGGGAGTAGTTAGATAGCTTTCCTCAAACAGGTTTGATGACAAAAGAAAGAAGGCATGGATGAATACCTTTTCTTCAGAAATTTTGGATCTCATGAGAGGAAAAACACAAACTGTACAATCAATTATAATGTGAGATAGATAGATAGATAGATGATAGATAGATAGATAGATAATAGATAATTTAACACATTCATATATGAGTGAGTAAGGTGTGCTATGAAACTACTTAGAAGGAACACATATCCCAGATTTGCATATCCCAGAATATTCCTAAGAGAGCTGTGGGAGCACTTCCCTAGGAAGTTGCACTCCTAATTTAACAAAAGTATCTCTCTGGTGTTTTAAATCCAGCAGCTGCTCCTCCACAAAAAGATAGACATTCTCCTTCCTTGTGATTTACAACATCAGAAATCCAATGGAGGGTCAGCTATGAGTCAGTTCCAAGTCAACAGCAATGAAAGAGAGGGAAGACGATTCTCAGAGGAAAGAATTTCTAAGATAAAATCTGAAGAATTATAAATTAGCCATATAGAGAACTAGGAAGAAAATCTCCTTGGCCAGAAATCCTGGCCCCTTAGAAGCCAAAAGGGAAACTCTCTGGTGGTGTAATACATAGGGTGTGAGACTACTGTCCAAAAAGCTGTGTCTTTGGTGGTTTTACTCCATCAGCTGTTCCATGGGAGAAAAGTGAGGGTTCGTCTGCCTTTATGATTTACAGCCTCAGAAATCCACCAAAATGTTGCTAAAAGTGTGAACTGACTTGTAGGCAGTGCCTCAAATTGTGTTGCATAGAGACCAAAGAGGATGACATCCAAGATATTTATATATAGCAAAGTGATGCCAAAGTATTCAAATTTCAATTCAACACAACATGTATTTATTAAATACTCAATGATATAGTGTATTACATGTTGGACTGTTGTTGTTGTTATGTGCTGTCGAGTCACTTGCGACTCATAGCAGCCCTATGTACAACAGCCCTAAACTCTGCTCTGTCCTGTGCCAATCGCACTATCTTCGATACACCCATCCCAATTACACCAGTCACTGAATCAATCCACCTCCTAGAGGGCCTTCCTCTCCTGCGCTGTCCCTCCACCCTCCCAAGCATGATGTCCCTCTCCAAGGACTGGTCCCTCCTTACAACATGTCCAAAGTATGTTAGACAAAGCCTCAGAATCCTTGCCTCTAAGGAACCACCCAGTTTAATCCTCTCCAGGAAGAATCTGTTTGTTTTCTGATAAGTAGGCAGTTTGAATTTACCAGCCACTCCATAAACAGGTCGTATAGCCCTGGTGTACAAGTTGCCAAACCGCGGTCACTTGTGGTTGCTGTGAGGCTGAACACTGTGACACGGTTGTGTCAAATGCGTTAATGGTTGGCTAGCCAATGCGGACTGAGAGTGGGGTGGAGCTCCCTGATTAAACAAGCGTGGAAGGAGGAGTGGCATCCACTTCCATAATAGCTTGCCTCCGGAAACCCTATGAACCTGGAGAGAGGATGAAAGGCACCCAAGCCTCGAGGACTCTCCTTCATAGGGTCACTATGAGTGGCTTGTGACTCGACGGCACTCAACAACAACAGGGGAGCCCTGGTGGCCTAGTGGCAAGGAGCTGCAACTACAATCCCAGAGGCGCATGGTTCGAATCCACCAGATGCTCTGCCGGGAAAGGAGGGGCAATCTCCTCCTGTACCAGTCAGATCTGATTTGACGGTACACACACACAAAAATAATAAAATTTAAAAAAAAAAACATAAACAACACAGGGGCAATATCCTCTAAAATATTTTCAACCTGGAAAACCCTACAGAGAATCACTATAAGTTGGAATTAGCTTATTGAGAACAGATTTTCTTTTTTTGGTTGATATGCTATACACTGAACTCAGAAATAAAAGAGAACATGAAGATAAGCACGACTGAGCCTCCAAAGAGTTTAAAGTATATTAAGGGTATAAAGCTCTAATATATTCTTAAAAATATGTATATGGTGATTGTGCAGTAAACAAATTCAATTTTAAGTCACTTGATGGCAAGAAGCTGCACTACAATCCTGAAGCCACATGGTTTGAGGTGACCGTCTGCTCTGCAGGAGAAAGATGGACAATCTTTTCCTGTGATTAACGGTCTCTGAAAACCTGCTGAAGAGTCAGCTATGGGTCAGTTCCAACTCTACAATACACAACAACAACAATCCTGGGTATAGTTCAATATTAATTACTTTTATAAAATATAACGTATGACAGAATGATTATATAAAGCACAATGTGAATGAAGGATAGTGTGAAACACAATGTATATGAACTTTTTAAGTAAACCAATATAAAATAAAATTCATTTTTTATTTATTAAAAAAGTCATCTAGTCATCAAGTAGCCATGGATCTGTTCCAGTCAATTAACTAGACATCTGTCTTAAAAATGTCTTAGTGTGGTATGGTATGCTCTCCTGCCTGAAGTGCTAGGTCTCATCCCTGCTTTCTGGAGTGCCCTCCACCTCACCCCTTTGCCTGGAAGGTCTGGCCCCTCTGCCTGGTGCCCAGTCCCACAGCCTAGGCCTCTAAAACTGCCACCTGGAGGACCTGTCCCTGCAGCCTGGATGCTTCTAGACTTCCCTGCTTCTGGACACTCCTGGAAGCCCAGCCCCACAATCTGGAAACCCAGGCCCTACCACCTGAAGGACCTAGTCCCACCTCCTGAATGTTCCAGCAATGCCTGGAGGATGACCTACTGATGCCCTTCTTAATTGTGTCAGAAACAACAACATCACAGCTGAAGCCATTTCCTCCTCCCTCCCAGAGCTTGAGTTGCCTGTAGCCCAGGCCACCTTGTACCTGCCTAGCTGCAGCAGTTGCCTGACAGAGAAGGATGCTAATTTATAGGCCACATCTCTCCCAAACTGAAGCAAGTCTTTCCTTGAGGTAAAAGTTCAGAGAGAAACTCAGGCAGGGCAAATGCCCCACCATCTTCTGGAGCAGTGACTTCCTGAGGCAATGGTTTTAATCCAAGAGCCTGCTAAAGCCTCAGCGATGGAAAAACTCTACCACAGCAATGTCACAGAAGAAGCAGACAACCACACACCCTACACAAACACAAGATGTCACCCCCAGAAAGTGACACAGTATCAATGCATTTCCTGAAGCTAGAAAGTCTGATGGAACATTTTGACACAGAATTCAAATGAACAATAATTGAGTATTTTCAATAGGTGAAGGACAAACTCAAAGAATTACAGGACTCTGTAAGCAAAAACCAAGAGGAACTTAAAAAAAATAATTATAAAACAATGCAGATAAAGCAAACAATGCATTAGAGGCTCTGAAAAAAATAAGAAACCACAATCCAGAATATGAGGACCAAGGTTGCAGATGCTGTCTGCAAAATGGAAGGACATGAACAGAGTTGAAGAGATGGAACACAGAACCAGTGTAACAGACCATAGAACTGTCACCACTGATATACTAAGACATAAAGCAGAATCAAAAAGGTAGGAAAAAGAAGAAAGCCTAAGAATACTGTGGGACACCATCAAGAGAACTATAACAAGTGCATAATCACAATTCCAGAACAGGAAGAAACAGGAAAAGACACTGAGAAAGTTGTGAAAGAATTACCAGAAGAAAACTTTCCAGGCTTAATGAAGCATGACATAATATATATTCAAGAAGCTGAGTAAATAACGTGTTGAATAGACCCCAAAAGAAAAAAAACCAAGGTATATCACAGTCAAATTTGTCAGAACCAAAACATAAGGAGGCAATTCTACAAGCAGCTAGGGAGAAACAGAGAGTAACCTATAAAGGACAGCAAATAAGATTAAGTGCTGATTTCACAGCAGAAACCATGTGAGCAAGAATTCAGTGGTATGACATATATTAAACACTCAAACAATACAATGGTCAACCAAGAATACTGTACCCAGAAAAAGTGTTAATCAAATATGAAGAAGAGATCATGATACTTTCAGAAAAGCAGAACCTAAGGGGGCTTGTATAAACAAGACCAGCATTGCTGGAAACACTGAGAGACATCCTTCTTACAGATGTGACACAGAAAGCAGGATGGACTAAAGTAATCGGCTAAAATACCAGAAAGAACTCACCAAAACAATAGCAATAAAACCTTGGCTCTCAATAATTACTCTGAATGTGAAAAGTTTAAATAGAGAAGACAAAGAGTCACAAATTAGATAAAGAAAGCAAAACCCATCAATATGCTGTCTGCAAGAGACATACCTGAAAAGAAAATCTAAAAATAAAAGGGGTGGAGAGTATACCAAGCAAATGGCAACCAGAAAAAAAAACAACACAGGAGTAGTGATATCATCTTTGATAAAATAGATTTTAACACAAACCATCACAAAGGACAAGGGAGGTCACTATATAATGCTTAGTCAATAGAACGAGAGGATAGGACATAACAATGATAAGTATCTATGCACCAAATTATAGAGCTACAAATATACAATGCAAACATTAACAAAACTCTAAAAAGAAATAAACCATTATAGTAGTAGGAGACTTCAATACACCACTCTCAAGAAAAGACAGAACTACCAAAAAGAAACTCAACAAAGATGCTGAAGAGTTAACCCATACAATAAACCAACTTGATCTCATAGATGTATACAGGCTAATTAACCCAAAAAAAAGTGCAGTATACCTTCTTCTCCAATGTGCATGGAATGTTCTCCAGAATAGATCTCATTTTAGGTCACAATAGAAGCATCAATAAATTTAAAAAACATAAAAATAATACAAAGTATCTTCTCAGACCACAATATCACAATATTATAAATAAATAACAGGAGGATAAAGAAGAAAAAGCCATACATATGGAAGCTCATAAACACATTGCTTGAACAAGAGTGAGTACTAGATGAAATGAAAAAGTTTCTTGAAACAAATGACAAAGAAAACACAACTTACAAAAACCTCTGGGAAATAGCCAAAGCAGTAATTAAAGGTCAATTTATAGTAATAAGTAAACATATCAAGGCAAAAATAAATGATAATTGACTCTCTAACCCAACATTTCCAACAAATTGAAAAAGAACAGCAAGAAAACCTGACACCCTCTAAAAAAACCAGAAACTATAAAAATTAGGGCAGAAATCTGCGGCAGAGCCGAGTGAACTTGGGTGGAAGGATTGTATAACAATGAAAGAGTTTTACTTTTCAAGAAGGAGAGTGAATTGGAGGGGGGAGGTGGGCATGGAGAAAAGTGCAGCAATGAATGACTGGAAACCCTAAGTCTGTAAACTTTTATTAAAATTAATAATAGAAAAAGAATTGGAAAAAATAGGGCAGAAATCAGTGAAATAGAAAACAGAACAATTGAAAATATCAACAAAACCAGGAGTTGGTTTTTCAAAAAGATCAATGAAAGAGAAGAACCATTAGCAAAAATAACAAAGGGAAAGAAAGAAAAAAAATAATCTGAATAAGAGATGAAAGGGGCAATGTCACAGAAGAATCAACTAAAATTAAAAGGTTAACAATGGAATGTTGTGAAAAACTATATTCAAACAAAGATGAAAGCATTGAGGAAATGGACAAATACTTAGAAACTCACAGTCTCCCTAAAATAAAACAGACCAAAATCAAACACCTGAACAGATCCATTACAAAGAAAGAAATTGAACAGGTAATAAAACAATTTCCAACCAAAAAAGAAGCCCTGGACCAGATGGTTTTACAAGTGAGTTTTATTAAATATTCAGAGAAGAACTGTCACCAATTCTATATAAAGTATTTCAGAAAATAGAAAAAGATGGAATTCTCCAGACACATTCTATGAAGCAAACATATCCTTGATACCAAAGTCAGGTAAAGATACCACCAAAATAGAAAACTATAGGCCAATATCTCTCCTGAAGATAGATGCAAAAATCCTGGTCAACAGAATCCTACAGTACATAAAAAGAAAAAAAGAATAATTCACCATGATTAAGTGGGATTCATATCAAGTATGCAAGGATGGTTCACCATAAGAAAAACAATTCATCACATTAACAAAAAAAGTGTAATTCATCACATTAACAAAATAAAGAACAAGAACCAAATGATCCTATCAATTGATACAGAAAAGGCCTTTGACAATGCCTTTTTTTTTTTTTAAGTGGGAATAAACATAGATTTCTTCTAGTCAGTTGGCCAGGTAGTTGTCCTCCAGATTTCTTGGCACAACCTGGTGAGTATGAGTATGTTCAGGATAGCATCTCTTTGTTGCAATACGTCAATTTACATTCCATCAATTCCTGGGGTCTTGTTTTTTGCTGATTTCTTCAGAGCAGCCTACACTTCCTCCTTCATCACCATTGCCTCTTGATCATATGCATTTTCTTGAAATTCTTCTGTGTCAGCCAATTCTTTTTGGTAAAGTGCCTCTGTATACTCCTTCCATTCCATTTTAATGTTTCCTGGATCATTCTGTATTCTGCGCATAGTATCCTTAAGTATTGAAACTGAAGATTTGAATTTATTCTTCAGTTCCTTCAGTTTAAGAAATGTCAAGCAAGTTTGACCCTTTTGAGTTTCCAACTCTAGCTCTTCTTTGCTTTGTCTCCCCAGGCTGCCCTTTGATATCTGCTGTTCAGCTTCTTACTTCCAGATTTCTTCCCTTTGCTTTAGCGTCTTGGTATTCTAGTGAAATATTTAGAGACTCTTCAGACATCTGTCTTGGTCTTTTTCTTCCTCGGTGAACCTTTTTTTAACTATCAAGGGAGAAGCCTGAAAGAGTTCACATGAAAGCAAAGGAAGTAAGGAGAACGAGGAAGGAAAAGTTAGATTGGAAAGAATCTTGACAGTCAAGGACACCATGTTAAACAGACATGGCATTATGTTAATGAATCTGGATAGGCAGGTGGAGGAAGCATGTTTACAGTAGCTGGCTGTCTTCTCCTGATCATCTTTAGCCACTGTCAATCCTATTTCCTCCATGAGAAATGATTGTGTCAGATATGTTCTAGAAACAGCAAGGAGGATTATAAGCTTGGAAAGAAATTATGCTGATTTTGCTGGGTCCCATGGAGGTAACTACCATTCAACTGATAGAAGCCCTCTGAACGACCTTGCTCTGTCCTGCACCATCCTTACAATCTCCAACACACTTATTGTTACAATTACTCCATCAAGGCACAATTGCGTCTAAGAACTCAACATCCAACTTACTGTCAGCACTGCCTACTCAACAGGTAGATGGTACATAGAAAAATAGTTATTTCTATTCTCATTCTTCACAGTGGGCTCAAGTATATCAGAGACAATAAGAATGGAACAAGATAGGGCAAGGTTCAGTTCTGTTGTACATAAGGTCACTATGCAATTGTTAGATGTTGCCTAGTTGAGTCAAGTAGGACTCATTGAGATCCCATGAAAAACAGATCTGAACCCTGTCTTATGAGTGATAGTCAATTCAATGGCACCTAACAACAAACATTCTTCACAAGAAACTTGAAGAAGGACCACACAGAGGGAATTTCAGTTAAATGATAAACAAATATGTATTCACACTCTATAAATAGTGAACAAGAGAATGGGAAAAGTGTACGTAATGTGATGATAATACATATAGCCTATCCTTGGAGAAGTCAGAGGATGCTTCTATGAGTATAATGCTTCCTTTATATTCATATACCACCTAATGATATATACCATATTTAAAAAATCCAGGTAAAAGAGTTACCTGGTTACAATAGAAGAAAGTGATTTGCTATGGAGGCCAGATCTGTCATAGGCTAAGTAAAGTCAGGCTTGCTAGGCATTTCTGTGGTCTCATTGGGGGGTGTTTATTTAATGGACAGCACAAATATCTTATGAGTATTACGACATTTAAAGACAAGATTTACAGAATTTACAGATTTTTACAGAAAAAGCACAAAGCAGACCCAGCCAGATCGGCCCTGGATTTGCCTTGTTGAAACCATTTTGGCCAATCACCAGTTCTGAGAGACAAAAGTCAAACTACAGAAAACATGGATCTCAGGAGTATGAAGTTGAAGACACCATATCTAGCCCTAACTTTCAGGCTGAGGCAGGAAATATTCTCAGCAGTCCAACTTGACTTCTTGGCCTGAAGGGGGAGAGAAAAATGGATAGGTTTAAGAATGGATAGTGTATAATTGGTAGGGAAAAAGTAAAACATGAGGAAGAGCCACTAGGGCAGAGGAAAAACCAGTCCCATGTGACCAACCAGCTGGGAAATGCCTCTGGTTAAAAATAAGTCCGCTATTCCCACCCAGAGTTGACCACCTGGCATTTTTCTTTACTTTTTCAACCAAAACAAAGGTTAAGCCATCAGGCTTGAGAAGACTCAAAGTTCAAAGGAAACATTTCCGATACTGTGGGTAAGGTTTGGGGAAGTCCATGCTAAACTCCACCCTGAACTAAAGAATGATCATTTACTTTCAGGACAAGACTTGAGAAAGGACTTTCATGAGGAATAATTTAAAATGAGACCTAAGCAACCATGACCACAAGAGAGAATTAGAAATTAACACACACTTGGTTTCAGATGAATAAGGTGAGTCAACATGGTGTTAAGAAGGTGATAGAGCCTTTGTAATAGCCAAGTAGCCAAACAGTCCCAGGACTAAACAAATACAGCGGTTTTCTTTTCTTCCTGTAAAATGTCTAGGACAGAGTGCTGACCACTTATTACCTGGTGAAAAATAAAATAATCACATTCTAAGATACATGAATATATCATGTGAATAATTCAGTCTACTGATTTTCCATCTCTTTTGCTTGATCTTTCTTGTTTTGAACTTTGGGGTCAGTCCGAGTTTCAGTGACAGACAGCATCTTGGGAAAATTCCACCTTTGCTATTTTCTTCCCATTCTCCCCTTGTTGGTACCATAGCACTATCTCCCCACTAAACTCAAATTCTAGGGGGGCTGCTCATGCTAAGGCTATGGAGCCAAGTAAGGACTCCCACTACCATAGCTTCTTCAGGTCTTTCTACATCAGCAATTTACAAAGGACTTTCAGCAATCATGTCTTTTATTAAGGTTCCCAACAGTCCTGTTCTGCAGGCAACCAGAATGTCACTAATCCAAATTTACACACGAGAAAACTGAACATAAAGACATGAAACAACATGTTCTTATAAGTTACTTAGTTCTGGTAAGGAGTGAACTCTTACTTACATTCAGAGTTTCTTCTAGCAGACCACACTGGACCCTTGAATGATAAAACATAGAATAGATTCATGTTCATATACATAGAAACCTTTTAGCTATATAACTGGCCCATTGCCATCATGTCGGTTTCAACTCACAGCAAGTCTATGTTGTTGTTAGGTGTTGTTGAGTCAACTCTGACTCATAGCAACCCTGAGAACAACAGATTGAAACCTTTCCCTATCCTGCACCATCTTCACAATTTCCAAATTGAAACTGTTCCCTGTTCTGCACAATCTCCTCACAATCTCCTCTGTATTCAAAGCTATAGCACAAAGAAAACTATCGCATAGCATTTCCAATATTGTACCTTTATAAGAGCAGATTGCCACATCTTTTCTCCCACAAAGCATCTGGAGGTTCAAACCACAAACTTTACAGTTAGTAGCAGAACCCTTAACCATTGCACCACCAGGGATTTACCCATAAGACTAGTGTCTAACAATTGTGCGTTTATTATACATCCTCAGTTCATAAAAATGTTGTTGTTGTTATGTACCATCAAGTCACCTGCAACTCACAGTGACCCTAAGTATGATAGCTGTGAAGCTTGCCCTATCCTGAGCCCATCTCGCTGACTTTGACACGTGTGATCCAATTGCAGTTACTGTGTCAATCCATCTCATCCAGGGTCTTTCTCCCCTGTGCTGTCCCTCCACCCTTCCAAGCATGATGCCCTTCTCCATGGATAGGTCCTTCCTGGCTACATACCCAAAATAATGTACCAGTCACGCAAAGAAATGACTGAAGTCTATAATGTCATTTAGAGAGCTCTGGTGGTATAGTTCATAGGCACTTCACTGCTAACACAAAGACTGTGCTTTTTGCAGAGTTTGAATCCACCAGGAGCTCCTTGGGAGCTAAACGGGCAATCTCCTCCTGTACAGTTTGCTGCCTCAGAATCCCAATGGAGGATAAGCTATGATTCAATTCAAACTCAACAGTATTTAGAGAGTGAGAAAGAGAAAGTGATAGTGTCATTTCTCTAACTTACTTAACATTGATGTGGTTATACTGGAGCTTCTTTCTACAAGTATTAAGTGAAGTGATTAAGTGTGCCATCAGATCGTGATATTCCTCAGTTTCTGAGAGTTGGAAGCTCATAGCTTTTATTTAAGTTTCTATTTTCTGGAAATTTTCCTCAGTTGTGAGACCTGCCTTCTCATAGGTCTCTAAGTGATTCATATGCCTGAAAATCACACGGGGATCTCTTTATAGATTCTTATTCTGTGTATCTGGAGTGGAAAGGCAAATCATCATCAGGGGGATCTAGAGTCAACCAGTCCAAAACCTTAATACCTTCTTCCTTCGTTCCTCTCATGGTTGTTGCTCATGAGAAACTACCAAAAGAATAAATGCCTTGCACATAAATCTGTCTCATGCAGACATTTCTTCTGGAATCCTACCTAAAATAAGTTGTTGTTGATGTGTACCATCGAGTTGGGACTGACCCATAGCTGACCCTCCAGTGACTTTTCAATGGAAGTAAATTACACAGGAGGAGATTGTCTATTTTTCTTGCTTGGAGGAGCTGGTTGATTCAAACTTCATACCTTTGGGTTGGCAGCACACATTAAAGTCATGTTAATTAGTAATTTAAATACAATAAGTTGTCATCATGGGTTAAACCATGTGACTCCTTGGAGGCAAGGATTCTGAGGCTCTAACATACTTTGGACATGTTGTGAGGAGAGACTGGTCCTTGGAGAAGGACATCATGCTTGGGAGGGAGGAGGGACAGCGCAGGAGGGGAAGGCCTTCTATGAGTTGGATTGATTCAGTGACTGGGATAATTGGGATGGGAGTGTCGGAGACAGTGCGATTGGCACAGGACAGAGCGGAGTTTAGGGCTGTTGTACATAGGGTTGCTATGAGTCGCAAGCGACTCGATGGCACATAACAACAACAACAAGTTGTCATCCAGTCTGAAGGCACCCATAGCTGACCCTCCAACAGGCTTTCAGAGGCTGGTGATCACAAGAGAGGAGAGTGCCCATCTTTCTCTCCTGGAGCAGGTGGTGGGTTCAAACTCTCTGCCTTTGGCTTGGCAGTGAGACTTCTTACTCACTAGATCACCAAAGCTCTCCTAATTAGTTAATTAGATAGAAGGAGAATTGATGCCTTTGAGATGTGGTGCTGGAGAAGAGTATTGAGGGTACATGGACTGCTAAGAAAACAAACAGATTCATCCTGGAAAGGGTCAAACCAAGCTGCTCCTTGGAAGCAAGGATTCTAAGGATCCGTCTAACATACTTTGGACATGTTGCAAGGAGGGACAGGTCCTTGGAGAGGGACATCATGCTTGGGAGGGTGGAGGGACGGCGCAGAAGGGGAAGGCTCCCTATGAGGTGGATTGATTCAGTGACTGGGGTAATCAGGATGGGTGTGTTGGAGACGGTGCAATTGGCACAGGACAGAGCAGAGTTTAGGGTTGTTGTACATAGGGTCGCTATGAGTTGCAACATAACAACAATAACATTTTGCCTTGATCATTGCATTCTTTTGAAGAATCATCTATGGACAATTAGTTTTGAGAAATTCCAGAGTCAGGCCAACAATTGTATTTTTCAAGTAAACTGTTAGCATGCAAAAATTGTTCAGGTCCTGCTTCCATCTCAACGTAGATAAGATTGAGAATAAGGATTTTTGGAAGCTCTCTCATTTTTGAAAAATTTTGCTGCTTTAGTTAGTAGTATTGCCTAATTTGCAAACAATAAATTAAATAAACTTCAAATATATTTATATTATTGTCTTGAAATTACTTTTGTCTTAAAAATACTATTAAGTTGTAACTCTCCAAGGGGAGAATAGATACTGGGAAAATGTGAAGGGTTTGTGATAGATGTAAATCCCAATCACATCAAAGAGCATATCCTCCAATACTGTATTTTAAAATGTGGAGTTCTTTGTTCTTGGTGTAATTACAGTGACACTGGTGGCCAAGAAAGTTCTATTTATCCATTTGGGAGATAATGTCATGCAGGCATAAAGAGAAAATATCAAAGGAGTTCCGGTAGTCTAGTGGGTAAGGAATTGTGTTGACAATCCACAGGAAACCAGTTTGAATCCTTCAGCAGCTCCTTGGAAGAAAGATGGGCCGTCTCCTCCTATGCAATTTATAGCCTCTGAAAACCAACTAGAGGGTCAAGTAACAGTTGGTTCCAACTGCTCAGCAAATAACAACAGTTCAATAAGATTGGAGCAAGTGATGATATTTATATAATTTTGGATATCTGCAAAGCATATTCCTACTAATTAAAGATAGTTGATATCTAAATCATACCATTTTTTTCTCTCAAAAGAGTCCACAGCAGATAAATCACAGTACTTTTTGTATTGTCCATTTTATTTATGAGCCTGGTATTAAGACCTTCTTTAGAAAGACACAAATGAAAAAAAAAGAAAGAAAGACACAACCGGTAATATTACGGAAATAATCTAAATTTGTAACCATAGAGGCAGAACCCATCCACTTATCAGACTGAAGTAGATAAACTAAGTCTCCAGCTGCAAAAAAAAAAAAAAAAAAATATGTGAACACAGAAAAAGTTGTGATTGTTGTTAGATGCCATTATATTGACTACAATTTATAGTGACCCCAGGAACAACCAATCTGAACCTTGCCGTTTCCTGTGTCATCATCATCCCTGATACACTCAAGCTGCTGCCAGAAAAGGTAGGGAAAGAAAGTGTGGGAAGACATTTATTAGCTATAAACTGTGCCCTTTAGGTACCAGGAGGTTGGCCATGAAGCTCTGCAGCTGCAAAGATTAAGCGATAATTAAAACCATCCTCAAAAGCTACTCAACCAAAAACTACTTTTAGGTTGATTTCTCTCTTTCCCTGAAATGCACGTTTTACTGATTTTTTTAAAGTTTATTAAATCCAGGAACTATATTATGATTGTTTAATGATTCCCAGATTCCCTAAAAATGATGATAGTTAGACAGATAGATCAATAATAAAAACTAAAGTACCTGGGGAAGACCAAGCAGCTCAAGAATCCTTATCTTTAGCTTACCCATATTGGGGGTTTCTCCAGCCAGGAACTTCCTATGAGGAAGATAAGGAGAGAAGATTATCAGAGGCTGAAACCCTCAGTCATTCAGAGAAGAGATGAAAGATAGCATCTGCCTCTGAGCTTGAGGTTGCACCTTATCAACCCTGAGAGAAGCTCAAAGGTCCCTGGGGCACTTTATTGTCCCTGAGGGATTTTCTTAGGGTTGGGATTTCCCCAAGAGTCTGTCAATTTTCTCTCTTTATTTGTTGAGTACTGTCTTACTGCTCACATGGAATTGGATTTTTGTTCTATTAATGGAAGTGCTGGGAATCTTTTTTAACTCTTTAAATCCAGGTAAATAAAAATTTACACTCCTCCTCGAATAAACAAAATGAACATGTCTAATGTCTTGAGGTGAATACTCAGTCCAAGCACTATAATTTTTATGGTCAATCTTTAAAGTATATATTTACCATGACGTGGAGGGTTGTTTTTGTGGACTGTCAAGTTGGAACTGATCCATCGCTGACCCTCCAGCAGTTTTTCAGAGAGAATAAATGTCACAGAAGAAGCTGTCCATCATTCTCTGGCAGAGCAGCTGGTCAAACTGCATGCAGGTCTTTGGGACTGCAGCAGTTTCTTACCACTAGGCTACCAGAGCTCCCAAAGTGAAGGCTAGCAGTATGATCTATCACAGAAAGCAGGTCTGACTTTGAGTGCTTTCCAAAACTCATTGCTATCGAGTCCGAACAGACTCATAACTGACCTTCCAGCAGGTTTCCAAGGCTGTAAATTACACAGGAGGAGATGAACTGTTTTTTTCTCCTGTGAACAGCTAGTGGGTTTCAATCACTAGACAGGCTCAGATTTTGAGTAAGCAGCAAGTAATTCTCAACAAACTACTCCACCAGAATGCCACTTCATTTTTAGATAATTGAAAATACCATTACTGGTTACATCCTTGGTCCTCAAAGTGACACCTTTGCTCTTTAACAATTTAAAGAGGTTTCTTTGCAGCAGAGTTGATTTCTGGATAGCTGATTCTATAAGTATTGATTGTGCATCTCAGTAAAATTAAATTCTTAAAATTGTCAGTATTTTCTCCAGTTATCATGATGTCCTTATTGGTCCAGTTTTGAGGATTTTGTTTCTTTATGTAATTGTTGTCATGTACTGTCAAGACAGAATTGATCCATACAAGTTGACCCTTTGGCAGATTTTTAAAGGCAGTAAATTGCACAGGAGGAGATTGCCCAACTTTCCCCTGCAGAGTAGGTGGTAAATTTGGACTGTGTACCTTTAGGTTGGTCGGATATCCCCTTACCACGAAGCCACATACTGAGGTGTAATTCATACTAAAAGTTACAGTCTTTGATCTTCATCAGTAAGTGCTTCAAGCTCTCTTCCCTTTCTGCATGCAAGACTATACTATATTGCAGGTTGTTAATGAGCCTTCACCTTCATATAATCCAATTTCTTGGTATTATTTGCTCAACATAGAGACTGAAAAAATATAGAAAATTGATATACAACTGTGATACACAGATTTTGTGATTTTAAACCATGCAGTTTCCACTTGTTTTGTTCAAATGACTACCTCTTGGTCTATGTATAGTTTCCACAGGTACCTATTTAAGTGTTCTAGAATTATAATCCTTCACACTTATATCTCTCATTTGCTATGATCTACACAATTGCATGTGTGCATGTTCATTAAAACACAGGTACAGAAATGTCTTTGCAACAAAATTTTTAAAAAAGAAATGTCTTTGTGGTACTCTGCTTCTGGTCAAGACATTATCAATGATATTTCTTTTTCCACATCCTCTTTTTAATCTGGATCAATTTATGACAACATACATGGAAGTCTTGGTCTCTTAAAATCATCTCCATGTCAATAAAATGGGAACAACAATATCTGCTCTGAAAAAATTTTACTCACAGGGCTGACATGCAGCAAAGTATATAAACAACTAATATTGGGCCCAATACATTCAGCATGTTTTAACGTGCATTTGCAATCTAGATCTCACAAAAGCAACCCTCTGAAATATAGGTAGAGAGAGTTTTCTTGAAGGTTCTGTTACCTAATACAATACTGGTATGTAAAGAGCATTTAGTTTTGTCAGTTACTTGGGGGTTTTTGTTTGCTTTTTCTCTGATGGCTTAGTTGTAAATTATGTTGCCAACCCAAAGGCATATGGTTCAAATCTACCAGTTGTTCTGCATGAGAATGATGGGAAATGTTCTCCAGTGTGAAAACCTGCTGGACAGCCACCTATGAATTGGCTCCAACTACATAACAACAACACTTGAGAAGCAACAAAGATTGGAGTATCAGGATAGGAAGAAGAGGAAAATTAACCTGTATGTTTGCAGAATGTTGTTTAACACAAAGACCCTGGGTGATGCAAACAAGTAACATGTTTTGTTGCTAACCAAAAAGTTCTATTCTGACAATTACAGGGTTGCCACAAGTTGGAATTGATTTGACATCAAAGAAGATAGGTACCATGTGAGAATCACCAAAGAACCCAGGAATGCACAGGGCTACTGATAAGGAAGTAATTTACACAGCCAAAATCAGATTGGACTTGTAATGTCTTTAACTGTGAGAAAATTAATTTATTTTCTTTAAAGCCGCTTGGGGCTGTGTGTGTGTGTGTGTGTGTGTGTGTGTGTGTGTGTGTGTGTGTTAAAGCAGCACTAGCTAAGTAAGACACCATCAGTTAGACTACCATTAAGTGAATGCAGCAGGGTAGAAACTAAGTCCCTCTGACTTCAAATCCCAGCCTTTCCATTTTAAAATTATAATATTGAGCAGATAATTCAAGAAGCTGAACTATATGAAGAAGAATGTAGAGGAAGACTCACCAACAACCTGCATTATATAAATAACACAACTGTGCTTGGAAAAAGTGAAGAAGACTTGAAGCACTTACTGAAGAAGATCAAAGACTATAGTCTTCAATAAGAAATACATTTCAACATCATCAACATACATGTATTACTAAGGAAGAGTGAAGAAGTATCAACATCATTGAATTGTGGTGTGTAGAAGATTATTGACTGTAATATGAACTGTCAAAAGAACAAACAAAATCTGTCTTGCAGGAAGTTCAACTAGGGTGCTCCTTAGAGGGAAAGATGGTGAAACTTCATCTCATATACTTCGGGCATATTGTCAGGAGGTACCAGTCCTTAGAAAAAGACATCATGCTGAGAACAGGAGAAGGTCAGCAAAAGATAGGAAGACTCTCAATACGATGGATTGACACAGTGACTGCAACAATAGCTTCAAGCATGGTGGAGATCATGATGATGGTGCAAGGTAGAGCAAAGTTCTAATCTGTTGTTCATAGGGTCACGATGAGAGATGGTAGACTTGACAGCACCTAACAACAACAACAAGAAATTTATAAGATACTTCCACTCAAATGAAGCTATCTTTTTAAATTATAAACTCACTAACTTGCTGTTGAGTCAGAACCAACTCATAGCTGAATCTCCAGCAAGTTTTTAGAGGCTGTACATATCAAGGGAGCAGGTTGCTCATTAAGGATAAGTTCTTAAGCATTTTTTAAAATATAAATACAAATAATTTAGAGAATACCACATGGACTTGTCATAATCTTCTTCCCCAGAGACATTAACAGTTTTATATAGAGCGTTCTACACTGTTAGTATATACATGAAAAACATTTACCCAAATGTGATCACTTCTTGTAACGATTTTTTGCACGCAAAACAGTAGACAATGCTCCAATTGTACACCAGATGGATCTTGGCAGAAAGCAAAGAGTACCAGAGAGATATCTATCTGTGTTACATTAACTATGCAAAAGCATTTGACTGTGTGGATCACAACAAATTGTGGCTAACCTTGAGGTGAATGAGAATCCCAGAACACTTGATTGTGCTTATGCGAAACCTATACTTGGACCAGGAAGCAGTCATCAGAACAGAGCAAAGAAACACTACTCTGTTCCAAATCAGGAAAGGAGTGCATCAGGGATGCATCCTGTCTCTATACCTTTTCAATCTATATGCAGAATAGATCATTCAGGAGCCTTGAAAATATCATGGATTGCCAAGAAAACTCTGCTGGTTTGGAGAGGGTGAAACCAAATTTCTCCTTGGAGGCTAGGATTTTGAAGCTCCGTCTCACATATTTTGTGCATGTGTCCAGAAGTAACAGATCCTTGGAGAAGGACCTTATGCTTGGAAGGGTGGAGGGACAGTGCAGAAGGGAAAGACCCCAAATGAGATGGATTGATACAGTGACTAGGGCAATGGGGGTAGGTGTGTTGAAGTCAGTGAGACTGGCTCAGGACAGGGCAGGCTTCAGAGCTGTAATACACAGAGTTGCTATGAGTCGTAGTCAACTCAATGGCACATAACAACAACAATAAAAACATATTTTTAATAAGTGGAAGCAGTCAAGAGATCAAAAGATGTGGAGCATTGGACAAGTCTGCTGATCTGAGAAAAACCTCTTTAAAGAGCTAAAATAATGATGAAAGTTTAAAGATCAAGGTGCAACTGACTCAAGCCACAATATTTTCATTTGCTCCATACGCATCTGAAAGTTAGAAAATAAATAAGGAAGACTAAAGAAGAATTGATGCCTTTGAATTCATATTGGTGAAGAGTACTGAATATCTCATGGACTGCCAAAAGAACAAATAAACTTGTCTTGAAACAAGTTGTTCCTTAGAGGCAAGGATAATGAAACTTCTTCTCAGATACTTTGGGCTTTTTGTCAAGAGGCACCAGTTCTTAGAAAAAGAAATAATGCTTGAAAAGTTGAAATTCAACGAAAGAGAAGTTCCCAAAATGAGAGGTCTCAATGAGATGAATTGTCAAAGTGTACCAACGAACTCAAGAGATTATAATGGGTAGCACAGAATAGGGCAAGGTTCTGATCTATTATTCATAGAGTAGTAGTGGAGTCAATGACACCTAACAACAGGAAATATAGTGAGTATGTTGTTATGTGCCATCAAGTCACCTGTTACTCATAATCTGCCCTGTCCTGAGCCATTCTTACTGACTCCAATACACTATTCTTATTGCCCCAGTTACTATATCAATCCATCTCATGGGCAATCTTCCACTCTTGCACTGTCCCTCTGCACTTCCAAGCATGATGTCCTTCTCCAAGGACTGGTCCATCCCTGCCACAAAAACATGTGAGACAAAGCATGTGACACAGAGGTTCAAAATTTTAGCCTCCAAAGAGAAACTTAGTTTCACTCTCTTAAAGACAGACCTATTTGTTTTCTAGGCAGTCCATGGTCTACTCAAGACTCTTCTCCAGCACCACAACTCGAAGGCATTGATTCTTCTTTCATCCTTAGTCATTGTCCATCTCTCTGATGCATAGCAAGTAATTGCAAAGACCATGGCCTGGATCAGGCAAGCCTTAGTCTCTAGACTGATATCATTGCTTCTCAGTACTATGGTGTGATCCCTGACAGCAGATGTTCCCAGTGCAATTCGTCCTTTGATTTCCTGACTGCTGGTGCCAAGAGTATTGTTGGTGGAGCCGAGCAAGCTGTAACTGTTAAGAACCTCAATCTCTTCTCCATCTATCATCGTGCTGCCAATTGGCCCAGTGGTGAGAATCTTTGTCTTCTTGATGTTAAGTCTCAATCTATACTGAAGACTATAATCCTTGACCTCCTTCAGCAAGTGCTTCAAGTCCTCCTCAGTTTCAGCAAGGTTGTATCATCCGCATAATGTAGGTTGTTGATGAGTCTTCCTCCAATTCTGATCACTCAATCCTCCTCCTTATAGAGTCCAGCCTCCTGGATGATCTCTTCTGCATATAGATTGAAAAAGTATGGAGTCAGGATGCATTCCTCATGCAGGATTTTCCTGATTTGAACCAAAGACTGTTTCCTTACTCTGTTCTGAGGACTGCTTCCTGGTATGAGTGTAGGTTTCTCATGAGAACAATCAAGTGCTCTGGGATTCCCGTTCTCAGGGTTAGCTATTATTTATTGTGATCCACACAGTCAAATGCTACAAAGCCAAATATATATAGTGAATATATAAGGAAATAATTATTTTCTTTTTCTGTGTTTAAGAATTTAATGCAACAGTCTTTTCAGGTGAAAAATGCTTTAGAACAATCAATCACATAATATTAAAAACATAACATTTGCCCAGGGACAAATCCCAGAAGGCAAGAGAGGAGAAGAAAGAAGGAAGAGCGGAAACAGAAAACACAAGGAGGAAGTGGGGAAAGTGACCTTGTGAGGTTGTAATTAGTGTCCCAAAACAAAAAGTTTATTAATTGCCAAATAAAAAATTAATTTGCCCTGTAATTCTTTATCTGAATCATCATTTTTTTAAAAAGAAAAGGCATTGCTCTGGCAATTTCTTTTCATACTCCTGCCTAGTTTCAACCACCAAAAGGCTAGCTTGTTTTGGTTTTTGTTCCTACTAGTTAAGTGTGAAAACAGTAATTTCTTTCTTTCTCAGAAGTTTTGGTCAGCTGGTCACTAGTTCTCTATGTGTCTGAGAAATATTGATAAGAAATAATTATTCATTTCTAGAGCCAGAAATCTTCAGGTAAAGGTTATTTTCTGTTTCCACAGAACTTTGAAAAAATAACACTTTTATTGCATGTGATTTAAATAAATACTTTTATGGCCAGAGAAGTAACCAAAATTTTGTACCAGGGCAGTGATAAGAGCTCTCACAATCCGGGAAAGATTTTTTATTTTTACCCTGGAGGTAATTGGAATAGGTTGGGCACAGCTGCGTTTTGAAACTCGGGCATAGAATGATCAAAGAAGTTATGTAGAAAAATCCCATTTAATGAAGAGAAGTCCTTTGAAAAACACAATTTTGCAAATTCATCATCAAGGAGACCCAATGGCTCATGAATAGAAAAGTTTTCAGGCGTTAAGTCACTTCTTAAGTTATTGTTCTAGCTAAGTATTGAAAAATTAATACCTAACAGAAGCATAAACTGTGGTCCTTCCTTAAAAATATATCTTGCTCTCAATACATTGTCAAAGAAATTGGTTACCACCTCCAGGATGGCTCAATTGGATGACTGGTAGCTGAAGGCCTCAATTTCTCATCCACAAGTCTCTCCTGTTGGCAGAAGACCTCAGTTCCTCACTATGTGGCCTCTCCTTTGACTGCTTCACTGTCCTTTTGATATTGGAGCTAGTTTCTCCCAGAGCAAGTAATCCAAGATAGAGGGCAAGGTAGAGTCTAGGAAGTTATATATTATTCAATCTGCCATAATTGTTAGTTAGAAGCACATCACTTAGTACACCCCCCCTTTAATGTGAGGAGAACTAAGCATCATCTCAAAGGAAAGTGTGTCAAAGAATTTTGGGGCATTTTTCAAAATCACAACAGGGTCTACCTTCAAATCTAGACTGGTGTACTTGGGAACCAGAGGTTAAGTGCATCATAAAACATAATCCTTGGGAATTTACAAAAGCAAAAGGATTTTCTTCGGCTTTCACATGCTTCAAAACTAGGAGGATTCTGCTTAGTTTATCTAGACATCAGAGAGGCAAGAGAGCCAGATCATATCTTAGTGATACTAACAACCATATGTGACCAAATGTGCTATTGAGGGTATGATGTCTACAGTTTTCAAGGTAATCTCAAGCTCTGAAAAAGTCTTTCCTTTTGGTTTTTCTGCATTAGGTGCGGTTGAGTTGGTTATAATTCATAACAACACTTTGTGCAAGAGAACAAAAGACTGTCCAGTCTGGTACCATCCTCACAATCATTTTTACGGTTGATCCTATTGTTGCAGTATTTCAGTCCATCACACCAATGGTCTTCCTGTCTTTCACCAACGCTATAGGAAGCATGAAGATATCCTTCTCCAGGGACTGGCTTGTTCTGATAGCATACCCAAGGTACATAAAATGAAGTATCACAGTTCTCCCTTCTCAAGAGCATTCCTGTTGTACTTCTTCCAAAATAGATTTTTTTTTTAATTCTTCTGGCAATCCATGGTATAGTCAATGTTCCTTGCTGATGCTGTAATTAAAACGTGTTTAATTATTCTTTGGTCTTTCTTATTGATTTGGTCCTTTAGTCTACATACATTATGAGAACATGTCAAGTATTTTAATATTTCTTGTATCTCAATTTTTAATCTCTATCAAGCAAATCTAGTACTGTGGTAGCAGCTTACATGTTAATCATAGTTGTTGTTGTTGTTGTTGTTGTTAGGTGTTGTTGAGTGGAGCATGATTCATAGTGATTCTGTGAACAACAAATATGAATCCTGTTCCATCCTGTGCCACTCTCATACTTTCTGATACATGAGCCCATTGCAGCAGTCACTGTGTCAATCCACCTGTCGAGGGTTGTCCTCTCCTTCACTGACCCTCCATCTTTCTGGGCATCATGCCCCTCTTCAAGAAAAGCCCTCCTAGCAACATACCTGAAATATTTGAGGTAAAGCCTCATCATGAAGTTCATGAGATGTTCAGTACTCTTCTCCAACATCACAGCTCAAAGGCATCAATTCTCCTTCTTTCATCCCTATTCATTGTCCAGATCTCAGATGCATAACAAGTGATCAGAAAGACCAAGGCCTGAATCAGACACACCTTAGTCCTCAAACTGACATCATTGTTCCTCAATAATTTGGAGAAGTCTTTAACTACAGACTTTCCCAGTGCGACGTTTCTCCTTATTGCCTGACTGCTTGTACCAAGGGTGTTAATTGTAGACCCCAGTAAGATGAAGTTAACGGTTTCAACTTCTTCTCCATTCATCATGATATTTCCTCTTGGTCCAGTGGTAAAAATCTTTGTTTTCTTGACACAGAGATGGAATCCATACTGAAGGCTTCATTCCTTAACCTTCTGCAGCAAATGTTTTAAGTTCTCATTTTCAGCAAGCAAGGTTGTGTCATCTGCATAACACATAAAGAAGAAAGGTGATCCAACAGAATGTGTAGAAACTATCAAATATCAATAACCTGTATTACTCACTAGAGAAGCCATTTTATATTTTAGCATTAGGGAAACCATTTTTGTTCTGATTGTCATTTTAAGAAATGTATGTCTCAATAATTTTGACAATATTTTGGCATATTTTACTAAGTTTACCCAGCTTGGTTACCACTAGCTACCACTCCCTTTGCACCTGGCCCAGAGCCTGGGCACTCAAGAGAAGTCAGAAACAGTAACAACTCCTGAATATGGAGAAATCTCAATTGCCAACTGCAATATATTTTGTGTAACCCCCATGCCCAATCTCTGGATATAAACACAATTTTTGCCTCCTCTTGGAGTTGGAATGGTTTAACCATTACCTGATTTTCTGGCTGCATTCAGTATAGCTTTCTTGACCCCTAAATTTGGCTGAGTATTTAGAATCTCACATTTCTGTCATAACAGTACCTACACCATCATTCATCAGCTCTATTGAGGAAGGATGTTTAAGTTGGAGAAGGTGAATTTTAGGATAAGCCTTCTAGTTCCTGGATCTCTTTTTCTGTTCATGCTTCTATGGAAGGCAGGATCACCATCTCTGTGCATAATTTCCTAATGCTATTTTGACAGAAGAGTGGATGGTATTAAAGAACTGAAGCTTATTTTCTCACAGTTCTGGAGGTTAAAAGTCCAAACAAGGACTGTGCCATGTTTGTTATTATTATGAGTATCTCTCTTCATATTTGTTTGTCAGGAATCCATTGTATTCTACAGTATAATTGCATGCAAATTTCTATTTATATTTTGGTCTTTTAATAACTCACAGTTAATTAGACTCGGGACCCACACTACACTGATACAATATCATCAGTATAATACAAGAAAAGCTGTATTTTCTGTATTTCCAAACAGATTTATACAATGACCATATTCTACACATGGAGGTGGAGGCAGAACACATTTCAATACATAATAATGTGCTTGTTTGTTTAATATTTTGCCTAAAAAAAGTTAAGTTGGTTAATGAGTTTATTCAACTAGTTATGGATAATATAATGCAGGGGCTGGTGGGGGGGGGGAACTAGGTTGTTGTTGGTTGGTTTTGGGGTTTAAAAAAAAAACAAAAACCACCACTTCTGTTAATCTTTAAAACCTTTCTGTTAAATCATTTAACCTCCCCTGGGTGAAATCACAGCTTTTCCAATCAGTTGAAGATTAAATTATATCCCCCAAAATGTGTATTGAATTCTAACTCTTAATGCCTCTAAAAAGAGCTCTCCTGATAATACATAACATATCAGAGTACTAACTGAAAGGTCAGTAGTTCAAGTCCATCAATTGTTATGTGGGAGAGAGATGTTTAGTCTTCTTTCATAAAAATATGTAGACTCAGAAAACTTATACAGGGTCTCTATAAATCAGAATCAACTCAAAGGCAGCAAGTTTTGAGTTATGTTTGTAAAAGGAGCCTGGTTTGCATAGTATGTTACATGTTGGGCTATTAACCAAAAAGTCAGTGGTTCAAATCTTTCAGTCATTCTGCAAAAGAAAGGGAAGTCTCCTCCTATAAAATTATATACCCTCAGAAACCTAATGAGAGGTTGTGATGAGTGTGATTAACTCAGTGGCAGTAGGTTTTTTTATTAAGCCTGTAACCGTAACTCCATTTAGCAACAGAGGTTTCTTTTTTATATTAATAAAGTCTTGGCAGTGTAGAGTATGTCTTAAACTTAATGACTTAGTTAAAAGAGGACATTAGACTCAGAGAAGGGAGTGCTGGTGACTTAGTCCATAGGGAATTTCTCTACCAACCCAAAGTTGGCATCTTTCTGGCAACTCAAATCCACTAGCAGTTCCGTGGGAGAAAAAGAGACAATTTCCTTTCAATAAGTTTACAGCCTTGGAAATTCAATGGAGGGTCAACTCTGAGTCAATTCTGACTCAATAGGAATGAGTTATTTGTGTTCAGATACAGAACAAATCTCACTGTGGCTAATTCAGTTCCAAATCATAGTTGAGTTTCTAGTTCTGGGTTTCCAGCACTGTAAATCTTAACAGGAGAAACTTCCTATCTTTTTCCTGAGGAACCACCAGTACATTTGAACTCCTAGTACCATGGTCTTTAGCAGTAAAGCTCAAAACAGATTATGTCACCAGGGCTTCAAATACAGAGAAATTAATACAAACAGGATAATGAGATCTTGAAGGAATGGCAGACACAAGGATGAAGAAGTCGAGAACCTAGAACCAAATGCCTTGAATTTATACATTTAGACTCCTTGTGAGAAAACAAATTATTATTCTTTAAACCACCCACTTGTGGTATATCTCTTACAATGGTATTAAGAAACTAAGACACAATCTCTCTTAGATAAAAGGTTATTAGAAGAAGATACAGGATAGGACAAAATTCTGATCTGTTATTCATAGGATCACTATGAATCATAGGCCAGTGGATAGATAGTACACAACAACAATATTTTATCTCTGAAAATTGATTGTCTCTTTTAATTTTACTATCTTTACTAAAATCTAAATTTCAACAGCATTTCATAATTGAAAGCCTCTAAAACTTTTGTATTTCTTTCTTCTTGGTGTCAGGGGCCATGTACTTGATTCCAACCACTAGCAACTCCACATGTGCTGAATAGACTTCCTCCATACAGTTCTCAAGGCCTTGCAGATGTAGATAATCTGTACTTTTCTTCTGAGGGCCTGCAGAGTAAAGAGCCAACTTTTTGGCTAGTCATCAAGCACTTTATTGGGAACATAAAATAATAGTTGTTGTTGTTATTGTTAGATGCCAAATAATTTATTACAACTCATAGAGACCCTATAAAGAACATAGCTGAACCTTACTCTGTCCTGATGTCATCCCCACATTCTCTGATATACTCAAACCTATTGTTACATATATTGTGTCTATCTATTTTGTTAAGGATATTCCTCTATTTCTCTGACCTTTCTTAGTATGATGTTCTTTTCCAAGGACTGCCCCCTTCTGACAACATGCCCAAAGTATACGAGACAAAATTTCAACATCCTTGCCTCTGAGGAAAAAAGAAAATGATGGAGCATCTTATCATTGCTAGCCAATTTACTCACTGTTGTTGAATCTCTTTCAACTCATAATGACCCTCCATTGGGTTTCTGAGGCTGTAAATCTTAACAGAAGGAGAATGTCCATCTTTCTTCCACAGAGAAACTAGTGGAGCCATACCACAAGAGATGGAACATTTTGATTGACAGAGCAACACTCCATGGACTACAATACTAGAGCTTCTTATAGTGCCTCCAGCTTAAAGATATTTTGTAATCTCTTGTCAGTTGCAGAAAAAATGAATTTAGTATAGTAGTCAAAACTCCATTCTCATAAAATTAAAAATTCCTCTGAGTTATATCCAATTTCAGGCTTGAAAGGCTATGAGGAGAAATGATGAGAATGATTAATATTTTATTTACCTTTCTGTCTTCCTCTTCACTCCCTAGCTGATAGTTTGGGACATTTCAGGGACCATATTAAGGAGAATGCGTTCCATTTCTTTCTTAACAATTTCTAATTTTCCTTCATTCATGGCTCTCACATTCCATGTACCAATCACTGGGGTCTGCTTACAGCTGTTCCTCCTCC
>NW_006399867.1:681861-713484 GCF_000299155.1 Elephantulus edwardii | reverse complement strand
TGGGTGTGTCAGAGGCGGTGCGGTTGGCGCAGGATAGAACAGGGTTTAGAGCTGTTGTGCATAGGGTCGCTATGAGTCGGAAACAACTTGATGGCACATAACAACAACAATTAAGGAGAATGAAAAGAGATGAAAGTTATTAAATATATTTAATAGTATAGTTGTACTCTAGTGTCTCATGCTTACTGTGAGAAATGTTCTAAATGTTGATTCTTTTGTTCCTAGAATGGTTTTGTGGCTTTTCCAGCCTATCCATTCACTGGGGATCTCTCATCTGAAGTTCCTTTGACGTACACCTCACCTCCTCCAGATGGCCATTGACAACTTCCCCTTTAGCCTCTGGTTTCATGTGGCTCACCCTTTATTGTGCTCAGTCTTCATAACTGCTCCTACTGAAAACAACCCAATTTTCTTCCCTCTGTGGGCTCATTAGGGAACTTCAAGCATCCTTTTTCATGCTAGACACTAGAACTGGTGGATTCCAGAATAGCCGCATCTCCTTACATTGTTCCCATCAGGAGAGGTCAGGCCATGTATTCTCCCCTTTAGGCTTGGCACTTGCAAGTCAAATACCAATCCCAATACTAGGGAACACGTGGAAAACTCTCCAAATAGTTATCTTACATTACTCTTATTGGGACTGAGAACACTATCTTATTAATCAATCAGTCATCTCAGTACAGTCAGTCTAGGCAATCTTACCTGTGATAATCAACTTGAAGATACATGTGTTCCCACATGATTTTCCCCATGTATTACTTGATTAATTGACTCAGTTCATACCTTTATGCCATAAATACAAGAAGTTGCTAACAATTAATTATATAACATTATCGTTGATTTTTCAGTTGCTTCATATGAATCTGAAAATTTGGCAATAAATAAGGATGATACAAGAACCAAAGTCTTTGAATTATTGTGTTGGTAAAGAGTATTGTGTAAACCATGGATGATCAACAGGGACCTGAAAAGACGGGGTAATGGTGGGTATATCTGAATAGTGGTTAATTTTATAAAACATAATGTATGGAAATGATTGTATGAATCACAATATATTAATTCTGTGTGAAAACCAATATCAAATAGAAATTTTTTAAAAAGTAAATCTGCCTTGAAAGATGTACAACCAGAGTGCAACTGAGGACAAGGATGGTGAAACATTGTCTTACTGCCTTTGGGCATATTTTCAGGAGAAACTAGCTATTAGACATTTAATTCCGTAATAGTTTGTCTCCGGAAACCCTATGAACCTGGAGAGAGGATGAAAGACACCCAAGCACTGAGGACTCTCCTTCATATGGTCGCTATGAGTCACCTGCGATTTGACAACACTTAACAACAACAGTTATTAGACAGAGACATCTTGCTGAGAAAGATAGAGGGTCAATGCAAGAGAAGAAGACCCTCAACAAGATGGATCAACATAGTAACTACCACAATGAACATGGACAAGACAGACAAAAATACTTAGAAACTGACAACCTATCCAAACTGACAAGACTGAAGTAGAAAATCTGAATAGGTTCATTTCAAAAGAAGACACTGAGCAGGCAATAAAACAACTTCCAACAACAACAAAATCCCTAGATGAGATAGTTTTACTAGTGTTTTTTACCAAACATTCTGAGAAAAGCTGTCACCAATACCTCATAAAGTATTTCAGAAAATAGAAAAAGATGGAATACTCCCAGACCATTCTATGAAGCAAACATACCCTTGAAACCAGAGTCAGGTAAAGATACAACCAAAATAGAAAACTATAGACCAGTATCTCTCATGAACATAGATGCAAAAATTCTCAACAAAATCTTGGCCATTACAATGACATAGTCTATTAAAAAATAATTCATCATGATCCATAACACTTTTGTTGTTACTTGTTGTTGTTGTTATGCGCCATTAAGTCATTTGTGACTCATGTACAACAGCCCTAAACCCTGCTTTATTCTGTGCCAATCTTAGTCAAACACAACAACAATAATGCAAGAAAGTAAAAAAAAAAAATAAGAAAAACAATTAATGTAATTCATGTTAACAAAGCAAAGAACAAGAACCACTTGATCCTATCAACTGATGCCAAAAAAACCTTTAATAAAATCCAGCAGCACTTCCTGATTAAAACACTCAACAAAAAGGGAATAGAGGAGAATTTCAAAATAGTGAAAAGAATATATGAAAAACCAAAAGCCAACATCATCCTCAATTGAAAGTGATGAAAGGAATTCCCCTAGAGAACACGACCTAGGCAAGAAAGCCCACTATCATCACTCCTATTCAAGATTGTTTTGAAAGTCTTAGTGAGAGCAGTAAGGCAAGACAAGGAAATAAGACGTATCCAAATTGACAAGGAGGTAAAGCTATCACTATATGCACATGATACAATAGTATATTTGCTGTTCCGTACCATTGAGTGGGAATTGACCAATAATTGAAACTTCAGAGTGTGTTCAGAGGCAGTTAATTGCAGGGGAGGAAAGTGCCAATCTTTTTCTGGTGGAACCACAATCCTTCGGGACTGCAGTGCAGCTTCTTTTGAGTACCCTTGAGTCGGAACCACGTAGCTGACCCTCCAGCAAGTTTTCACAGGCAGTAAGTAGCACACGAAGATATTGTCTATCCTTCTCCCAAGGAGCAGTTGGTCAATTCAAATTGTGTGTCTTTGAAATTGCAGTGCAGCTTTTATCATTAGGCCACAAGAGATTCCTTCTTAGAAAACCCTAAAGATTTAAATTCTCAAAACACAGATTCCAACTTTTGCAAGTGTGACTGTAGTTTATTTTTCACTCAATGGGATTATCCAAAAGCGGGGTGGGGAGGGGTTTCCATGCATTTTCACCAGTAAGTGATTTTAATAGCCTTGAAATAACTGAATTAAAATATCCTCCCCCACTTTTTTTCTTTCCACCTTTTTTATAATCCTCCTTTCCTCATTTTCCCCCCCTCTGCTGTCAGGGATCTCTCCAAAATCCTAAAGAGCAATGATGTCTGTCTAAAGACTAAAGTGTAACTGATTCAAGCCATAGTCTTTCCAATCACCCAATATGCATTTGAGAGCCGGATGATGAATAAGGATGACAGAAGAAGAATCTACTATTTTGAGTTTTAGTGTTAGAGAAGAGTGATGACTATCCCATGTACTGGGGGAAAAAAAAGTATCTTGGAAAAACTGCAACCAGAGTACTCCCTGGAGGCAAGGATGGCACAGTTTCATCTCACATCATTTGTGCATGTTACTAGGAAAGGCTCTTCCTTAGAGAGGGACATCATGCTTGGAAAGGTGGAGGGTCAGGTAAAGCAAAGACGCTTACCAAAATGGATTACACAGTGACTGCAGCAATGGGCTGAACTGTGTCAGAGATGATGAGGATGGCACAGGATAGGACAGGGTTCAGATCTGTTTTTTATAGGGTCACTATGAGTTATATTTAACTCAATGGCACTTAACAACAATAACAATATTATATTTTTGAAATTCACTTACATTCAATCACTTTTGCTATTGTTTAATGTTCAAGTGTATGGACACAGCAAAATTTATTTGTCCTTTCTACGGTTGCTGAACATTTAGGGGAAGACACTTGCAACACATCTAATTGATGAATGGCTTGTATCTGCAATAAGTAAGAAAATGGCATACAACATAATCAAAAATAGGTAAAAGATTTGTCAATATCCATGTGTTCTATTTCATGTATAATAATTTCCAGCCTTCCAACATTCAAGCTACATACAGTCTATGTTCCAATTGTTCATTGATGTTTGTTATTGATTTTCCTCATTTAAACTGACTTCCAACCTGGACTTTACCACTATACTGCTATAACAATCTCTTTAGTGTTCTTTGTTTAGTGGTTTTGGCCACTTTGAATCAGGTATACTATGCAAGGAATGAAAAGCAGAGGAATAATCGTGTTGCATTCATAGTCAAAAAATCAATTTCAAGTTCTATCTTGAAAGATAATGTTGTGAGTGATAGGATAATATCCATACATATATAAGGAAGACCTGTTAACACAACTATTATTCAAATATATCATCCTACATCCAGAGCCAAAGAGGAAGAAACTGACAATTTTTAATAAACTTTACAATCTGAAATTGACAGAACATGAAATCAGGATTTATTAATAATAGCTGGTGACTGGAATGCAAAAGAAGCAAACAGTAA
Organism: Elephantulus edwardii; assembly: GCF_000299155.1. NCBI lineage: Eukaryota > Metazoa > Chordata > Mammalia > Macroscelidea > Macroscelididae > Elephantulus > Elephantulus edwardii. The sequence goes on along the minus strand of NW_006399867.1, from coordinate 709,316 downwards.
AGAAGGAGCAGAAGTTGGAAAATATGACCTTGGTGATAGAAATGAAGCTGGAAATAGAATAGAATGGTTTAATTCTGTATTTACAATGATTTATTGATTGCAAATACTTTTTCTAAATGACTCAAAGGACAGTTTTACATATGCATTTCACCTAATGGGCTGCTTAGGATTCAGATTGACAACATTTATGAAAGAAATCATGGGAGAAATTCAATATTGATAGTCAAAACTAGGCCAGGGGCAGACTGTGAGTCAGATCATCAATTACTCAAATGCAAGTTCAAATATATGCTGAAGAAAATTAAACTAAGTCCACAGGAACCAAGATATGATCTTGAATCAATTCCATGTGAATTTCATGATTATCTTAAGGACAGGTGTGAGGTATTAAACACCAATGATAGAAGACCAGATGAGTTGTGGGGTGATACAAGGATATCATCCATGAAGAAAGCAAAAGGTCATTACAAAAACAATGGAGAAAGAAAAAATAAAAATAGATCTCAGAACAGATTCTAAAGATTGGACTGGAGAATCGAGAAGCCAAATTTAAAGGAAAACATTGAAATGAAAGAGCTAAACAGATTATTTCAAAGGGCAGCTCAGGAGAACAAAACAAAGAATTATAATGGAATGTGCAGACAACTAGAATTGGAGAATAAAAAGGGAAGAACTTGCTCTGGATTTCTCAAGCAGAAAGAACTAAAAAACAAATTTAAGCCTCATGTCACAATGACAGATGATTTGTGACAATATATTTAATGACCAAGAAAGCATCAAAGAGTATGGAAGGAACAAAGAGTCACTATATCAGAAAGAATTAATTTGCACTAAAAAATTTCAGTAAGTACCATATGAATAGGAGCCAACTATAATGAAAGAGGAAGTGGAAGCTGCATTGAAGACATTGGCAAAAATAAGGCCCCAGGAATCAACGGAATACCAATTGACCTGTTTCAATTAACAGATGCAGCCTTGGATACACTCACCAGTCTATGTCAGGGAATTTGGAGGATGATTGTCTGGCCAATGGATTGGAAGAGGTCTATATTTGTTCCCATTCCCAAGAAATGTTATCCAACTGAATGTGGAAATTATCAAATAATATTATTGATATGACATGCTAGCAAAACACTGCTGAAGATCATCCAAAAATGGCAGTAACAGTATATAGTTAAGGAACTGCCAGAAGTTCAAGCAGGATTGAGAAGAGGCCATGGCACCAGGAATATCATTGCTGATGTCAGATGGATCCTGGCTGTAAGGAATGCCAGATCCATGTGTGGATCATGACAATTTGTGGCTGACATTGAGAAGAATGGGAATCCTAGAGCACTTGACTGTGCTTATGAGGAACATATACCTAGAACAAGAGGCTATTGTGCAAATGGAGCAGGGGAGCACTACATGGTTTGGAATTGGGAAGGGAATGTGTCACAGTTGTATTTTCTTTCCATATCTATTCAATCTATATGCTGAGCAAATTATTCAAGAATCTGGACTCTATGAAGAGGAGTGTGGTATCAGGATTGAAGACAGATTAAATCTGCATTATGCAGATGACAAAACCTTAATCTCTGAAAGTGAGGACTTGAAGCACTTGCTACAGAAGATCAAGGAGTGCAGCCTTCATTATGGGTTCCTTCTCAATATTCTTTAAAAAATAAAAAAAAAAGGATTCTTACCACTGGACCAGTAGGAAGTATCATGATGGATGGAGAGGATATAGAAACTGTCAACAGCTTCATCTTGCTTTGATCCACAATTAATACCTTTGGTATGAGTAGTCAGGAAATAAGGAGACACATTGCACAGGGGAAACCTACAGGTAGAGACCTTTCCAAATTATTGAGGAGTAGTGACATCAGTTTGAGGACTAAGTGCACCTGATTCAGGCCTTAGTCTTTCTGATTACTAGCTATACATCCGAGAGCTGGACAATGAATAAGGATGACAGAAAAATAATTGACTCTTTTGAGCTGTGGTGTTGGAGAAGATCCCTGAATATCTCTTTAACGGCCAGGAGAACAAACAGATATGTCTTGGAGAGGGTGCAGCTGGAGTGCTCTTTGGAGCCTAGAATGATGTGGCTTTGCCTCACATACTTTGGACATATTGCTAGGAGGTGCTATTCCTTGGAGAGTGACATGATGTTAGGAAGGGTGGAGGCTTGGTGAGGGAATGGAAGATTCTCAACCAGGTAGATTGACACGGTGACTGCTGCAATGGACTCTTGTGTGTCAGGAAGTGTGAGGATGGTGCAGGACAGAGCAGGGTTCAGATCCTTTGTTCATAGGGTCCCTATGAGTCATACTCAACTTGACAGCAAACAACAGCAAGAGATTTGAGCAAGGGTATTCATTAAACAGGTTATCCAAATTTTCAATAATATTGAAAAGGTGCTAAATATTTATAGTCATCATAGGAATTAACATCAAAACCAAAATGAAATGTCACAGAATGACTAAAATGAAAGGTCAAGATACAAACAGAGGAAGAAAAAAATCTTATAATGTGACTACACTAAAATTAAGATCTCTACTAATGGAACCTTTTCATAAACACAAGTTAATTTTCATTTCCTCCCTCTTTTCATTTAATTTCCTTCATTTGTGTGTGTGTGTTTGTGTGTGCTGTTTTGTAGTTGTTGAGAAAATTTACCTTATATCAAAGCATTAAAGGTATTTTCCTATGCTATTTTATGGAATATAATTTTTGCCTCCCACATTCAGATATATGGCCTTCCCAGACTGATGTTTGTTAATGATGAAAGGTACTCATCAGTTTTTATTTTTCCATGTAAGTACAGCAAACCACCACCCTAAAAAAAACCCCAAGTCTATTACTATGGAATTGATTCAAACTCACATGGACCCCATTGTTCCTGAGGCTTTGGAGAGGTCTGAGACTTCCTCAGTGCAATATGTCTCCTGATCTCCTGAACACTGATACTAAGAGTGTTGACTGTGGATCCAAGGAAGATACAATCATTAACAATTCCAATCTCTTCTCCATCTATCATTATGTTGCTAATTGAGCAGTAATGAGGATTTTTATCTTCTTGATGTTGAGATGCAATCAATATTGCAAGCTTTAGTCCTAGATCTTCTGCAGCAAGCATTTCAGGTCCTCTTTACTTTCAGCAAGCAAGGTTATGTCATTTGTCTAATGCAGGTTGTTGATGAATCTTCTTCCAACCTGATACCATATTTTTCTTCATAAAATCCAGCTTCTCAAATTATTTGTTGAGCATACAAATTGAGCAAGCATGCAGAAAAGAGACAGCCTTTCTCTGTTTTAAACCATGTGGTGTTACCTTGCTCTGTTCCAACAACAGCCTTTTGGTTTAGGTCTAGATTATGCATGAGCACAACTAAGTGTTCTGTGATTCCCAATCTTCTCAATGTTAGTCACAGTTTGTTATGATCCCCAGAGTCAAATGCCTTTGCATGGTCAATAATACACAACTAGAAATAGACATTCTTGTGGTATTCTGCTTTCAACTAGCACTGACATGCCTGGTGCCATGGCCTCTTCTAAACCCAGTTTGGTCTTTAAATTTAATCATTGCTCTTGAGGACTTCAGAGATGTCTCAGACTTCCTCAGTGCAATATGTCTCCTGGTCTCCTGAACGCTGGTACCAAGAGTGTTGATTATGGATCTAAGGAAGATAAAATCATTGACAAATGCAATCTTTTCTCCATCTATGATCATGTTGCTTTTTGGCCAGTAATGAGGATTTTTATCTTCTTAATGTTGAGAAGTAGTTGATAAAATCAATACAATCTTCTAAACCCAGCTTGAACTACTGACAGTTCTCTTTTAATGTGCTGTCCTAGCCATTTTGGGAAGATAAAACACATAGTACAATTTTTAAAAATATTTTTATTCCTTAGTTCTCACTGTTCAAGAAATTACCACAAAATATGTGGTTTTAAAAAGTTATTATAAAAAAATAAAGTAATTATATATAAAACCATTATTGTAGAATGAGTATGAGAATCCAAGTTCGGGGAGAGAGTGGAAATAGAGGGGTGTGGATGGGTAGGGGGAGCCGGGTATTAATCATAGGGTTGCACAATTCGATGGGTGAGTGGGTGGATGGGGTCAAGGAAGTGAGGGTTTTGTCAAAAACAATGTATTCAAACTTTGTAAATATATCAGAATAAAATGATTTTTTTAAACTAATTATCATTTTCCCTCTTGCCTCTCAATGTTTCCCTGGATTATGAAGATAATAATTCACAGAATAGATTACTGTTGTGTACAGTCATGTTGGAACCAACTCATAACTGACCCTCCAGTGGATTTTCAGAAGCCATAAATCCCCTCTTTCTCCCACAGAGCAGCTGGCAGATTAGCACTGCATGCCTTTATGTTTGCAGCACAACTCTTTACCACTAGGACACCAGAGCTCGCTGGTAGAACAGATACCTATAAAAAAGATAATTGTTGCTGTTGATAAGTGTCACTGAGTTGAATATGATTCACAGAGACCCTATGAGCAACAGACCTGAACCTGTCCTATCCTGTGCCATTCTTTTTTTTATTTTATTCTAATTTTTTTATCCTGTGCCATTCTTTTCATCTCTGATACATTTTAACCCATTGTTGCAGTTAATCGACTGTGTCAATCCACCTCATTGCAGGTATTCCTCTTTTTCACTGTTTCTCCACTTTTCCCAGCATTATATCTCTTTCCAAAGAATATCCACTCTTAGCAATATATCCAAAGTATGAGAGTTAAAGCTTAATCATCCTTGCCTCCAAAGGGCAGCCTTGTTTAACCCTCTCTAGAATAAACCTGTTCATTTTCTTAGCAGTGCATGGTATATTCAATACTCTTCTCCAACATCACAGCTTAAAGTCAGCAATTCTCCTTCTATAATCCCTAGTCATTGTCCAGCTCTCTGACACATAGCAAGTGATTGCAAAGATCATGGACTGTATCAGATACCTTAGTCTCCAGAGTGATACCATTGCTCTTCAGTACTTTGGAGAGGTCCCTAACAGCAGACTTTCCCATCGCAATACATCTTTTAATTTCCTGGATGCTGGTGTCAAGAGTGTTGATTGTCAAGCCAAGCAAACTTAAACTGTTAACAATCTCAATCTCTTCACCATCCATCCAGATGCTGCCAATTGGCCCCATGGTGAGAATCTTTGTCCTCTTGATATTGAGCCTCAATCCATACTGAAGTCTGTAGTCCTTGACCTTCTGCAGTAAGTGTTTTACATCCTCCTCAGTTTCATCAAGCAGGGTTGTGTCATCTGCATAACACAGATTGTTGATGAATCTTCCTCCTATCCTGATTCCACACTTCTCCTCACAGAGCCCAGCCTCCCAGATTATTTGTTCTGCATATAAGTTGAAAAGGTTTATTATCTACTCAGTCAAATGCTCTTGCATAGTTAATAAAACACAGATAGACATTCTTCTGGTATTCTCTGCTTTCAGCCAGGATCCATCGGCTATCAGCAAAGATATCCTTCATGCCATGGCTGTTTCTAAACCTTGTTTCAATGTCTGACATTTCTCTGTCAATGTCTTATTCTAAGGTCATGCGGTGACTGTGGAACATACCATCAGTTACTGATGTGCAAGTTCAAATTGAAGCTGAAGAAAATTAAAACTAAGCCACAAGAACAAAAATACAATCTTGAGTCTATTCCACCTGAATTTGAGAATCATATCAAGAATAGATTTGAGGGACTGAACACTAAAGATGAAAGACTGGAGGCACTGTGGGATGACATTGATGATATCATCCATGAATAGAGCAAAAGGTCATAACAAAGACAGAAGAGAAAGGAAAAACCAAGATGGATGTCAGAAGACAAAATTACATTGTTGTTGTTTGGCAAGTTTCAATGAACAGATGCAGCCCTGGTCATTCTCACCAGTGCATGTAAGGATATCTGGATGGCAGCTGCCAGACCAACTGACTGAAAGGCATCATTATTTGTTCCTATTCCCAAGAAAGGTGACCCAACAGAATGTGGCAATTGTAGAATAATATCATTAATATCACATGCAAACAAAATATTGCTGAAGATCAGAAAAAAAAACCACCCTAGGACTGTACATAGGGAAATGTAAGAACAAATAGATACATATTAAAATAAGACAATATACAAAAAAGAGATGATCAGCATATCACCAAAGAAAGGCACAGAAAGATACCCAAGAAATATCATAAATATCAGCTATACAGACAAACAGGAAGATGACTAGATATGTATGGGTGGAAAGGATTACATCTATAGCTATACATAGATTTGGAAGGTGATATATATACATTCATATGTATGTTATGAATACATTCATATATATAGTAAAGTCAACAGAAGGCAATAGTTTGTAAGCTTCTTGATTCATTTGAACTTCATGAGGGAATGAGTTGCTGTTTCTGGGGTATCAGTCTAGGAAGACATCAAGGTCAACTGGCATAACATAATCCACAAGGAAGATTTTCTACACCATACTTTGGGGAGCAGCAATTAGGGTCATAAAAGTTTGTAAACATCCATACATAATTAAGCTCTCCCTGTGTGGAATAAAGAGAAGGGAAAAGTTGTTTTAAAAAACTAGTCAGTCCACAGGACTAATGGACCATGAAAATGTCACCTTCCAGGACCCTGAGATCAGAAGAACTAGATGATGCCCATTTATTATTGACCATTCTAAAAGAGATCACAGTAGAAAATCCTGGGTAGAGTCAGGGGAAATGTAAAGCAACCTCAAAATCATAAAAAAAGATCATGCTTGCCAGTCTGAAAGAACCCAAAGACTGACGAAATTGACCCCTGTGACTCAACTTTTAGCAAAATAATATACATCTTATAAGGTGACCAGTAACTCTTGGGAGACACTCACTCCTTAGAATAACCAACCATATATAGTCAAAAGAGCAGCTGCCCAAGATAAAGCCCTGAAGACAAGAAGGGATAGGAGAAAAAGATTAATGGAAATGAGAATTACAGGGAGGAAGTGGGTAAAGTATGATTACATTGTGAGTACTATGATTTATTTATAACACAAAATACATATGAGTGGTTAAATGAAGATGCAATCTGCTACATTCAATGTTCTTCTACAATGCCACAATTCAAAAGCATCACTTCTTCTTCACCCTTCCTTAATTCATTGTGCAATTTTCAGAAACATAGGTTGTTATGTTGTTGCGAAGTGCTGTTGAGTCAAGTACAGCTCATAGCAATCCTATGAACAATAGATCTGAATTCTGTCATCTGCACTATCCTCACAATTCCTGACACACTAGAGCCCATTGTGGCAGTCATTGTGTTAATCCACCTGGTTGAGGGCCTTCCTCTCCTTTGCCGACCCACTGCCCTTCCCAGCACCATGTCCTTCTCCAAGGAACACTCCCTCCTAGCAACATGCCTGAAATATGTGAGGCAAAGCCTCATCATCTTTGCCTCCAAAGAGCATTCTGAAAGTCTATGAGATTTCAGTGCTCTTCTCCCATACCACATCTCAAAGGCATCAATTCTTCTGTCATCCTTATTCATGTCTAGCTTTCTGATACCAAAAGAGCAGGTCTATCTTGGAGGAAGTGAAACTAGGCTGCCCCTTGGAGGGAAGGATGGTAAAACTTCTCACAAATGTTGGGCATGTTTTAGGAGGTTCTAGTCCTTGGAAAAAAGACATCATGGTGGGGAATGGTGGAGGGTCAGAAAAAGAGAGGAAGATCCTCAACAAGATAGAGACACAGTACAGCAGTGGGCTCAAGTATGGCAGAGATTACTAAGATGGAGCAGGATAGGGCAGGGTTCAGATCTGTTGTTCTTATGGTTGCTATGAGTTATAGTCAATTTAACAATGTAAGAACAATAACAACAAAATAAGTAAGGCCTTATACTTAGTAGGGTTTTATTCTTTTCATTACAAAATTATGCATTGTTATTTTACCTAGATGCCTCTGTGTGTGTGTGTGTGTGTGTGTGTACTGTACTGAAGGAGGGCTTTCTTGTTCAGGCTTTGTTTATTATTAACACAATAGAATACTACCAACTTTTTTGCTTTGTTTTGTAATTGACATCTCTTTTCTATATAACTTAATTCCTTTGCTTTTTAACAATTCTTTGATATTTTCTAACTATACAGTTATTATCTACAAAAAATATTGTTCTCAAAAAAATCAATATGCTTTGTAAACTTTCACTTAAATCACATAATTTTTAAGAAGAAAGAAAATCATTCATAGAACAGAGCATAGCAAGGTTAGCTTCTTCTGTAGCAAGATACCAGGGCCTCAGCTGGTAGACTCAATGACTGGAGGCTGGAATTATTTGAAGACTACTTCATTCTCATACCTCGTCACAAATGACAGGAGTGGAGCTAAGGCTGTGGGCTGTAACACCTACATGTGGCCTCTCCTTGTAACCTGAACTTCCTCACAATGCGGTGACTGGTTTCAAGGGCAACCAACCCCAGTGAGAACCAGAAAGAGGCTAAAGTTTATAACCTAGCCACTTCCTTTGTATTCTCATGCTTGAGACAGTTAAGTGTTAAGGGCCTTATACATATAAGAGTAAGAAGAGTTGGTGGGACTATTGGTGTGGCCAACTTTGGAAAAGACAATCTAACTCAGATCTTACATCCTACAACTGAATTATTCATTGTAAAAATTTATTTTTAGATTTTCTATGTACACAATCATAGCTTTTGTTGAGAATGACAATTTTGTTTCCTATCTTTATGCCTTTCATTTATGTTGTTTGCTATATTATACTAGCTATAATCTCTAGAAATAGGAATAGATATGATATTGAGACAACCTTATTTTATTCTTGATTTCAGAGGGCAACTATGCATCACTTTATGATTAAGAATAATATTTGCTATAGTTTTGGGTTTTTTTAAATAAAATTTTTATTTTATACTGGGTAACTTACAAAGTTCCTATACCTTTTTCTTACAGTGGATCTTTCCCATTTCTTTTATTCACCCTTCCCTCTACCCATCAAACTGTGCAACCCTATGATTACCCTCCCTGCCCATCCTTACCCCTCTGCTCCTACCCTCCCCTCCTTGATCCTCATACACGTTTTACTAGTTGTCCTTCTATTTCTACAATAATGGTCATATACAGTATTTGTCATCTTTGGACTGAGCCAGTTCACTTAGCATAATGCTCTCTAGTCCCTCCCAAGTTAGGTAGTGATTTTCTAAATCATTGCTCCTGTGTGCTGTGTAGTATTGCATCGTGTGAATGTACCACAATTTCACAATCCATTTGTTTGTGGTTGGACTTTTGGACTGTTTCCATGTTCTTGCAATGGTAAATGATGCTGCTATAAACATTGATGTACAAATCAGCATTTGTGCCTTGTTCTCATTTTCTTGGGGTATATTCCAAGCAGTGGACTAGCTGGGTCTCATGGAATTTCTTTTTTTTTAATCTATTAGCTTTTTTTTTTATTTTTTTAAATTTAGGTTGTTTATTTTTCATTTCAATGAATATCTACAGAGATTTTGGAATTCCATTCATTCATTGTTGCACCCTTCTCCCCGCACAAACCCCTCCCCCCTCAATGTTCAGCTTTTTGAGGGAATGCTAAAGTGCCCCCCCAGAGTGGTTGTATGATTTTATTGCAATCCCAACAACAGTGTATAAGAGTTCCTGTTTCACCATAACCTCTCGAACATTTATTACTTGCTATCCTGTTAAACTTTGCCACTGCTACTGGGGTGAGATGGTATCTCATTGTGGTTTTGATTTGCATCTCTCTTATTGCCAGTGATTTTTGAGCATTACTTCATGTGTTGTTGGCCATCCGAATATATTCCTCTGTGAAGTCTTTCCATGTCTTTTGCCCATTTTGTAATTGTTGTGATCAGTCTTTTTCTTGTGGAAGCCCTTGTAGGATTATTTTGAATTTTGATGTGAGACCCTTGTCTGAAATGGTATTGCCAAATTTTCTTTTTTTGTTGGAAAATGTTTTTTATATTTACAGGGATTTAATCTTTAGAAGGTTCCATTCATATTTTGTCCTCTCTAGATTGTGCATTTCTGACTGTATTTAAACCATAGTCTCTTTATACCATAGACTAAACTGTCTACGCTTGATTCCAGTTTGTCTCTTATGACCTTTATGGTTTGGGTCTTTACAGTTTTAATGATTTTTTGTTGTTGTTGTTGTTTTAGTAATAGTAAAAGTAGTGGACTGTCAAGTCATAAACAACCCATAACTTCTGCAAGTTTTCAGAGTCTGTAAATTGCATGGAAGGAGATTGCCCATTTTCTTCTATGGAGCAGCAGGTGGGTTCAAATCTTGTATCTTTGCATAGGCAGCACAATGCCTTATCACTAAGCCATGAGAGCTAAGATACTCTACAAATTATCTGTAATTCTTATTTCCACAAATCTAGTAATAGGAAGTTCTGGTGGGCAAGAGGTAAGGCATTATGCTGCCAATCTAAAGGCCTGTGGTTTGAATCCACCAGCTGTTCCTTGAGGGAAAAGATAGACAGTCTCCTCCCATGCAATTTACAGCCTCAGAAAACTCAATGACATGTCAGCTATGAGTGGGTTCCAACTCAACAAAAATGAGTTTTGGCTCTGAATTTTTACTGAGACCATCATAAGATTTTAAACTTTTATTCTAAATTTCATTTGATTGATTTTCGTATGAATCATCTTCCATTCTAAAAGAAACTTAGATTGATGCCAATGCATTGTACTCTTTCTACACTGTTATATTTCATAAAGATGTATTTATATAATAGGATATTAACCTGGGAATTTTTCCTTCTTCTAATGTTGTTACTAAGTTTTGTTATCAAATTTACCTGACTTTACCAAAAGAATTTGGATTTTTAACTCTTTCTGTTCTCTTAAAGAACAAGAGTAAGTTTAGAATTTAGTAGAATTTGTCAGTGAAACTAAGAGGGGATGAAGTTTTCTCCATGGGAAGATTTTTTTTTAATTAATGAATTTATTTTTTTAAAAACCCAGCAACACCATTTAAGTGCTACAGAAACTTGAAATAGTCTATCCATAGTCCCATTTTCCAAATACCAAGACTCTGTTACATGGGAAGATTTTTAATGACAAATTCAATTACTTAGTAATTACATTAGAAGGAGGAGTGGCATCCACTTCCTAAACAACATGCCTCCAGAAACTATGAACTTGGATAAACGGTGTAAAGGGGCTTCAAACCTTTTGTTCATAGGGTCACTATGAGTTGTGCTCAACTCAAAGGCAATCAACAACAAGTGGTTACTGAGTTACGTAAATTTTCTATCACTTTCATTATATAGTTTAAAACTTGCATTTTGCTAATAATGTGTCCTTTCCATATAATTTTAAATTTATTAGTAAAAAGTTGTTCATAATATCCTCATAGGAGCTTCTAAAGCCCAAAGATTCCTTATTGATGTCCCATTTCTCTTTTATGATGTTGATCATTTATATTTTCTCTAGGTGTTTTTTTTTAATTCATCAGTATTATTACATGTGTTATCTATAACAACCTTTTCACAATAACAGGGAATCTTGGTGGCTTAGGGAGCTCTGATAGATTAGTGGTACATATGGCTATAAAATTCCATCAAAATACTGATTGAACTGGATCTCACAAGTTTTCATCCTTAAACTATAATCATATGAGAGCTTTCTGGCCATCATTTTGTATTTGATTTTTTTTTTTTTGCTTTAATTGAACTTTGATGATAGAATATATTATTTTAATTCTTTAATCTTGTTTTATGTCTCAGAATATAGTTCTTTAAAAATGCACTTGAAAAGAATGTGTGATATTTTGTAATTTAGAGATCAATTTTTTTTTTTAAAGCCTACAGCACCCGGTATTCCCAGGCGGTCTCCCATCTAAGTACTAACCAGGCCCGACCCTGCTTAGCTTCCGAGATCGGGCGCGTTCAGGGTGGTATGGCCGTAGACAGATATCAATTTTTTAAAATTGAGTTTTTCAAAGTGTCGATAATTTTACTACTTTTTGATTGTGTTTTATTTTGTTCTTACTGTAATTTGCTTTTTTTGGATTTAAGTAATTATATATTATTAATTTTTATTTTTTTTCTCACTTGTCTGCTTCTGTAGCAGTTACTGAAAGATGCATATTAAAATCTCCAGGGAGACTAGGAAGAGAGTGGATAGATAACGAACACTGCATTGGAGGAGACGAGAGGAAAAACTGTCTGAAAAGAATGCATGTTTAGGCCTTACATATATGACAACAACCTGGAACAAGAAAGAGTCGAACTGCAAAGTGAGCTGGGGAAGGAGGAAGGGAAAGGGAAGGGGAGGAGGAAAATGTGTAATGGTGAATGAATGAAAACTCAATATTTCTATAAACTTGCATTAAAAATTATAATTTTTTTAAAACAATCTCAAGGAAAGCCTGCAGATTTGTCTATTTTCCATTATCATTTAATCAGGTTTTGCTTTATATTTTAGTATCTATATTATTGGATGTATACAAATTTAAAATGTAAAACTTTGTGGTCAAATGAAGGTGTTATCATTGACTATGTCCCTATTTATCACTTTATTATTAATTTAATTATACTGTTTTATTTAATCTATTTGTCTTAGGCTGGGTTCTTAAGAGAATTTAAACTAATGATGCTTATACGTGTGTGTGGAGAGAGAGAGATTTACCTCAAGCAAATGACTCACATAGTTGTAGAAGTGGGCAAGTCCCAAGTCCATGAGTCAGATGTCAAACTGAAGGCTCCTCCTGACTCACGTAGCAGCAGAGGCTGTTGGCTGACAAATAATATGGCAGGTTCCTAACTCAAGTGTCCAACCAACAGCAAGCCAAATCCAGAGTGAATAAAATCCAGAGTGTTTGAACAAAATACTCTTATATTCTTGAAGCCAGTCACTCCACTGAGGAAACTTCCTTTTAACTGACTGGCGGCTCACAGAAAATGGCATCATGAAGGTGGTAATATTAAATTAGGTCTCATTATGGAGTGACTATATCATAACTACCAAACTACAGAGAATCATGGCCCAGCCAAACAGACACACAATCTTAACTATAAAATGCCTTGATCAGATTTATTATAGTTATTTACCTGATAGGTCTTTTTCTTCTAGTTTCAATCTTTCCACATCCTCACATTTTATATATTGTCTCAGTTATAAATATGGAGCTCTGGTGGCTAAGAGGTATGAAATTGTGCTACCAACACAAAGATGTGTGGTTCAAATTCACCAATTGCTCTATGGGAGTAAGATGGGCAATCAGCTCAGGTGTGATTTACATCCTCTGAAAACCTACTGCAGGCTCAGCTGGGGGTCAGTTCTTACTCAACAGCACACACCAACAACATGTATGAATGTTGGAGAAGAATAATGAATATCTCGTGGACTGCCAAAAGAATAAACAGATATGTCTTATAGATCGTGCAGCCAGAGTTCTTTCTTGGAGTCAAGAATGGCAAAGCTTCATCTCACATACTTTAGGTATGTTGCTAGGAGAAGTTATTTCTTGGTGAAGGACATCATGCTTTGGGAGGTGAAAGAGAGGTAGACCCTCAATGAGATAGATTAACACAGTGATTGCAGTAATGGGCTAAGTGTGTCAGAGATGAATGATGAGGTTAGCACAGGATAGGACAGGGGTCAGATCTGTTGTTCACAGAGTTGCTATGAGTTGTACACTACCAATAGCACCTGACAACAATAATGATACATATGAATAGTATATGCATATATTTACTTTTTAGTCTAATATAATAATCTCTGTTTAGCCCATTTACATTCCTTACTGACAAATTGCGTTTTCAGTCTACACTCTCAAAGACCACTATTATAAAAAGCTAAGGAAAGTTTTACACACAGAATTATCCTTGGAAGGTTACCAGGAGGGAGAATGGAGGGAAAGTGGAGTGAAAATTAATAAATGGATAAATTTGATGAAGGGAATGGCAATATACAGTAAGAGATTAACATTTTCATTATCTAAAGGTCATCTTTAGTGAAATGCCTTGTTGCATCTTTGGCCCATTTTGTAATTAAGCTGTTTGTCTTTTTTATTTTTTTCCTGAAGCCCTAGTAGAGTTTCCCCATAAATTTTAGAGATGAGCCTTTCATCAGATTTGTCATTGCCAAATATTCTTTCTCAGTCTGTAGGTTCTCTTTTTACTCTTTCGGGGAAATCTTTGATGCATGTAGAGATCTAATTCTTAGAATGTCCCAATAGTCTATTTTATCCTCTGTTGATTGTGCATTTTAATTAAGAATGGATTGTGTACCAATGAGGGAGTTTTTCTTTTGCTTTTCAAGGAGAGGAGCAAATGGGGGTGTGTGTGCGGGGGGAAGGGTACAACAATGAATGAATGGAATCCCAAAATCTCTGTAGATGTTCAGGGATGGGAGTGTCAGAGACAGGGCGATTGGCACAGGACAGAGTGGAGTTTTAGGGCTGTTGTACATAGGGTCGCTATGAGTCGCAGGCGACTCGACGGCACATAACAACAACAACAACAACAACAAATTAAAAAAAATTATATCCAAACGATAAAAAAAAGAATGGATGGGCTAATTATGCCATAGATTAGGGACCCTACATTTGTACCAACTTTTCTCTGATGATCTTTACAGCTTTAGCTTTCACAATTATGTCCTTGATGCATCTTGATGTGCCTACATTTGGCATGAATCTTGTTTTAATTTTCTGCAAATAGCTATCCAGTTTTATGAGCACAACTTATTTAAGAGAGTGTCTTTTCCTCACTTAAAGGATTTTATACAAAGGAGACCTGGTGGCTTAGCGGTAAGGAATATTGCAATGCTGCTGCAATGGTACAGGGTTTGAATTCACCTTGTGCTCCGTGGGAGAAGATGGGCAATCTCTTCCCATGGGATTTACTATCTCTGAAAACCCTTTGAAGGGTCAGCTATGAGTGAGTTCCAACTCAATAGTTGTACACAATAACAAGAAGACAAAAACCTGTTAACATTCTCCTTATAAAAGATAACAGAATTTTCTTTTAAACTGCATACATAGTGTCGTGGTTTTGTTTCAGAATTATTTTGGAATAGCAGATTTGCATAGTTACCTCTAGATTTTCTGCATCCTGATCAGTAAGGTGTTTAATTGTAACAGTGCATTTTATCGTCTCTCTTTTATCACTGTTACTACATAGCACTAAGTTTTCTAAGAAAACACAAGACTTGAACCTCATTTATAAGAAGTTCACCAATGCTTTGATCATCTCTGATCTGATACAGCTTTTTAAAGGGCCTACACTTTTAAAATTTTCTTTCTTTCTTTTTTATTTATTTTTTTTTTTTTTGAGGAGGGCACTCTGATGTTCTAGTCCAAAGGGAGCTGCACTACTAGCCCAAAGGCCAGACCTTTCTATTAGTTCAAGTCTACATTAGCTCTGAGGGAGAAAGATGAGTAATGGCCTCCTACATGATTTAGAGCCTCAGGCCTTCAATGGAAGGCCAGCTATGAGTCAGTTCCAACGCAGTACCAGTGAGTGAATGAGTGACTCTTTTTTGGATATTTTCTCCTAAAGTACTAAAAAATAAACCAAACTCACTGCCATCAAGTCCATACTGACTCATAGTGCCCCTCCCTTGGGTCTCTAAATCTGTAAATCTTAACAGAAGACTTCTCATCTTTCTCCCCAGAGGTGTTTATCGCTGGAGGATTCAAACCACTGCTTTCTGGTTAGCAGCATGTAGTGGTTATAGAGACCACTACAGTTTCTCTTGTTGTTATGTTATTATGTACTGTTGAGTCAAAACTGACTCAAAGGTGGCCCTCCAGTAGATTTTCCGAAGCTGGAAACTGTATGAGAAGAGATTGGCCATCTTTTTTCTACAGAGTAGCTGGTGGACTCAAACCATGTACCATTCGGTTGGTAGCATAATCCCTTACCTTTAAGTCATAAGAGCTCTCTGAAGTTTCTCTGAAGGGATTTTAATAGAGTTCAATACTTCTCTTAAGGAATTAATTTTCATTAATCATGGAAAAGGTAACACAAACTTTTACAAAAAGGCTAAGTTCACTCCATTTTTTAAAACTATTTAGATTATTTAGGTTTTTGGTGGTGTTAGGTGCCATCAAGTGGATTTTAACTCTATGAACAATAGATCTGAATGCTGTGCTATCCTGTGCCATCCTCACAGTCTCTGACAAACTTCAGTCCTTTGTTGCGGTCACTGTGTCAATCTACCTGGTTGAAGGCCTTCCTCTCTTTCACTGTCTTTCCATCTTTCCAAGCATGATGTCCTTCTCCATAGAACAGCCCCTCCTAGTAACATGCCAGAAGTATGTGAGGCAAAGCTTTGCCATCTTTGCATCCAAGAAGTGCTCTAGCTGCACCTTCTCCAAGACGTTTAAGTAGGAATCGATGGAATACCAATTTACTTTTTTTCAACTAACAGATGCAGTTCTGGATATGCTGACCAGTTTATCCCAGGAAATTTGGAGGACAGCTATCTGGATGACTGGCTGGAAGAAATTCATATTTGTTCCCATTTCCAAAAAATGTGATCCAACACGATGTGGAAATTATCTAACAAAATCATTAATATCTCCTGCAAGCAAAATATTACTGAAGATCATTAAAAATTGGCTAGAATTATAAATTGACAGGGAGCTACCAGAAGTTCAAGCTGTTTTTAGAAGAGGCTGCAATGACAGGGATATCACTGATGGTGTTAGAAGGATACTAGTTGAAAGCAAAAAAAAAAAAAAGTCCATTTATGATTTATTGACTATGCAAAAGCATTTGATTGTGTGTGTGTAATAACAAATTATGGTTAGCATGAAAAAAAAATGGGAATCCCAGACACTTAATTGTGCTAATAGAAAATCTATACCACCTCCAGAAACTCTATGAACGTGGAGAAATGATGAAAGTTATATAAGTGTTCAGGTCTTTTATTCATAGGGTCACTATGAGTTGTCTACAACTCGACAGAAACAACAACAATGAAAGAGCTCTGTTGGTCTAGTGGATATAAAGTTATGCTACCAAGCCAAAGGTGGGTGTGATTTTAATCTGCAGCTTCTCAGGCCTGCTTTTAATTGGTTTTGGTCAAATATTATCCGAAGCAGTATAGCACTAGTCTGACCATTTGTTGTACAGAGGTAACTCATGGTTGCTGTGATACTAAACAGTGTGACACTGATGTATCAAATGCAATAATGGTTACCCATAGTGGACAGTGTTTGGTGGAGCTTTCCTATTAAAACAAGGTTGGAAGCAGGAGTGGCATCCACTTCCAAAATAGTTGGCCTCTGGAAACCCTATGAACTTGAAAAAACAATGAAAGTTATACAAGTACTCAGGTCTTTCGTTCATAGGGTCGTTATAAATCATCTACAACTTGACAGCACCTTAACAACAGTGACAGATCAAGAAGCTGTTGTCTAAACAGAGCAAGAAAACATTGCATCATTTAAAATCAGGAAGTGTGAGCATCAGAGTTGTATTCTTTCTCCATACCTATGCATCTGTATGCTGAGCAAATAATTCACAAAGCTTTTATGGAGAAGAAAGTGTCATCAGGATTGGAGAAAGACTCATCAACAACCTGCATTATTCAATGACTCAACTTTGCTTGCTGAAAGTGAAGAGCACATGAAATGCTTGCTGCAGAAGATAAAGGCCTTTGGTATGTATGGATTACATCTCAACATCAACAAAATGAAAGTCCTCACTACAGCACAACAGTCAATATTATGAGAGAAAGAGAAAGGATTGAAGCCATCAATTATTTCATCTTACTTGGATCAATAATCAATACGCCAGTACCAGCAATCAGGAAATCAGTAAATATATTGCACTGGGAAAGTCTGCTGTCAGGGACCTCTCCAAACTGCTGAAGAGTAATGATGTCAGTTTGAAGACTAAGGTGTGCCTGATTCAGACCATAGTGCTCTCAATCACATGCTATGCATCAGAGAACTGGAGAACAAACAAGGATGACAGAAGAATTGATTCCTTTAAGTAGTGGTGTTGGAGAACAGTACATACTATCACATGGAATGCAAAAGGTGCATGTCTTGGAAAAGTGCAACCAAAGTGCTCCTTTGAGGCAAAGATGGCAAAACTTCATCTTTAATTCTTTGGACATATAGCTAGGTATGGCTATTCTTTGGAGAGGGTGATGATGCTTGGAAAGATGGAGGATCAGCAAAGAAGAGAAAGACTCCCCAGTGAAATGCATTGACATGGTAACTTCAGCAATGGAATCTAGTGTGTCAGAGATAGTGAGATGGCACAGGATAGGGTAGGGTTCATGTCGACTGTTCATAGGGTCACTATGAGTTGTGTTTGACTTGATG
Organism: Elephantulus edwardii; assembly: GCF_000299155.1. Lineage (NCBI taxonomy): Eukaryota > Metazoa > Chordata > Mammalia > Macroscelidea > Macroscelididae > Elephantulus > Elephantulus edwardii. The sequence goes on along the minus strand of NW_006399867.1, from coordinate 691,006 downwards.
GCACCTAACAACAACAATGTTATCAATAGTTTAGAAAAGAATTTCGTGCCCAGTATATGGCCTGGGAATCTTGGTGTCATAATAAAGCCATCTAGGCATTCCTGTTAAAAACGCTGATATATCTGATTTAACTCATTCTCTCACTGCCTTGGAGCGGGAACCAACTCATAGCTGATTCTCTATTGGGTTTCATAGACAATAAGTCTCACAGAAGACTGTCCATCTTTCTCTTTCAGAGCCACTGGTGGATTCCAACCACCAGAGAGACACATTCTCTGGGTTCCTGGATTAACAAATCAAACACCTGTGTACCATGCCCCCAGAACTTCCACTGATGTAATTACTAAAATTTTATACTTTTCATTTTTATATTTCTTACAATTTCCCTTCTTTATAATCTCATCTTTTGTTTCATTGGCTTTTACTAATTTTTTCTTCTTTCTCTAGTGGTTTATTAGTGATGCATCTGATTTTGTTCTATTAACACCTTTTCAGGAAATAATTAAAGTATATTTTAATCTAAATTTCTAGAAAAATCAATAGTAATTTCCCTCTGTGAAATGATAAATTCTCTTTAACTATTTTCCCAATTTTAATAGGTTTTGTGACCTAAATGATTATTCTCTTTCTTCATGTATGATGCATCATATCTTCTAAGAAACATCATTTACATTTTCATTGTTTGATAATAATCTAATGACTTTATACTATTTTCTTTCCAGCATGTTGCACAAGTCCTGGAAGTCATGAGATGGAGACTCACTCTCTGTTGAAAAACTAATTAGCTGGACTGTTGAACATGTGTCACTGGGAACGCCATAGTACTATTGCATATCATGCGGTCATGTTTAACTTGGCAATAGAAACACAGAGGGGAGAGGATGGAATGACATCAAAATTGGAGCTACCAAATCCCTAGAGAAGCCATTTATCTGTTAAGTCAAACACTCTCCAGCCAAAAACCAAGCTGGTGGATTAAAATATTCATCCAGCCTCTATTTAGCACTCAACATTTAATGCATCTTTCATTCCTTTCCAGAATAAGGTACAATAGAGGAGAAAGTTGGGCCTCAAATATTGGCTATGCCCACAGTTAAGTGGCAGAAAGACAGAATGAGAAGTTTAGGGATGGAGATAGACAAGAGAGTAAATTAACAAAGTAGAGAGTTAAGGGAGCAGCAGCTCAAGATGATGGAAGTGGTCAAGTATCTAATATTGAAGATAGATCAAAAAGGGTAAGAATAGAAACAAGGTTGATGATCATGAGCAGCAGTTCAAATTCATCAGCTACTTGGAAATGAAAGATGGGCAATCTCTTCTCATGGGATCTACAGCCTCTGAAACCCCACTGGAGGGTCAGCTATAAGATAGTTCATATTTGAACACATAACAACTGTGTGGTTGTCTTTTCTGTGCTTTTCTGTTGTTCTTTGACATTATGAATATTTAGATTAAAAAGGTACTTGTTGAGATAAGTCAATGAGTATATTTGAAAATCTATTATGGTCATATGCGGGTCATTACTGTTATGTGCTATCAAGTTGCCTGTGACCCATGCACAATAGCTCTGAACCCTGCCCTATCCTGAGCCAATATCACTGACTCCAACACACTTAGCTTCCATTACCCCAGTTATTGTATCAGTCCATCTCATCCGGTGTCTTCTTTTCCCACCAATCCTCCACCCTTCCAAGCATGATATCCTTGTTCAAGAACTGGTCCTTCCTGGCAACGTGACCAAAGTATATGAAACAGAGCTTCAGAATCCTTGTCTCCAAGGAGCAATGTGGTTTCACCCTCTCTAAGACAGACTTGTTTGTTCTCTTGGCAGTTCATGGAATGTTCAACACTCTTCCGCACCACAACTCAAAGATTTTATGCCATTTTAAGTCCTATTACAAGCCCCACAAAACTTGCCTTAATAAATTAAATACTTGCCCTCATTCCTTACAGGGTAAAATGTAATCTTCTTTAAGAGTAAAAGGCTAGCCATCAAAAATAAAAGCAGTATCTCAGGTAAACTATCACAGAAGAGCTCTTTACCTCTTTGTGTTTAACTATAGCCTGCTGATTCGGTAAAAGAACATTTAGAAGATCCCATATAATCACATTCCCGCCAAGAATCACATCTAGGCAAGAATATCATTCAAGCACACTCCAGATTAAAAGGTATATGATTAAAGAGCAAGAGAAATATGGACACTCTCCTACAAAGGTGTAATTTACTATCTTTGAAAACCCATTGAGTGTCAGTTACAAGTCAATTTTGACTGGAGGGTATGCAACAACAACAACAACAACATGATTAAAAGAAGCCTACTTTTAAGGGAAAACTGAAGTGTTAGCAATTTTCCATAGGCAAATGTAATCTCTTGGCATTCTAGAATGAGGTATCTTATTTTTCACAAATAACACATCCACATATATAGTAGGACAGAAATTAGAAAGTTAAGTACAATAATTTTTACATAGAATACCCATGTTTATCTCCCGAATTATTTTATTTTTGTTATTATTGTTAAGACTATGTATTAACAAAACACATTCAATAATTTCTACTTGCACAATTCAATGACATCATTTCATTCTTTGAGTCATATACCACTGATACCCACATTCCCAAATAGTTTCTCCTCCATTAACATAAACTCAGTACCTTCTATGTCTCCTACATAAACTTTCAAGTTGTTGCTGTCAGTTTGACTCTTTATAGAAAGGTCTTAAGACACAATGCCCAAAACAAACATTCTTTACTATGAAAGCCAAACTTCTGTTTGATTTCAGGTATTTCCTAAACACTTGAAAGTTGGGCAATGAATAAGGAAAACAGAAGAGTCATCTATGCCTTGAAATTGTGATGTTGAATATTCCGTGGTCTGCTAAAAGAACAAAAAGTTCTTGGAGGAAGTACAACAAGGTGGCTTCTTAGAGGCAAGGACGGTGAAATTTTACTTAATATACTTTGGGCACGTTGTCAGGAGGGGCAAGTATTTGGAAAAGACATCATCCTGAGAAATGTGGAAGAGTCAGAGAAAGAGAGGAAGATTCCATAAGAGAGTTTGACACAGTAACCATGGCAATTCCTTGAGTTGTTCAGTGATTGTGAAGGTGGTGCAGGAGAGGGTTAAAGTTCAGGTCTGCTGTTCACAGGGCTGTTGAGTCTTAGTCAATTCACGGGCACCTAACAGCAACAACTAACACTACTGTTTGGTTTTAAGATTTCAAGAGATATTTTTGGTTTAAGATTTAAAAGTCAAAGATTATCTTGGGGCAACAGTTTCAGGGGCTCATCCAGCCTCCATGACTCCAGAAAGTATACTTTTTTTCCCCATCACAATCACCTTTATGTACTGCACATGGAGCTTTAAAAGATTGAAAACGTTTGCATCACAGTAAGTCTAAACAACATATGCACCTGCTCCAAGTGATCTACTAATTCTTTTTTATTTTTTACAAGCTTCCATGTGGGTAGCTGTGCTTGAGATTTGCCAGTTGTGATTAGCCCTGGTTGCCATATGGGCCTCCATTTTCACCATCTCAAAAGCTCCCATAGTCACAGACATAAATCATATCATTCTGTGTATTCTCTTATGTTCATTTGTAATATTTCCTGCTTATGTGTACCATGTTGTTGTTGTGTGCCATTGAGTCGAAACCAAATCATAGCTGAGCCCCAGTGGGTTTTCAGAGTCAGTTAATTGCATGGGAGGAGACTGTCCATCCTTCTCCTGTAGAGATTTGAACCCCATGCCTTTGGGATTGCAGCACAGCTTCTTACCACTAGGCCACTATGTGTTTTTTGTGTGTCAGCAAGTCTGTACTGACCCACAGCTGAGCCTCTGGAGAGTTGTCAGAGGCAGTTAGATGCACAGGAGGAGATTGTCCATCCTTCTCCCATGGCACAGCTGGTGGCTCCAAATCATGGGTCTACCCTGATAGTCTAAAAATGCTAGTTTTAAATATAACTGTATACAAATGTAAGTCTTAGTGAAGAAGTCATGGACTGGATTTGGTAATCCTCTGATAATTATAAAACAATTCTAAATTCTGCCTTCCCCCTTTGTTAATATAAGCTGATAATTATAGTGCATTAGTTCAATAGTTGATCTAGTAAATACTTTTGCCATAAATTTCAAGTAAAACAAAATAAATACCTGTTAGTGACATTTCTGTGTGCTCAGAAATAGAGATTATAGTGACAGTAAAAAGCAGCATACGGCTGTGTGTAAATTTTTTATTTTATCACTAACCAAGGCTCTATCAATTTTTCTTAAAATGCTTTGTACTCGGAGAAATTTCTACAATATAAGTTTACATTAATATATTTTAGAACAGGGTGGCCAAAGCTATATGATGATTAAGATGAGTTTGTATGTTTGCTAAAATAAATGTCTGCCAAGTTTACTACTAACTTTATTCAAAGAATTTTGTCTTTTCTTTTAGTTCGTAAAAGAGAACCTTTAAACCCTTGGAATTTCCCTCAATGATTATAATAATTGCTGCACTAACTAGGTGACTCTTGGGGTTGGCCTGGTCAGAAAGACCCATCATGTGACACGAACCCAGTATCAGGGAAGGGAGCCAAAGATTGAGTTCAACCACAGAGGAAGTGATCAATCATGCAAAAGTAATGAAACTCCAATAAAAACTGTAGACACTGGAGTTTGGGTGAATTTTGTGGTTTTAATTTGCATTTACTGGCTAACTAGTAATAGTGACCACATTTTTACATGCTTATTCTCTCTTTACATACCTTTTCTACTAACAATAGCCCATTTAACAAATGACTTTTTTATTTTTATTTTATTTTATTTTATATTGGTTTGCTTATAAAGTTCGTATACATTGTGTTTCACACTATCCTTCATTCCCATTCATTATATTTTATAAAATGAATCATCATTGAACTATGCCCACCATTACCCTGTCTTTCCAGATTGGCATTGTATCTTTCCAATTTCTTTTAGTTACTCATCCTTCTACCCACGAAACTGTGTGACCCTATGATTCACCCCCTACCTATCCTCACCATTCTGCTCCCACCCTTACCTCCTTGGATCCTCATATATGTTTTATTAGTTATCTTCCTATTTCTACAATAATAGTCTTATGCAGTATTTGTCCTTATGTGACCAAGTTCGTTCACTCAGCATAATGTTTTCCAGTCCTTCCTAAGTTAGGTAGTAATTTTTGAAATCATTACACCTGAGTGCTGCATAGATTCTATCAAGTGAATGTACCACAATTTCTCAATTGATTCAAATGTTGTTGGATAGATAGACTGGTTCCATTTTCTTGTGATGGTGAATAACACTGCTATAAACATTGATGTACAAATCTCCGTTTGTGTCTCAGTTCTAATTGTCTTGGGCTATATTTCTAGCAGTGGAATAGCTGTATCATATGGAATGTCTATGTTCAGCTTTTACAGGAAACACCAAACTGCCTTCCTGAGTGGTTGTATCATTTTACAATCCTACCAAGAGTGTATGAGAGTTCCTATCTCTCTGTATCCTTTCAAAAATTAATGCTTGCTGAACCATTAAACTTTCCCACTGCTACTGGGGTAAGATAATATCTCATTATAGTTTTGATTTGCATATCTTTTATTGCTAGTAATTTTGAGTATTTTTTCATGTATATGTTGGCCATCTAAATATCTTCCTCTGTGAAAAGCCTTTCAAGGATATCTTTTTTCAACAATTTTTTTATTGACGTAGGCTTTTCTCTTATTGATTAAGTGATTCTCTATGTATTTCATATATGTTCTGTTGTTATGTGCCATCAAGTTACCTATGACTCATAGAGGCCCTCTATATATATCAGCTCTGAACCCTGCTCTATCTTGAACCAACTTAATTGTCTCTGACACACTTACCCCTGTTACCCCAGTCACTGAATTAATCTATCTCATCAAGGGTCTTCCTTTCATGTGCTGTCCCTCCACCCTCCAATCATGATTTCCCTCTCCAAAAACATGCCCGAAGTATGTCACACGAAGCTTCAGAATCCTTGCCTCCAAGAAGCAGCCTGGTTTCACCCTCTCTAGGAGGAACTTGTAATACTCTTCTCCAACACCACAGCTCAAAGGCATCAATTCTCCTTCTACAATCCCTGTCATTGTCTGGCTTTCTGATGCACAACACATAATTGCAAAGACCACGGCCTGAATCAGGCACACCTTAGTCTTCAGACTGACATCATTGCTCTTCAGTACTCTGGAGAGGTCGCTGACAGCATATTTTCCCAATGCAATTTGTCTTCTGATTTCCTAGCGGCTGATACCAAGAGTGTTGATTGTGGCACCAAGCAAACTAAAGTTTTTAACAATCTCAGTCTCTTCATGGTCTTTCAATGATGTTGTCAATTGGACCAGTGGTAAGAATCTTTATTTTATTGGCATTGAACTTTAATCCATATTGAAGGCTTCAGTCCTTGACCTTCTGCACCAAGTGCTTCAGCTCCTCCTCACTTTCAGCAAACAAGGTCATGCCGCCTGAATAGCGCAGGTTGTTGAGTTTTTCTCCAATTTCTCGTGCCACATTCTTCCTCATAGAGCCCAGCCTTCCAACTGACTTGTTCCACACACAGACTGAAAAGGGATGGAGATAGGACACATCCCTGGCAGACACCCTTCTAGATTTTAAATCATGCAGTGTTTCTTTTCTCAGTTCTGATGACTGCCTCCTGGTCCACATATAGGTTTCACCTAAGCACAATCAAGTGTTCTAGGATTACCATTCTTCTCAGAGTTAGCCACCATTTGCTGTGACCCACAATCAAATAACTTTGCATAGTCAATGAAACACAGATAGACATTCTTCTGGTATGCTCTGCTTTCAGCCAATATCTGTCTAATATTAGCTATAATATCCCTAGTACCACAGACTCTTCTAAACCCAGCCTGTAAATCTGACAGTTCTCTGCTGATGTGCTGTTTCAGTCGGTTTTTTTTTATATTCTTCAGCAGACTCTTACTTGCATGTGATATTAATGACTTGTTCAATACTTTCAGCACTCTGTTGGGTCACCTTTTTTTGGAACAGGAACAAATATGGACCTTTTCCAGTCAGATAGCCAGGAGCTTGTCCTCCAGATTTCTTGGCACAACTTGATGAGCACATTCAAGGCTGTATCTGTTTTTTTAAATATGTCAGTTGGTATGCCAGCAATTCATGGAGCCTTGATTTTTGCCAATTCCTTTAGAGCAGCTTGAACTTCTTCCTTCATCACCAGAGGCTCTTGCTCATATGTTGTTTCATGAAATTCTTCTGTGTCTGCCAATTCTTTTTGGTACAGTGACTCTGTATACTTTTTACATCTTCTTTTAATTCTTCCTGTTTCATTTATTATTCTGCCCAAAGCATCCTTAAGTAGTGTAACTTGAGGTTTAAATTTGTTCTTCAGTTCCTTCAGCTTAAGAGAAGCTAAGCAAGTTCAGCCCTTTTGATTTTCTCTTTTTTTTTTATTTTCTCACTCCAACTCTTTGTACATTTCATTATAATACTTAGTTTTGTATTCCTGAGCTGCCCTTTGAAATCTTCTGTTCATCTTTTTAATATCTTGATTTCTTCCCTTTGCTTTGTCTTCTCGGTGACCTAGTGCAATATGCAGAGCCTCATTTGACATCCATCTTGGTCTTTTCTTCCTCCTCTGATTTTGTAATGACCTTTTGCATTCTTCAGGGATCATATTCTATATATCCTCTCACAACTCATCTGGTCTTTGCTCATTAGTGTTCATGTTATTTGAAATTCAAGAGGTATAGACTCAAGTTCAAATTTTGATTCCTGTGGTTTTGACTTAACCTTCTTTAGCTTCAGTTTGAACTCACATATGAGTAGTTTGAGGTTTGTACAATCAGTACCTGGCCTAGTTTTCACAGCTGATATCGAGCTTCTCCAGTGATTCTTTCCACAGAGGTAGTTTATCTGATTCCTGTGCATTCCATCAGGTGAAATCCATTTGTATAGTCTGAGTTTATTTCTTATAAAAAGTATTTGCAATGAACAGGTCATTGATTGTACAGAATTCTATCATTCTGTCTCCAGGCTCATTTCTGTCACCAAGTCCATGTTTTCTGGCTACTGATCCTTGGTCCCTGTTTCCATCTTTTGCACCCCAGTCACCCATTATTATTAATGCATTTTGATTGCATGTTCAGTCAATTTCTGACTGGAAAAGTTGGTACAAATTGCAGTCAAATATGTTCTACAACGACAATGTGCAATTTATCTTTTAATAAAATTTTTTTCTCTTATTCTTAAATTTTAATGCAATCAAATTAATCTTTCTTTTTTCTTTGTGATTAATGCTTTCTCTAATCTCTTTAAGAAGTCTTTACCTTCCTCAAAAGTTATAAAGCTTTTTCTTGTATTTTTTTTCTTCTCAAGTATTTGTTTTCTCTATCACATTCAAGATTATTATCCATTTGGAATGATTAAAACAGCCTACATTCCAAAGTACAATTCTCCTTGAGAGACTGAGTCTAAACCTGGGAGCCCTTTAATCTGAGCTTCATTATTTACATAACTAAAAGGATGTGACATAAATATCATTCTGGACTGATGAGGCCAATCACAAAAACACTGCAGTCTGGGACTCTTGGAACATAGTGAGTGCTCTGAATCTCCCAACTTAGAGGTCCAATTACTTAAAGTCATTATGCTTCAGAAGCCATGCTATCTATGCTAGATCATCAATTACAACTAGGCCCAGACATCGACATTCTAGACTTGGGAATACAGTCACCATGGACCCTTCACACTATCCTACCAACCAACTGGATATTATCAACTTTAACTCCATGAAGAGTAAAAGAATCACTTGGATGAGCCCTATACAAAATTTGACCAACAAAATTTGAGCAAAAATAAAATAACTCTTGTTTTAAGTCACTTAGTTTGGGTGTGGTTTATTAAGCAGCAACAGATAAACAGAAATAATATGATGTGTATACAGTAAACTCACCCATTGCATTGAGTCAGAACTGACTCATGGCTAACCCTCTAAAGGGCTTCTGAGGTTGTAAATTGCAAAGGAGAACTTTCTTCCTTTCTTTTCTTTTCCTTCCTTCCTTCCTTCCTTCCTTCCTTCCTTCCTTCCTTCCTTCCTTCCTTCCTTCCTTCCTTCCTTTCTTTCTTTC
>NW_006399867.1:678958-681761 GCF_000299155.1 Elephantulus edwardii | reverse complement strand
CTTTCTTTCTTTCTTTCTTTCTTTCTTTCTTTCTTTCTTTCTTTCTTTCTTTCTTTCTTTCTTTCTTCTTTCTTTCTTTCTTTCTGAGTCCCTGGTGGATTTGAACCACAGAGAAGCCTTGGGTTAGAAGCACAACTGCCTACAGACTAGACCATCAGAGCTCTCTAGACATTCAAGATTTTTTCCCCCCAATTGGATGTCAAATAAATCAGCTCCTCTTTTCAGTATAGTAATACTCTTTTCTTACATATATTCGATGAAATGAGTGTAGGTCTATATGCATAGTGAGTAAGGAGTTGTGCTGTCAGCCTAAAAGCAATCAGTTCAATTGAACCAGCTGCTCCATGGGAGAAAAATGGACAATCTCCTCCTGTGCAATTTGCTGTTAGATGCCATCGAGTTGAGTATGATACATAGTGATCCTATGAGCAATATATCAGAGCCCTATCCTATCTTGTGCCATTATCATCATCTCTAACGTACTTGAGCCCATTGCTACAGTCTCTGTGTCATCCATCTGGCTGACGGTCTTCCTCCCTTTTGCCAACCCTCCACTTTTCCAAGTATAATATCCCTTTCCAGGGAGCTCTGGTGGCCTAGTGGCAAGACGCTGCACTGCAATCCCAGGGGTACGCGGTTCAAATCCACCAGATGTTCTGCTGGAGAAGGAGGGGGCAATCTCCTCCTGTACCAGTCAGATCTGAATTGACTGTACATGTAAAAAGAATACAATAAAAATTAAAAAAAATCCCTTTCCAAGGAATAGTCTCTTCTAGTAACATGCCCAACATATGTGAGATAAATCTTTGTTATATTCACCTCCAAGATGCAATCTGGCTGCACCCTCTGCAAGACATATCTGCTTGTTCTTTTGGCCTTCCATGGGATACTCAGTATTCTTCTCCAACACCATAGCTCAAAGGCATCAGTTCTTCTTCTATCATCCTTTTTCATTGTCCAGCTCTCAGATGCCTAGCAAGTGATTGAAAAGCCCATGATGTGAATCAGTCTTCAAACTGATATCATTGCTCCTACTTTGGATAGACTTTCCCAGTGCAATATGTCTCCTGATCACATGACAGTTGGTACCACAGCTGTTGATTGTAGATCCAAGTAAGATGAAGTTGTTAACAGTTTCAATCTTTTTTTCCCCATCTAGTCCAGTGGTTAGCATTTGTGTTTTCTTGATGTTGAGGTGTAATACATATCAAAGTTGTAGTCTTTGAACTTCTGCAGCAATCATTTCAAGTCCTCTTCACTTACAGTAAGCAAGGTTGTATCATCTCTATAACTTATTGTTGTTAGGTACCATTGAGTGAAATACAAGTCATAGTGACCCTATGAACAACTAACTTGAACCCTGCCCTATATTGTGCCTTCCTTATTTCTAACACACTAGGGCCCAATGCTGAAGTCACTACATCAGTCCATTTTGTTAGGGTCTTCCTCTCCTTTGCTGACCCTCTATCTTTCTCAGCATGATGTCTTTTACAGCCTCTGAAAACCCACTAGGGGTCAATTATGAGTTGGTCCCAACTCAACAGCAATCAGTGAGTGATTATTATATTTAACTGGTTTATTCACCTACTGTATGTAGTGCCATCAGCATTTAAGTCTTGCTTTGTGAAAAGCAAGTTAAAAGGTCTCAACTCTGGTCTGTTCCAAGATTGTTTTAGCTTTCCATGGCACTATTTTCATTTCCATGAGTTTTAAAATCAGATTGTTGTCATCGTTGTTGTTATTATGTGCCGTGGAGTTGTCTATAATTCATAGCGACCCTATGTACAACAGCTCTGAAACCTGCCACCTGAAACATGCTGAGCCAGTCTTACTAACTCCAACACACCTAATTCCACTCCCCCAGTTATCATAGCAATTCATCTCATCTGGGTCTTCCTCTCCTACACTGTCCCTCCATCCTTCCAAGAATGATGCCCTTCTCCACAGATTAGTTCCTTCTGGTCACATGCCCAGAGTATAAGAGATAGAGCTTCAAAACTCTTGCCTCCAAGGAGAAATTTAGTTTCACCCTCTCCAAGACAGACCTAGTCTCCTGTTAGTCCATGGTATGTTCAATACTCTTCTCCAGCACCACAATTCAAAGGCATCAATTTTTCTGTCATCCTTAGTCACTGTCCTACTCTCTGATGCATAGCATGTGATTGCAGAGATTATGGCTTATATCAGGTGCACCTTACTCTCCAGAGTGACATCATTGTCCTACAATACTTTAGGGAAGTCCCTAACAGTAGACTTTGCCATTGCAATATATCTTTTAATTTCCTGACTGCTAGTGTCAAGAGTGTTGATTGTGGAGTCAAGCAAACTAAAGTTGTTAACAATCTCAGTCCCTTCACTCTCTATCATGATGCTGCCAAATGGTCCATCCAGTGGTGAGAATCTTTGTTTTCTTGATAATGAAGGCTGAAGTCCTTGACTTTCTGCAACAAGTGCCTCAGGTCTTCCTCAGTTTCAGAAAGCAGGGTTCTGTCATATGCATAACTCAGATTGTTGATGAATCTTCCTACAATTCTGATGCCACATTTCTCCTCATATGGCCCAGCCTCCCAGATAATCTGTTCTGCATTTGTGTGTGTGTGTGCATGTGTACCATCAAATCAGATCTGACTGGTACAGGAGGAAATTGCCCCTCCTTCCTCGGCAGAGCATCTGGAGGATTCGAACTGTGCGCCTCTGGAATTGCAGGGCAGCTTCTTGCCACTAGGCCACCAGAGTTCCCCTCCATAGATAAAAAGGTATGGAGAAAAAATAAAATAAAAAATATTTTTAAAAAATAAAAATA
>NW_006399867.1:652060-677917 GCF_000299155.1 Elephantulus edwardii | reverse complement strand
GATGATAGAAAGAGAATTGATGCCTTTGAGCTGTGGTGCTGTAGAGGAGTGTTGAATGTACCATGGATTGCTAGGAGAACAAACAGGTTTGTGCTGGAGAGGGTGAAGCCGGAATGCTCCTTGGAGTCAAGGATTCTAAAGCTTCATCTGACATACTTTGGGCATGCTGCAAGGAGGAACTGGTCCTTGGAGAAGGACATTATGTTTGGGAGAGTGGAGGGACGGTGCAGGAGAGGAAAATCCTCGATGAGAAGGATTGAATCTGTGAGAGGAGTGGTGGGAATGAGTGTGCTTGAAATGGCAAGGTTGGCACAGGATAGAACAGCGTTTAGGACTCTTGCTATGAGTCGCAAGTGACTCGATGGCACATAACAACAACAACAACATACCATAAATTCCCAGGACATTATTTTTTGCCAATTCTTTCAAAGCATCTTGAGCTTCTTCCTTCATCACAATAGGCTCCTGTTCATATGAAGTTTAACGGAGCAGCAAGTAATAAATGTTGAGAGGATGTGGTGCTATAGGAACTCATACATTGGTGGTAGGATTGCAAAATGATAAAACCACTCTGGAAGGCAGTTTGGCACTTCCTCAAAAAGCTGAACATAGAAATTCCAATATGGCCCAGCTATTCCACTGCTTGGAATATACCCTGAGAAAATGAGAACTGAGGTACAAATGGAGACTTATACACCAATGTTCATAGCCGTTATTCTCCACTGCAAGAATGTGGAAACAGCCCAGACTTCCAGCCACAATAAAATAGATTAAGAAATGATGATACATTCACACAATGGAATACTATACAGTGCACACAGAAGCAATGGTTTTGTAAATTATTACTCAACTTTGAAAGGACTGGAGAGTATTATGCTGAGTGAACTAATAAAATCATTATTATAGAGTGTGTATGAGGATCTAAGGGAGGGGAGGGTCGAAGCAGAGTGATAAGGATGTGCAGGGGTGGATTAATCATGGCTTATTAATGATGGGTGGTTGGGTGAGGAAAATTGGAAGAATCTGATGTATTTGAATTTTGTAAATAGTATAATATTTTTTTTAAAGAGTGCTCATTTCGAAAACATTGTCAAAATGCTTACATGATCCAAGGTAAAGTATATAGAGCAGTACGTATCTCATAGTAAGCACAGTTAGAAGTGCTTATAGAAAATCATTTTCTGGGAGATATATACTCCTAAAACTGGCAGTAGAAATATTAATAACTCATAATAAAGAAATTGAAAAAGTTATGAAAGAAACAGGGTGATCTTCAAAATTCAGAAGATAGTTATTTCTATTCCTGGGGAGGGAGGAAGGAAGGAAATGTATTGCCAAGCCATGCAAAAGAGGTCCACGTGGCAAAATTACTCATCATGTAACTGCCAAGCAACTGGGAATCATGGCCCAACTAGGTTGACTTATGTTTTAGGAGGATATGATTCAATTCATGGCAACTCAAAATTTAAAAACTTAATTCTAAATCATTCTTAGATAAATAAAAATAACAACATATTTAGGCAATGCAAGTTCTATTTTGTTCTACTATATTGTGGACGATGTCATATTAAAAGGTAAATATGAATAGCTTTATATGTATTTGCTAAAATATTAGGAAGAGTAAAATTCCCCTTTCAATTAAAATAGTCTGCTAAGATGAACAACAGCACCAGAGGGGTATGTCTCCTTGGAATAATATGAGGTCATAAGGCAACACTTTCCCAAAGATAAAGATTGGAGGCAGAAAATGATAGGATGAGTAGAAATGCTAAGCACAAGGAGGAAATTAGGAAGATTATTGTCAAAATGCTTACATTTTTATTGTTACTGTAGTTGTTATATACCCCTAAGTCAGAACTGACTCTTACATGACCCTCCAGTGGGTTTTGAGCAGCAGTAATAGCATGGGAGGAGATTGCTCATCTTTCTCCTGTGGAGCAGCTTGTAGATTCAAACTGTGTACCTTTGCATTAGTAGCACAACTTCTTTTGGCACCACTAAGCCACAAGAGCTCCCATTACATTGTAGGGTTTTCAATCAATGTCATAAAACAAAATGTGACTGAATTAATGAACAGAAAACCAGTTTATTCTGAAACTGTCACCCAAACCACAATTGAAACATTTAAAAACATCCATTTTTGCAAACTTCTGTTTTTTGAGGGTAGTGTTTTTAAGGAAGAACATACAAAATTATTACAATGACATATCATCAAGAGGAAGTGAGCAACTTTATTAGGCTTGCCTCCTTTCTTTTAAAAGATTTGCAAATACAGTTAGTAAAAAATTAAACTAGCCACTTTAGGAAGGAAATCCAAATTTCCTTCCTTTTAGAAGAAGATACAAGTTCCTCAAATTCCAACTGATAGCAACCCTCCACTAAGTGCAAAAGAGTCATTAAATGACATGAACTTCCGAAAGAACAAACAGCTAAGTTTTAGACAAAGTGCAGCTACTTTGTCCCTAGATTGCTCTATCCCATCCATAAGGTTCACAGTGACTGAATTTTAGAATGAGATCACCAGCCTTTTTTCTAAAGCTGGAAGTTCAACTGAAACCTGCTGACCCTGGGTTGTTGTTAGGTGCCTTCGAGTTGAACATGACTCCTAGTAATCCTATGAATAACAGATCTGAATCCTGTCCTATCCTGTAGCATCCTCACCGTGTCTGACGTGCTTGAGCCCATTGCTGCAGTCACAGTGTCAACCCATCTTGTAGAAGGTCTGCCTTCCACCTTTCCAAGCATGATAATTCTTTTCGAAGGAACAGCCTCTCTTGGCAGCATGTCCAGAGTTTTACGAATGAAGCTTTGCCATCCTTGCCTCTGAGAAACACTCCAGCTACACATTTTCCCAGATATACCAGTTTGTTCTATGGGAATTCAGTACTTTTCTCCAACACTACAAATCAACGACATCAATATTTCTTCTGTCATCCTTACTCATTATCCAGCTTTCAGATGCATAGCAAGTAGTGGAAAACACCATGGCCTGAATCAGGCACATCTTAATCTTTGAATTGACATCATTGGTCTTAATTATTTTGAAGAGGTTCCTGACAGCAAATTTGGTCAAAGTAATATACTTCATGAACTCCTGACTACTGGTACCAAGGTTCTTGATTGTGGATCCAAGCAAAAGGAAATCATTAACAATTTCAATCCTTTCTCCATTTATCATAAAACTGCCCATTGTCCCAGTGGTAAAGACCTTCCCCCCCCCTTGATGTTGAGATGCAATACATATTGAAGATTGTAGTCTTTGATCTTCTGCAGCAAGCACTTCATGTCCCCTTTTCTTTCAGCAAGCATGTCATCTGTAAAATTCAGGGTGTTGATGAGTATTCCTCTAATCCTGATGCTACATACTTCTTCATAGAGTCTGACTTCATGTATTGCTCAGTATACAGGTTGAATAGGTATGGATAAAGGTCATACCTCTGACACACACCCTTCCTGATTGTAAACGATACAGTGTTCTCTTGTTCCATTTGGACAACTTCTTGATCTAGTTATAGATTTTGTATTAGTACAATTAAGTGTTCTAGGATTCTCTTACTTCTAAACTGTGTTAGCCATAATTCATTTTTATTCACATAGTCAAATGCCTTTGTATAGTCAATAAAATATAGATGGATATTATTCTAGTGTTCTCTGCTTTCAGCCAGGATCCATCTGACATCAGTAATGATATCCCAGGTGTCACAGCCTCTTCTAAGCTCAGCTTGAACTTCTGGGAGTTCCTTGTCAATGATGCAGCTGTTTGGGGATGAACTTCCAAAACAGCTAGTATTTTAAATATCAGTAGTACAGCTTCCAGTATCACAGTAACATATATCCATCAAAGAACTACAAACTGTCAAGAGGTAGAATAAGGAATTTATTATCCAGTGTAAAGTGTTAATAATGCAGAGAATGAAAAACCCTGCCATCATGGTTTGATTACCCACTCAACCAATCCTTTGGGCCAAAGAAATCTCCTGCATGTGTCAGAATGACTATAACCCTGAAATGAATCTTTATTCCCAATTATGGATTAATTGGAAGCAGGAATTACATCCACTTGCCAAACAACATGCTTTTAGGAACTCCATGAACTTAGAGAAATGATAATAGTTACAGAACAGGGTTCAGGGTTTTTGTTCATAAGGTCGCTATGAGTTGTGCTCAACTCCATGGCAATCAACAACAACAACATTATGAGTTAAATTGGGCCTTCCCAAAAGAGGTGTGCTGAAGTCCTGATCTCAATGCCTGTGGATGTCATCATATTTTAAGTAGAGCTTCTTTATGTTAATGAAGTCATATCTATGTAGGATATACCCTAAACAAAATAATTTCTAAATTATAAAAAGAATGGTAAAGACACAAAGACAAGCAAAAACTGCGGGAGCTACATGAAGATTGGCAATGACCTATACAGTCCAGGGTTATAGAAGTTGAAAGAGACAAGAATATTCTCCCAGACTCAAAGGAGTAAACCTTCCACAAGAGCTGGTGCTCTGAATTTGGACTTTTAGACTTCTGAATTACGAAAACACAAATTTCTGTTCTTTAAGCAATCTATTTGTTACAGTAGCAGTAAGAAACTAAAATATGGCTCTCTTCAAATCCAGCTCTTTTTACCCAGAAAGAATAAGGAAGTAAATAAGTTCTTCCTCTTCTGATTGTCAAGCCCAAATTTACTAATATATACTTTCCTGAACTACTTTCTTAGAAAACCAGATGGTGAGAAAGCTTGTTCTCAACATGCAGCACTATATTGTGTAATCAATACAGGAAATATTGATTGAGCACACACCAACTGAGGAAAATACTTGCCTTTGAGGAAAATCTAAGAAGTAATGGGCATAAATAGTAAATGCTATAGCAATTATTGTTTAAATGCCACAGTAACCTATTAAAGAAACAAATAATTGTTGTTGTACACTATTGAGTTGAAACCAAACCATAGCTGACCCTCCAGCAGGTTTTTTTAGGTAATTAGTTGCATGAGAGGAGATTGCCCATCCTTCTCCAATGGCGCAGCTGGGAATTCAAATCACATGTCTTTAGGATTTCAGAGTAGCTTCTTACCACTAGGTCACCAGAGCTTCCTATCTAAATATAAACATTTTCATAATTATCTATGTAAAGAGAAATAAAAATTTTAAATAGATAATTTTATAATTACCTATTTAAATTACCTATAAGACAAAGATTCTCACCACTGGACCAATTGTCAGCATCAGGATGGATGGTGAAGAGATTGAGATTGTACACAGCTTTAGTTTGCTTGGCTCTGTAGTCAACAGTCTTGGCACCAGCAGCCAGGAAATTAAAAGGCGCATTGCCATGGGAAAGTCTGCTGTTAGGGACCTCTCCAAAGTACTGAAGAGCAATGGTGTCTCTCTGGAGACTAAGGTGCATCTGATACAGGCTATGGTCTCCCCAATCACTTGTTATGCATCAGAGAGTTGGACAATGACCAAGGAGTATAGAAGGAGAATTGATGCCTTTGAGCTGTGGTGCTGGAGAAGAGTATTGAGAATACCATGGACTGCTAGGAAAACAAACAGATTTGTCCTGGAAAGGGTTAAACTGGGTGGCTCTTTGGAGGCAAGGATTCTGAGGCTCCATCTAACATACTTTGGACATGTTGTGAGGAGAGACCGGTCCTTGGAGAGAGACATGATGCTTGGGAGGGTGGAGGGACAGCGCAGGAGAGGAAGGCCCTCTATGAGGTGGATTGATTCAGTGACTGGGATAATTGGGTTGGGAGTGTCAGAGACAGTGCGATTGGCGCAGGACAGAGCGGAGTTTAGGGCTGTTGTACACAGAGTCGCTATGAGTCGCAAGCGACTCGACGGCACATAACAACAACAACAATAAATATAATTATGTATTAAATATAAACATCCCTAATTAAATATCGTTATCTAGTTAGATATAAACATTTACATTAATAAATATGAAAACAAAATCCTATCATGACCTACGATGATCTAGAAGTTTAAAATGCTTTAGCTTGCAGCAGATTTCCAGAGCAAACAGTAGAGAATTTTCAAAAGACAAAACTATGGAGAGATTAGGGAAAACCTCAAAAACTCTATATCCAAAGTTTATTCATGGTTGCTAGGGACGGAGTGGAAGGAGAAATAGGGAAATATTGCTTAAGGAGTACTGAGTTTCTGGTTGGAGTTATGTAAAATTTCTGGAAATGGATAGTAGTGACAGTTGCTCAACATGTTCTTAGATGTTGTCTAGTCGATTCTGACTCACAACCCCACCATGTGAAAGAACAGTTCCATGGTGTTCCTTGGCTGCTATCTTTATGCAAGCAGATTATCAAGTCTTTTTTTTTTTTCCTTCAGGGTCACTGGGTAGGCACAAAGATCCAATCTTTTGTTTAGCAACTGATCTATTAACTAACTGAGCCACCACGGCTCCTCTACACAGCATGATGAATACAATTCATGTCACTAAATTGGTGGCTTAGTGGTAAGAGGTATTCCTCTCTTTCACTTATCCTTCACCTTTCCAAGCATGATGTGCTTTTCCAAGGCATAGCCCCTCATAACAACATACCCAAAATATTTAAGATGAAGTTTCACCTTCTTTGCCTCTAAAGAGCATTCTAGGTGCACGTTCTCCAAGACATATCTGGTTTGTTTTTTCGGGTTTGGGGGTTTGTTTGTTTATTGGGTTGTTTTGTTTTTTTTGCAACCCATGGAATATGCAGTACACTTCTCCAACAGCACTACTCAAATGCATCAATTTTTCTTCTATCTTCCCTGTTCCTTGTCCAGCTCTCAGACACAAAGCAAAACATTGAAAAGAGTATGTTAGAGATGATGGTATAGATAGGACAGGGTCAGATATGTTGTTCATAGGATCTCTATTAATCATATTCAACTTGAGAGCACATCATAGATACAATTCAAATTCTCCCACAAGTCACTCTGTGGAAGAAAGATGGGCAATCCTCATTTCATGTTCTTTACTGTCTATGAACACCTGCCGGAGGGTCACAATGAATTAGTTCCCACTCATCAGTATACAATAACAGCAACAAAACTGTGCACCTGTAGTTAGTTGTTAGATGCTATCAAGTTGACTAAGACTCATAACATCATTGTGAATACATATAAAACCTTACCCTATCCTGTGCCGTCCTCACAATCTACAGAATGAGCTTGACCTCATTGTTGCTATCACTGTATCATTTCAGCTTGTTAAAGGTCTCTTTTAATGATCTTCTACTTTACCAAGATGTCTTTTTCCAAAAAGACACCTGATAACATATCCAAGCAAGATATGTGAGACAAATGGCTAAAACTTCACTTAAGTAATTTGTACCATATTGTACCCCTTCTTCATTTTTCTTTTATGTTTTTTCCTATACATTGTATTTCACATATTCCTTCATTCACATTGTTTTATACTATCATTCCCAAACATTGTATCTTATGATATTAATCACCATTGATCTATGCCCAATATTACCCCATTTTTTCAGATCCCACTTGGTTTTTCTTAATTCCTCCACCCACTCCCTCTGTCCACCAAATTCTGTGACTGCATGACTCCCTCACCCCACCCACAGACCCCTGCCACTTCTCCTTCCTTCTTTGGGCATTTATACACATCTTACTAGTTATTCTTCTATTTTTCACAATAATAGTTTTATGTCGTATTTGTCCTTATGGGACAGAATTAGTTCTCTTAGCATAATGCTCTTTAGCCATCCATGTCATAAAATATTTTTTTTAAATTATTGTGCCTGAGTGTTGCATAGTATTCCATTGTGTGACTGTACCACAATTTCTCAATTCATTAATTTGTTGATGGAAATCTAAGCTGTTTCCATGTTCTTTTTATTGTGAATAATGATGCTATGAGCATCAGTGTATAAATCTCTGTTTGTCGCTCAGTCTTATTTTCCTCAGGATATATTCCTAGCTGTGGAATAGCTAAGTCATACGTAATTTCTATGCTCAACTTTTTAGGAAATGCCAAACTGCCTTCCAGAATGGTTGTATCATTTTACAATCCCACCAACAGTATATAAGAGTTCCAATCTCTCCACATCCTCTCCAATATTTATTGCTTGTTGTCTTATTAAACTTTGCTACTGCTACTGGGATAAGATAGTATCTCATTGTGGTTCTGATTTGTATCTCTCTGATTGTCAGTGATTTTGAGTGTTTCTTCATGTATCTGTTGGCCATCTAAATGTCTTCCTCTTTGGAAAGTCTTTTAATGTCTTTTGCCCATTTTGTAATTGGGTTATCAGTCTTTTTCTTGTGGAGGCCCTACAGTAGTCTGTAAACTTTTGTTATAAGGCCCTTGTCTAAGATGTCACTGCCCAATGTTTTTCCCCAGTCAGCAGATTTTCTTTTCACCTATTAGAAAACCTTTTTGTGCACACAAGGACTTAATCTTTGGAAGGTCACATTCATCAATGTTATCCTCTTCTAGTTATTCATTTCTGGCTGTATTTACCAGTCCATTATACTGTAGGCTAGGCCTTCTAGATTTGGCTCCATTTTCTCTCTTACTATATTTATGATTTGGGGGCTTTACCGCTAGGTCTCTGATCCACCTTAAATTGATTTTTTTGCTGCAAAATGTCAATCTTGTTTTACCTTTCTGTCTAGTTTTGCCAGCACCATTTGTTGAAGAGATTATTGGTCACACACACCCTGTCCCACCCCCAGTATTTCCTTTTCAAATAGCACTTGACTGTGTGTTGTTGTTGTTGTGTACCATAGAGTCAGAACCAGCCTATAGCTGACACTCCAGTGGGTTTTCAGAGGCAGTTAATAGCACAGGAGGAGATTGCTCATCCTTCTCCTGTGGAGCAGCTGGTGGCCTCAAACCACGTGCCTTCAGAATTACAGCACAGCTTCTTGCCATTAGGCCACCAGAGCTCCTTTAACAGCAAGTAGATAGGTTAATATTTTAGTTCTTATTCTGTTCCATTTGTGTATGTGTCTGCATTGTACCAGCACCATGTTATTTTGGTTATTGCAGTTGTGTAGTAGGTTTTGAGATCAAGGAGTGTCATGTGTCTCATTTAATTTTTTGTTTTTGCAGAAGTGATTTGCTTATTTAGAGTATTTTTTCCAAATTAATTTGCCTATTGTCTTTTCCACCTCTAGAATTTGGTATTTATTCTTCCATTGGGGTGAACAATAGATCAGTTTTGGTAGGACTATCATTTTTACTCTTTTGACTCTTGTGTGAACAGAGCAAGGGAACACTACATCGTTTAAAATTAAGAAAGGGTTGAATCAAGGTTGTATCCTCTCTCCATACCTTTTCAATTTGCTTGGCAAACTATTTGAGAACCTAGAATCTATGAAAAAGAATGTGGCATCAAGATTCATCAATAACCTTCATTATGCAGATGACACAACCTTGCTTACTAAAAATGAGGCGGACTTGAAGAGCTTGTTGCCAATGATCAAAGAATACAGCCTTCAATATTAGTTTCATCCCAACATCAACGAAACAAAAATTCTTACCACTGAAGCAATAGGGAAAAGCATTATAGATGGGCAAAAGATTGAAGTTGTCCATTATTTCATCTGGCTTTGTTCCACAATCTACATCTTACCAACCTATGTACCAACAGTCAGAAAATCAAGAGAAGTTATTACACTGAGAAAGTCTGAAGACAGGGACCTCTCCAATTTATTGAGGAGCATGATGGGGACTAAGGTATATCTGATTCAGGTCATGGTCATTCTGATTACTTGCTATGCATCTGAAAGCTGGACAATGAATGAGAATGACAGAATTGATGTCTTTGAGCTATAGTGCTGCAGAAGAGTCCTGAATATTTCATGGACTGCCAAAAGAACAAGCAAATGTGTCTTGGAGAAAGGGCAACCAGAGTGTTCCTTTGAAGCAAAGATCTTGAAGCATCATCTCACATATTTCAGGTATGTTGCTAGGAGGAGCTATTCCGCGGACAGGAAC
The DNA here is from genome assembly GCF_000299155.1 of Elephantulus edwardii. Taxonomy (NCBI): domain Eukaryota; kingdom Metazoa; phylum Chordata; class Mammalia; order Macroscelidea; family Macroscelididae; genus Elephantulus; species Elephantulus edwardii. Next base: position 667,954 of record NW_006399867.1, on the reverse strand, counting down.
ATCATATTTGTAAAAGCTGAAGGGTAAACCCTCAAAGGAAGACACTCAACCTAGTGGAGTGACACAGTGACTCCTGCAATGGGCTGTAAAGTATCAGGAAGCGTGATGATGGCACAGGATATAACAGGTTTCAGATATATTGTTCACGGGGTCACTACATATCATACTGAACTCGATGGCATCAATGAACAAGGAACACTTATCTGTTTAGTTAGGTCTCTTACTGTTTCTCACAGTAGTGTTCTTTAGCAAAATCCTTTTTATCTCTAATTAGTACATTACCTAAAACATCTTCAATTAAATGCGATACATAACAGATATGCAAGGATGGTTCAACATAAGAAAAGCAATCAACATAATTCATCAAATTAACAAAGTAAAGAAGAAAAACTGTGCAATCTTACCAACTTATCCAGAAAAAGCTTCGACCAAATGTAATACCCTTTCCAAATTAAAATACTAAACAAAATAGTAATAGAAGGGAATTTCCTCAACATAGTGAAAAGTATATGTTCAAAACCAAGAGCCAATATCACTCTCAATAGGGAATGACCAGAAAAAATAAATAAAAATTAAAAAAATAGAGAATGACTAAGGGCATTCCCTTTACAAACTGGGACCAGACAAGGATGCCCACTTTCACTACACCTTTTCAATATTGTATTGGAAGTATTTGCTAGAGCAATACAACAAGGGAAGAAGAAAAGAAACATCTAGATCAGTAAAGAGGTGGTAAAACTGTATGGTGAAACTACATGCAGATGATATAATAGTATACACAGAAATCCCAAGAACTCAGTAAAAAAGCCAGTTAGACTTAGTATACCAATCAGCAGAGTGGCAGGACATAAGATCTATATGCAAAAAACAGTAGTACGACTCTGTTGTAACAAAGAAAACACAGAGAAGGAAACAAAGAAAGCAATACCATTTATAATAGCCAACCACAAGTTGAGATACTTGGGAATAAATATAACTAGAAACAAATTCTTTTAAAAATAAATAAATAAATAAATAAATAAATAAATAGATAGATAGATAGCCTCTCCCTTCACCCAACCTACCATATGCCTATTATCTAAGTTCTAGTTTTCCTTTTCTTTTCTTTCCCCTCATAGCCCTAGTAACTGTCAAAAAATATTTCATTTCTGTTTGTATTCTTTTTCTTAGCTTTTTTATAATATTGGACTCATGCAATCCTTTTGTGACTGCTTATTCAACTTGGAAAAATTTCCTCCATGTTAATTCATATTTCTATAATTTTTTAGCACTGCAAAGCATTCCATTGTATTATATATCATAGTTTGCTTATCCACTCACCTGTTCATGGGCGTTTAGGTTGTTTCCAATACTTCACTATTTAAATAGTTCTGCAGTGAATATGCTCCAACTCTTATTTCTTTTAAGATATATACCTAGTAATGTGAGTTCTGGTTTGAGTGGTATTTCTAAGGAGGCACCATTTCATTTTCCACAATAATTGCACAGTCCCAAAAGTAGTGTATGAGTTCCCTTCTCTCCATGCCCATATCACCATTTGTTTTTTTCTATCTTACTTAACCCTTCTGTTATTGCTTGGGTGCAGTGGTATCTCATTATTGTTTTGAATTGCCTATCTCTTATGGCTAATGGAGCTCTGGTGGCTTAGTCCTTAGCATGTTGCACTGCTAACCAAAAACAGCACATTACCAGCTGTGTACTGGAAGAAAGATGGGCTGCCTCTAAAACAAATGTAGGGTCCCTATAAAGTGTGATTGGTTCAGTGGCATGAGTTTTAATGGTTAATAAACAGAGCATTCCACATATGATAATATAGGTTACATGAATGCCTTCTTTGGTAAAATACCCTCTGTCCATTTTTCAGTTGGATTGTTTATCTTTTTGTTCTTTTTTTTTAAATTTAGGTTGTTTATTTTTCATTTCAATGAACATCTACAGAGATTTGGGGATTCCATTCATTCATTGTTTTGCACACTTCTCCCCGCACAAACCCCTCCCCCCCCCCCCCCCCATTTGCTCCTCTCCTTGAAAAGCAAAAGAAAAACTCCCTCATTGATACCCAGTAATTCCACTACTGGGAATATACCCTAAAGAGACCATATCTTTTTTTTCTTAAGATGTTGAAGATTCTCTAAATTTTAGTGATTACTCTGTTGCTTAGAAAGCTCTGGTGGCATATATTGTAGTGAGCTACCCTGCTAACTTAAGGCAAAGTCTCTCTAGTGGTTTTAATCCACCAGTGGCTCTGCAAGAGAAAGCTGGGCAATCTCCACCACTACAATTTACAGCTTAGGAAATCCAATGGAAGGTCAGCTATGAATCCATTCCAATTCAGCAATAGGTGAATGAGTGATTATCTTATATGTTGTACGTGTGTGCCTACAAGTCTACTACAACTCACAGAGACCCTATGAACAACAGATTAGTACCTTACCCTATGTGTACCACACTCATGATCTCCAGCATGCTCAACCCCACTGATAAAGTCACTGTGTCAAATCCATCTTGTTGAGGTTAGTCCTCTACTTTTCAGACCCTCTAACTTTTCCAGTATGATGTCTTTTTCAAGGACTGGTTCTCTTGACATGTTCAAACTATGAGTTTCACTGTCCTTGTCTCTAAGGAGCAACCTGCTTGCACTTTCTCCAAGAAATTTGGGTTTTGGCATTCCAAAGGATATTTGGTACTCTTCTACAACCACAATTCGAAGGCATTGATTCTTCTTCTGTCATCATTATTCATTGTTGAACTTTAACACAAATAGGAAGCAATTGAAAAGATCATGGCCTGGATTAGGTATACCTTGGTCTTTAAATTGACAGCCTTGCTCTTTAGCACTTTCAAAGACATTCTTTACAGCAGATCTTCCCCAGTGCAATATGTATTTTTATTTTCTTTGACTGGTTCTAAATGTATGTTGATTATGGATCCAAGTAAAATTAAGTCATTGGCAACTTCAACTTTTTCTCTGTCTAACATTATGATGCATATTTATCCAGTGGTGAATATTTTTGTTTTCTTGATGTTAAGATGTAATCTATGCCTTTGACATCCTTCAGTAAGTGTTGCAAGACTTCTTCACTTACTGCAAGCAGAGTTGTCTCATCTACATAATACAGGTTTTTGATGAGTCTTCCTCTAATCCTGATGTCACATTCTTCTTCATATAATCCATATGCTTGAATTATTTGCTCAGCACACAGACTGAGTAAGTATGGAGAAAAGATAGAACTATAATGCACAAATTTTAAACCATACAGTGTTCACTTGTTCTTTTCAGACAATTGCATTTTAGTCTATGTGTAGGTTTCACATGAGCAAAATTAAGTGTTCTGAGATTCTTCTCAATATTACCCATAATTTATTATGATTCACACAATTCAGTACCTTTGCATAGTCAATAAAAACAAGTTAAAACCTTACCTGTATTCCCTGCTTTCAGTTAAGATCCATACCATATCAGTAATTATATCCCTTATATACCTTGACCTTCTCTGAATCTAACTTGAATTTCTGATAATTCTCTGCTTTCAGTTAAGATCCATACTATATCAGTAATTATATCCCTTATATACCTTGACCCTCTCTGAATCTAACTTGAATTTCTGATAATTCTCTGTTCATATACTGTTCCAGTTGTTATTTAGTAATGTTTAGTAAGATTTTGCTTATATGTTATACTGTTCAATAATTTATACACTCTGTTGAACCACTATTTTTTTAATTTTTTATCACTATTTTTTAATGGAAGAAAATACGGATCTCTTCCAGTCAGTTGGCCATGCAGTAATCTCAAAATCTTGGCATAAGCTATTAAGCACTATGCTGTATGTGTTTGTTGAAACACCTCAACTGCATTCCATCACCTACTGAGACCGTATTTGTGAATGCCTCCAGTGCAGCTTGAATTTCTTCCTTTTGGTTCTTGACTGCTTTTCAAAATGGTTCCAGTGGTGACCAATTCCTTTTAGTCCTGTGACTCTGTGTATTCCTTCGATTTTCTTTTGATCCTTCCTAAACTGTTCAGTATGTTGTCCATAGAATCTTTCAGTATTGGAACTCTAAGCTTGAATTTATTCTTCAACTCTTTTTGCTTGAGAAATGCTGAGTGTGTTCTTCACTTTTGGTTTTCTAATTCTAACTCTTTGAAAATTTCTTTATGATACTTTGTTTTCTTGAGCTACCATCTGAAGTCTTCCTTTTATTTCCCTTACTTCAGCATTTCTTCCCACTGTTTTGGCCTCTTTATGTTCTAGTGCAAGTTTCAGACTTTCTTCTGACATCAATTTTGGTCTTTTCCATCTTTGTTTTCTTCATGGATGATACCCTTGATGTCATCCCTCCAGAAGAGGTGTTACTCATGACCTGGCTCATATTTTGGGACATATGTTACCACCAAGAAGAGTAGAAACTCCAATTTCCAATTTTAAAAAGTACCAATTTAATATACCCTGAAGATATGAGAACTGAGGCACAATCTGAGATTTGTACACCAGTGTTCATAGCAGCATTATTCACCATTGCAAGAACATGAAAACAGCCCAAATGTCCAATCACAAATGAATGGATTGAGAAATTATTGCACATTCACACAATGGAATACTATGCAACATGCAGGAGCAATAACTTTGCAAATTATTATCTATAAGACAGTTATTGTAAAATGAGTATAAGGATTCAGGAGGGATGGGAGAGGCTGAACACAGAGAGATGTGAATGTACAGGGGGAAGAGGGAATTAATCATTGGGTTGTACAATTTGATGGGGGGAGGGGGAGGGAAATTGAAAGAACTTTTACGAATTTGTATTCGAATTTTGTAAATAAATTAGCGAAAAAAATTTTTTTAAAAGTAACTGTAAAAAAAAAAACAACTCAACACCAATTTGAATAAGCACCATAACTCCAATGATATCCTGGATTGAGTAGATTTGTTTTTTATTTCTCATAGCATTCATGTGTGTTCTGTGATATTTGTATATTTGCTTATTTTATAGCTTGCTCTTATTTGTACAGTATTTGTCTGTCAGTTTGCTGTACTATGATGACTTTCATGTTGCTGTGATACTAGAAGCCTATGCCAACAGTATTTGAAATAGCATGGTTACCCATGGTGTACAGGTTCCAGCAGAGCTTCCAAACAAAGACAGACTGAAAAAGAAGAACTGGCTATATGCTTCTGAAACAAAAAGCTTTGTAAATCCTATCAATAACAAAGGAATACTTTTTATATAGTGGCAGTAGATAAGCACCTCAGGTTAAAAGGCAGTAAAAAAATGAGGATAAACAGCTGCAAACATTCATTAATTATTGGATAATGAAATGTATTAAGCATGAATCTAGGAAAACTGAAAATTGTAAAATGTTAATTTGACTGCACAAAGATAGACATCCTAGGCATTAGTGGGCTGAGATGGGCTGATTTTGGCCATTTTGAATCAGACAAACATATAATCCATTATTCTAGGATGACAAATTGAAGAGGAATTTGGTTCATAATCAAGAAGAACATTTCAAGATCTATCCTTGAAGTAAAATGCTGTAACAGAATACTATCTGCACACATACACAGAAAGACATGTTAGTATAACTATCATTCAAATATATGTTGCAAACTACTAAAACCAAAGATGAAGAAATTGATGATTTCTACCAACTTTAACAATCTTAAATTGATCAAATATCCAATCAAGATGCATTAATAATAATTGGAAACTGAAATGCAAAAGTTGGAAAGAAAAAAGGATGATAATTGGAAAGCATGGCCTTGATGACAGAAACACCAGAACAGCTTTACATTAAGTTCTATATGAATAGATGAAGTTATTTTCTGGTTTCTGTATTCTGTTTAATTGGTGTATGTATCTGTCACTTATCAATTTAAAGTTGTTTTAATTGTTATGGCTAAAATGTATGTCTTAAAATCAGAAAGCATAAGATTTCTCCTGTGTTGTTTCATTGGTTTATTGTTGGTTTGGGGTTTCCACCCCAAGATGTTTTGCTTTTTTAGTTCTCTTCCCATTCCATTGGTAGCTTAGTCCACATGAAATTGTTTTGCTAACCCAAAGCAAATTTATCAGCTGTTCAAAGAGAGAAAGATGGCTGATCTCCTCCCATGCAATTTATAGCCTCTAAAGACCCTCCTAAGCTATGAGTTGCTCTCAACTCGATGACAATGAATTCGCCATTCCATATGAAGTTCTCACTTACTTGTTGTCATCCAGTTGGAGTCAATTCAGCGCTAAGCCCCCAGGGGGTTTTCAGAGGCTGTAAATCTCACAGGAATAGATTGCCCATCATTCTCAGGCAGAGCAGCTGGTGGATGCAAATCACCTGTCTTTGGTTTGGCAGCACCATTCCTTACCCAATAAGCTACCGAGCTCCCCTCCACATGAAGTTAGTAGTTGATTTTTCCATTTCTTTAAGAAATGTTGATGATATCTAGATTGAAGCTGTTTTAAATCTTCAGACCACTTTGGACAGTACTGACATTTTCAATTTTCAGTCTTCTTATCCATGAGCAAGATATAATCTTCCACTTATGCAAGTTTATTTTCATGTTTTACAGTAGTGTTCTGTAGTTTTCTTTATACAAGTCTTTTGTATCTCTGGTATGTTAATTCCTAAGTATTTTATCCCTTTGGTGGGTATTGAATATGGTATTGTTTTCCTGATTTTCTTTTCTGAGTTCTCTCTTCTTCTTGTGGATAAATCCTACTGATTCTTGTATGTTGATCTTTTACCCTGTTACATTGCTGAATTTTTCAATTAGTTCCACTAATTTTCTGCTGAATCTCTGGGATTTTATATCTGTGAGATGTTATCATCTACAAATAGGGAAAATTTTATGTTTTCCTAAACCTGGTATTATACTAAACCTCCAACCAAATTCCATGAGATATTTGGTTGTACATAGCTACCTTAGCAGTTTTTTAAAAGATAGATAGATAGATAGATAGATAGATAGATAGATAGATAGATATAGAGATAGAGATAGATATATAGATATAGATATATAGATATATAGATATATTTGGTCATTCTTAAAATGTATCTTTCGCATGTAACTTGTTCCAATTCAACATTTTACAGATGTTTCACTTACTAAAAGCACTTAAAATAACTGTCTGTGCAATCACATCCTTAAGGTAATTTTTCCTCACTATAAACTCCATTAGCGATAGGTTCCCCTTTCCCACTTCTTATCATAAAGAAAGAAAGAAAATATACATTCTTCAGGTAACAAATGAGAACAGACACAGGCAATGCTTTTCTCTAGAGGTATCCTGCCCTAGTCATGGCCAAAGTGTTACAAAACTACTTCGGCACAAGAAGGAAGAAAACATAAAATAGATAGGTAGACTTTCCTTATTATTCTCATATTCATTCTCTCTCTCTCTCTCTCTCTCTCTCTCTCTCTCTCTCTCTCGTCTTTAGCTTCATTGGCAGTGAAAACTTTTTTCTATTAGTACTAATGTTTGAAATAGATTAGAAAAAGTCTTCTTTCCTAGTTACATGGGGAAACAGATCCCACCACTATGGAGCAGTGCACTGTGAAAGAAGACCAAGGGGACTTGTGTGCAATGAGTAGAATTCAAAATCTTGAAAACAGGCATAAGCTCCATAGTCATTCACAAGCAAATACATAACAAATATGCACAGTACAGACCTTTTTACTAGACTGTGACTAATATTTTATTTCCCAGTGACTTAGCTGGTGCAACCTCCTCCTCATGTTAGGCTAGTTGGTAATAGTTCTGGATTTTGAAGCAAGAAATCCTAGATTAAATATTTCCTTGGAGACTTGATAGATGTGTGCCCTTATACAGGTTAGTTTTTCTAAATCTCATTTTGTCACTTGTAGGATGCAGCCATTATTATAATACTCTCACAGAACTACTATAATATTTAATTGATAAGAACTTGTTAGATAAATCTAAGATAAATAATTGTTGTTATGTGCCATCAAGTTGGAATCAACTCATAACTAATCCTTCAGTGGTTTTTCAAAGGCTGTAAATCAGATGAGAGGAGGTAGCCCAACTTTCTCTGGAGAAGCACCTGGTGGATTTGAAACACCTGTCATTCAAAGTGGCAACTCTTAACCTCAAGGTCACCAGAGCTCCCTAGTTAAACACTAGAAGCCCTATACTACATTTAACAGGGCAGCAAGTAATAAATGGTGGAGAGGATGTGGAGAGATAAGAACTCTTACACACTATTGGTGGGAATTGTAAAATGAAACAACTACTCTAGCAGGCAGTTTGGTATTTCCTCAAAAAGCTGAACATAGAAACTACATATGACCGAGCTATTCCACTGTTTGGAATATACCCTGAGAAAATTAGAAATGAGACACAAATGGAGATTTGTATATCAATGCTCATAACAGCGTTATTCACCATCGCAAGATCATGAAAACACCCACATGTCCAACAACAATCGGATTGAGAAATTGTGGTACATTCATATGATAGAATACTACACAGCATTCAGGAACAATGATTTTGAAAATTACTACATAACTTCAGAGAGACTGCAAAGCATCATGCTAAGTGAACTAACTCAGTCCCAAAGGCCAAATGCTATATAAGAGCATCATTGTAGAAATAGATAACTAGTAAAATGGGTATGAGAATCCAAGGAGAGGAGGATAGGAATAGAGGGGAGAGGATGCGCAGGGGAGAGTAATCATAGGGTTGCACAATTTGATGGGTAGAGGGAGAGGTAAGTGAAGGGAATGGGTAAGATCCAGTGTGAAAAACAATATATATGAACTTTGTAAGCAAACCAGCATTAAAGAAAAATTTCTTTAAAAAAAATACTAAGAGACCTATAAATGTTACTTGTTTCCTTGTCTGTCAGTAAGGACGTTATCTTAGTTGTCTGGCACTGCCACACATAAATACTATCAATGGATGACTTTTAAAATATCACACCCCAACGAAACTCTCCTTATGTAAGATTAGGGTTGCAGTCTGAGTAAAAGTGTTATATCCCACCCTAATCCTTTTATAACTCATTGGATGATCACACATCAATCACATCCTAGGGAATAATTACATCTTTGCATAACTGTCAAAGTACATCATTTTTCTCATAACTATCAAACCACTGGGAATCATGGTCTAACCAATTTGACACTTATTTTGGAGGAACACAATTCACTACATTGACTTTTCACCCATTGACTCCCAAAATTCATATTCATGTCATGTGTTGAATTATGTCCCCCAAAAAATATGTATGTAATATGGAATTTAAGTAATTAATCTGATAAACCAAACAGTTGTAAAATAATTAAGGGTGGAAAAAAACAGTCTTTTATACTGTCACAGCCCTGATCCAATGTAAAGGGAGATTCTCCAGAGTATGGCCTATAACACCTTTTGTCTCATGAGGACTGTTTCCATGTTCTTGTGATGGTGAATAATGCTGCTATGAACATTGGTATACAAATCTCAGTTTTGAAAGGAGGTACTGGAGAGCATTATGTTGAGTGAACTAACTCAGTCCCACAAGGATAAATATTGTATAAAACCATGATTGTAGAATGAGTATAAGGATCCAACAGGGGTGGGAGAGGTTGGAAGAAGAATGATGTGGATGTACAAGGGCGAGGGGGATTAATCATGGGGTTGTATCATTTGATGGAGGTGGGGTGAGGGAAATTGAAATAATTTGTTCTTAAAAACAATGTATTCGTATTTTGTAAATAAACTAGTAGGAAAAAATTTAAAAAAAAAAAAAGAGAGGAATTGAACACAGGGGAGGACTTCAGCACCACCAAGAAAGAATCACCCAGAGTGGAGTGTGTCTGTCTGGTTCTTGTCCCCTACATTAGGAAGTTCTTGAGCACAAGGATAGCTCAAGACATGTGGAGATCTCCAAGGAACTGAGCCTACAAGTGGAAAAAAAATGCTTTCTCTGAGAATTGACAGAGAATGCCTTCTCTAATGTCAAAACTCTGTAAAGACACCTGCTTGGGCCATTTCTAGTATAAAAGTATTGTTGTTGTTAGGTGCCATCGAGTCGTAGACGACTCATAGCGACCCTATGAACAAAAGGCCAGAGCATTGTTCATAGAGTTTCTGGAGGCAAGCCATTTCGGAAGTGGATGCCACTCCTGCTTCCAGGTTTGTTTTAATCGGGAAGCTCCAGCAAACACTGTCCACCATGGGTAACCATTATCACATTTGGCACATCAGTGTCACCATGTTCAGAATCACAGCAAACACAAGTTACATCTGTACAGCAATGCACAGACCACTGCTATATACTACCTAGAAGAACGTTTGACAGAAAAACAATTTGAACCAGGCCTGAGGGCTGCAGATTAAAATCACCTGCCTTGGGCTTGGTAGCATAACTTTCTGTCCACTAGGCCAATGTAGCTCTATGTTATCATTGTTATTGTTGTTAGGTGTCGTCGAGTCATAGACGACTCATAGTGACCCTATTAACAAAAGGCCTGAGCACTGTTCATTGAGTTTCCAGAGGCATTTAGGAAGGGGATGCCACTTTTCTCCCCTCTTTCCCTTTGGAGCTTTAAGCCACCACCTGCCTTACACCCTAGGCCAAGCCTAGAAGGGCCTCGCACCTGGCGGGAAGAGCAGTACCGCACATCCAATCCTAGCCCGAAAGAAGCACATGACCCCACAAACTTGCGATTACTTGTGCTCGAGGACCACCATGCCATGCTCAGGCAGCCATCGAAGTATTAGATAACTAAAACAAGTGTAAAACATGTCCATGTCACAATTTTGTTGCTGTTGTTGTTGTTATGTGACATCGGGTCAACCATGACTCATAATGAACCTATTAACAGTAGCTCTGAACCCCTCACCACATCATTCCAAATCTCTTAAGTCAACTTCAAGCTCAAATGTCATCCCACGACAAAATTCCTCTTCATCTCTGAACCTAGAATACAAGTTTCTGTACAATGGTCGAACAAGGACAGAGTAAATATTTCTATTATAAATAGGAGAAATTGGAGGGTGAATGGCATAGCAAGAACCAACCAAGTTAAAAAAAAAACAAACTCCCAATAAATTACATTCATTTTTATGGCTTGAAAATAACATTTCATGTTTTGAGTTCATCTACGCAAAGGCACTGCCCCACAAATTCAGGGTGATGAGCATGTTCTCCAGATTCTAGGTGAAAATACCTCAGTCACTGGCTTCAGGTCTGCTTTTAAGGCCCACAACAAGGGAAACTCTTCCCCTTTCACTGTTAGTCCATTATTTTAGTCCAACTTAATAGTTATCTCACACTTTGGGTTCCAGAATGCCTTATTCTTCTGTTCCTTGGACATAGTCAGTTGATCTTTCAGTTTTGGGGAGTGGATCTAGTTCTATCACCCTGGCATCCCTGAATGCTATCCTCATCTCCAAAATTAAATTGATAAAGATCTGACTTTTTGAACTCTGGGAGATTATGGTCCCACACATTGAAAACTCAGAGATCTTGACCTGACCTTCTGAGACCCTAGAGGACATGACCTACTGTTTGAGACTGAGGCAACTCTGCTTCTCATGGTTTTTGTCTCTTCAGTTTCCACTTACTAGTATTTTAGCTTCTCAGTCCCTCAACCCCTCAGCCTGGTCCAGCTTCTGCCTTGCTCAAGTGTTACAAAACTCTTTATCTTTACCAATAAGTGCCCAGAAGCATCTCACTCTTCAAGTAAGTTTTCAAAGCTCAGCTTTCTTGCTCTGTGGGTTAGTTTCTGCACCATCATATACCAGCCTCCTGATTCTGCTATCCCTATTTCTGATATTGTTTCTTGTCTAGACTGTCTCTGCTGTTATAGTTCTTATTCTCATTTGAGTTATCACTAGAATTGTGTTTCATGTCCATTATTCTACTAACAATCTCTTCAAAGCAACCTAGGGTTTTATTCTTAGACACCTTAAAACTCTTTCCACCTATACTCATCACCCAATTCCAAAACTACTTCCATATTTTAAGAATCTATTTGAGCAGCATTTGAGGTATTGGAGAAGAGCACTGAACATCCCATGGACAGTCAAGAGAATGAACAGGTATGTCTTGAAGAGGGTGCAGCCCGAATGTTCTTTGGAAGCGGTAATGATGAAGCTTCCCCTCACATATTTTGGGCATGTTGCTAGAAGGTGCTATTCCTTGGAGAAGAACATGATGCTGGGAAGGGCAGAGGGTCAGCAAAGAAGAGGAAGACCCTCAACTAGGCTTTCTCCTTGTGTCATCTCAGGAGGAAATTCCTTGTCTCCTTTCAACATGAGTGGGCCTTGTATTCTTTATCTACATATTTTCTCTTGCTTCCCAGAGATTCTCAGCACAGAGACCCTGGGTCCAAAGGACACATTCCACTCCTGCCTCTTCATTCTTGGTAGCAGTCAGAGAATTTCTTCCCTGTTCACTTCTCTCTCACTTTATCTTTTACAAAATGAAAGGTAATATAGGCCACACTCTAGAGAAAGTTACATTATACCAAATGGAGGTTGTAACTTGAGTAAGGGTGTTGTATCTCACCTAATTACCTTATCATTGATTTACTGAATACATGAAATTGCATCAATAAGGATAATTATAGCATTATGGAACTGTCAAATTACATCATTGCATAACTGTTAAACCACTGAGAATCATGGTCTTGCCAAGTTGGCCTATATGGGGTGGGGGGAGGATAAAGAAGGGGTACAATTCAGTCCATGAACATGCTGAAGTGTCTTTTCTACCATAAGATTGTCTTTTCCTACTAATTGCACTAATTGTGAAAGTGTCCTACCAACTCCTTGCCCCAGAATCATTCTCCCGACTCCAAGACCTTGATCCTACAGATGTCTCCTCACACTTCACACTTCCGGATGTTTCCATACCATCAGGTTCATTCCTAGAAGTTCTGCTCCTATTCTGGCCTGATTCTTTCTATTCTTATTCTGTTTATCTAGAGCATAAACATTGTATTTCTGGTCTGAAAACAAAATCTCAAGGTTGAATTTTAAGGAAATCTGATGAGGAAAGAGGAACCAGAGCATTCAGTCCCCAACGGTTCTCCTGTTGTTTGATGGAGGGGATTTGTGTGATCTAAGGAGAGTCAATGTTCCTGCAGGAGGCTTTGCCTGTTGATAGGCACAACTCTCATAAAGAACCCTTGATAAATCACAGCCTCAGTGTTGGCAGTTAAACCACTTAAAACTAGATAAGCAAGATACTTGCCTTCTGGAGGCACAGGTAATTACAGAGATTCACTTAATGAGTGAAGATTAGGTGTGTGCTGATGATTAGCTTGTCTTAAAGGGTTTTCCCATCTTAAGCAGGGCCTATTCTTTATCAACAAAAAACGAAGCCAAGAGGGATAGTAAATCTTGAGTTCAACTCTTTTTCCCTTTTTGAAGGTGAAATCATAGCACTAATGACTTTTCACACACACAACACCACATCAAATATCTTACAAACACATATATCTCAAAACTTGGTTCTCAACAGCTTCTTGGTTTTTCCCCCCACTCATCAAACAGTTATATCAACGTCATCAGTGATAGTTTCAAATTTCATTGACTCTACCTTTTCCCTCCATCTTAGTAAATTAGGGAGCCTCCTACATCAAGAAAACAAGTAATGAACAAGAAACCCCAACTTCTCTCTCCTCCAACTCCTAGTGCCAACAGTGTGACACTAACCTAGGAACCAGGAAACCCATAGATCTGTAGGAGATGAACCCTGTGTGTTGATCAAAGAGAAAAATCCATTCTAGCAATCTGGAAGTGATATTTGGGTATGGCAAATGCCCAGAGGAGGATTAGTCATGACCATTAACCAAAATTAAACATTTCCTGTCCCTTAGGAACTCAGAAATTGCAAGAATCTAAGAAGGAAGGTGCCACACAGCTAGATGCACAATTCTGTAGCTGTACAATAAGGGATCCCAAAAGGAATGAGACTAAGCTAAAATGTTGCCATTTCCTTATAATGTCTCCCATTTTTGCCTTTGCATTTCCTCCCCTCAGCAAGTTCTTTCACTTGCTCAATACTTACCAAGATTTTCTATCTGCCAGCACTATCCTAGGCAGTGAAGACATAACAGTCAAAACTGTCTCTTCTCATGAAGCTTACATTATTAAGGGAAGTAAACAAAGCATATATTATATTGTTGTGTGCTAAAGAGTCAATTCAGAATATGTCTTCTCCCACAAGATTTCTAGGTTGAAATCTTTATAAGAGCAGGTCAATGGTTATTTTCCTCCACAGAGCAACTGGTGGGTTCAAACTGCTGACCTTTCAGCAAGCTGAGCTCTGAATGACTGCACGACCACGGCTCCCTATATAGTCTGATAGAAGGTTATATATGATAGGCAGTTTGGTTAAGGAGGGGAGAAGATGCTATGTGAGAAAATTCTGAAGGAAATGAAGGAGACAGCCATGCAGATACACAAGAGGAAAACAGTTGTAGCAGAGAGAAAAGCAAGTGTAAAAACTTAGGCAAGAGGTGGCCTTGTGCATTCAAAGAACAGGAAATAATGTGTTACGTATGGCTAAAGCTGAGTTATCAAGGAAGAGTGATTATGAAAGCCACATCATAATAGCTTGATAAGCCACTGGGATTAGTTTGGCTTTTATTGGGAATGACAAGGAAAGCTGTTAGACAATTTCAAGTAGATAAGTGGTACATAAAATATATAGTATGTCAGATTTAGACAAGTATTAAAGGGAAAAGTAAAAACAAGAGAAAGGAAAGAGTGCTATAGCAGAAGGGGGACCTGTGGTTATACTGACCTCCAATTTTTGTCTCTTGCTCATGTAAATGATCCTTCAAAACTCAGCTTGGATATCACTTTTTCCAAAGAAGCCTTCTCTGAATCTCCTACCCCTGGGTGGGTAGAAGTAGTCCTTTTCAGTGCTCTCACAGTTCTCTGATATTAATGACATATGACAATATCATTAATATCACATGCAAACAAAATATTGTTAAAGATCATCTAAAAATGGCTAGAACAGTATATGGACAGAGATCTACCAGAGAGGCCATGACACCAAGGATATCATTGCTGAATTAGATCAATTCTCACTAAAAACAAAGAATATTAGAAGAATGTCTATTTGTGTATTATTGACTATGCAAAGACATTTGACACTGGTTGACATTAAAAAGAATAGGAATCTTCGTGGACCTCCCAAGAGCAGGAGGAGAGGTGGCCAAAAACGCAGCAGAAGTCCAGACCGGAGTCCAGACCGGAGGGCAGGCCGGAGGCGGCGCTGACTAGTCATCTGTCATACAGATGTTCATCAAAGAGATTTGACCATGTGGCCTTGGAGATTTGGGCTGGGTTAGAACTCATTATGTTTATGTTTAATCTCTTACCTGTTTCATGTTTAAGTTGTGAATAAATGTTTCCTACACTAATTTTAGAAGCCCTTATTGTTTACAGAAAGGCAGTATTTTGGTTGGAAGCAACAATAAGATGAAATTGGCAAACCAGATCAACTGTTGTTGATTCCAGCTCATAGGAACCCTAGAACACAGGCTGTGTATCTCTGTAGAGAATAATGGCACATCTTTCTCCCTGAGTTTAGCAGCTGAATGCTTTTATCACAGCACCTCCCAGGACTCTTTGCAAACTATTGCTACCAACTGAAAGAGTATACAAGACAACCTTTATTACCAGACAGCTACTTCTCTATCCTAAGCTGGGCTAGAACTTGTACTTATACTTAATTTCTTATTATTTTCCTCCTTATGTGTGAGTTGTAAATAAATGGCCCCTTCATGAGATACATTTAAGGTTGAATGGAAACTTTTTTTTTTTAGAATTGAAACTTCTAAAGCACAATTTATGTTATGGCAGCTGCTTCTCTAGACTGGAGTTCCCTGTAAAATGTTGTATTACATGTAAACTCAGGTATCAGCCAGA
>NW_006399867.1:638453-651960 GCF_000299155.1 Elephantulus edwardii | reverse complement strand
TACACTAAAAAAAAAAAAAAAAGAATAGGAATCCCAGAACATTTAATTGTGCTCATGCAAAATGTATACCCATAATAAGACGCTGCTGTTGTTGTTTTTGTTGTTGTTGTTGTCACTGTTGTTAGGTGCTGTCAAGTCACTACAACTCATAGTGACCCTATGAACTAAAGGTCTGAACCCTATTCTATCCTGCACCATCCACACTCTTCCTGGCACACAAGAGTCCATTACAGCAGTCACCATATCAATCTAACTAGTTGAGGGTCTTCCTCTTCTTCACCGACCCTCCACCCTTCCCAGTACCGTGTCCTTCTCCAAGGAATAGCCCCTTCTAACAACACGCCCAAAGTATGTGAGGTGAAGCCTCTAAAGAGCACATCAGCTGCACCCTCTCCAAGATAAATCTGTTCATTCTCTTGGCTGTCCATGGAAGGTTCAGTGCTCTTCTTCAACACCACAGCCCAAAAGTGTCAATTCTTTTTCTATCATCCTTATTCATTGCCCAGCTCTCAGACGCATAGCAACTAATCAGAAAGACCATGACCTGAATCAGACACACCTTAGTCCTCAAACTGACATCATTACTCCTCAAATAACTAGAAGAGTTCCCTAACTGCAGATTCTTCCAGGACAATGCTCATGATGAAGTTATACCTGGACCAAGAGGCTGTTGTGCAAACAGAACAGGACTGCATGGTTTAGAATTGAGATAGGAGTGTGTCAGGGTTGTATTCTCTCCCCATATCTATTCAATCTATATGCTGAGCAAATTATCTGCGAAGCTGGACTCTATGAATGTAGTCTTCAGTATGGATTACTTCTCAATGTCAAGAAAACAAAGATGCTTACCACTGGACCAATAGGTAGTGTCATGATGGATGGAGAGGAGCTCGAAACTGTCAACAGCTTTGCTTGGGTCCACAATTAACACCCTTGGTACCAGCAGTCAGGAGATAAGGAGACATATTGCACTGGGAAAGGAAACACTACATGGTTTAAAATTAAGAAAGGTGTGTGACAGGATTGTATCCTCTCTATATAACTATTCAATTTGTATGCTGAACAAATAATTCAATAAAATGTACTATATAGTAAAAAATGTGGTATCAGGATCAGAGGATGACTCATCAACAACATGCATTATGCAGATGACACAATCTTACTGAAAGTGAGGAGGATTTAAAGTGCTTGCTGCAGAAAACACTAGAGCCTTTGATATGGATTACAATGTTGAGAAAACAAAAATTCTCACAACTAGACCAATAGGCATCATCATGCTAGATGGAGACAAGAGTCAATGACTTCATCTTACTTGAATCCACATGAATCCACATCACCACCCTTGGTACTATCAGTCAGGAGATCAGGTGTATTTCATTGAGAAAGTATGCTGTCAGGGACCTCTCCAAATTACTGAGGATTGATGATGACAAATGCCCCTGATTCAGGCCAATGATCTTTTCAATCACTTGCTATGCATCTGAGAGCTGGACAATAAATAAAGATGACAAAAGAAGAATCGATGTCTTTGAATTGAAGAAGAGTACTGAATACACCATGGACTACCAAAAGAAGAAAACAATATGTCTTGGGGAAAGTGCATCCTCCACAATGATTCATGTAGGTAAAGATTACAAAGCTTCATCCAACACACTTTGGACATATTGCTATTAGAGGCTATTCTTTGAAGAGGGACATTATGCTTGGACAGGTGGAGGGTCAGAGAAGAAGAACCACAACCAGATGATTTGATACAGTGACTACAGCAATGGGATCAATTATGTTCTAAATGATGAAGATGGCACAGGAGAGGAGAGAGTTTAAATCTGTTGTTCACAGGGTCACTAACAGTTGTTCTTGACATGACTGCACCTAATAACAACATAGCACCCTGAACAATCTTTTCTTCCAGCACTTATTGCACTGTCCTGTGCTTATCTGTTTATTTCTCTCAAAATATTTGTAAAAGAAATAAAAAGATAAATAAATAGATGATGGACAAGATTGTATGGAATGAAATAGAAGGCATATGAAAATAAAGAAGACATCCCCTGAGGCTGACTAAAATTGAAATGATGCCAACAAAAATTAAAATAAAGAGTTATATAATAAAAGTTAACAGTTGAAATGTACCAACTTCTCCTCAGAAGAAAAATTGGCAGATTCCTTCTGTAAAGATGCACAGCCTCAGAACCTCAATGAAAGGTTGCTGAGTCAGGACCAATTTGACAGCAATGGGTTTTCGTAAATGATCAAGGAGAAAGAAAGAGTACAAATAATCTGTTAGGTTCTAGTAACTGCGAGGCTTAAGAGGAGAAGCTTCTTTGGAAGAATAGTTTAGGACAACAGTCATGTCTGATTCATTCAATGCTTTTTGGCACTCCTTTACTAAGCAATTACAAAATCCCACCCTTTCTGCAAAGTGTCAATTAGGCAAACTTAGATAAGACATGAGATCTGCCTTCAAAAGAGTGTAAGTGTGAGATCATTAAATGAAAGGTCTAGAGTACAATATATAGAATCAACGTTGTAGGATAATATTATACATCTGAATATGAAGGACTCTCAATTCCTACTGTGACTGTTTGACACAGGGGAAAATACATGGGTTTCTACGTCAAATGGTCAAACGATCCACTTGGATGCCTGAATATCTAGACACTAAGCAAATTATTTAAACTCTGTAAGCTTGAATCAATGACACTTAACTGTGTAGATCATACCAAGTTATGTATAGCACTGAGAAGAATGGTAATTCCAGGATAGATAATTGAGATCACACAGAAACTGTACTAAACCAAGAAACAAGTCATTCAAACAGAACAACAGGCACAGCATGGTATAAAATCAAGAAAAGTTGTGTGTCAGGGTTGCATTCTTTGTATGTAACTATTTAATCTGTATGCTAAGAAAATAATTTGAGAATCTGAATCTTATAAAGAAGAATGTGGCAGTACTTTTATAGTATTTACTGAGAAAGATCAAAGATTATAACCTTTCATATGGCCTCCATCACAAAATCAAGAAAAAAGAAAACCTCGCCACTGGCTCAATAGACAATATTTTGTGAAGTTATTAATGACTTAATTTTATTTTGCTTCAGTATCAACACCACTTCTTTTTGGTACAGTGACTCCTTGTATTCCTTCCTTCTTCTTTTAATGCTTACTTGATCATTCAATATTCTGCTCCAAACATCCTTTATTAGTGCAACTCAAGGCTTAAATTTATTCTTCAGTTCCTTCAGCTTAAGAAATGCCTAATGAGTTCAGTCCTTCTGATTTTCTGACTCCAGCTCTTTGCACATTTTATTATAGTACTTTGCTTTGTCTTCCTGAGCTGCTCTTTGAAATCTTCTGCTCAGCTCCTTGACTTCTTGATTTCTTTGCTTCTACTTTGGCTTCTCAGAGCTTTAGTGTACTATTCAAAGTCTCTCCTGACATCCATCTTGGTCTTTTCTTCCTCCTCTGTCTTTCTGACCTTTTGCATTCTTTCTGAATGATATTTTTTTTATCCTCTCACAGCTCATCTAGTCTTTGTTCATTAGTGTTCAAGGCCTCAAGCCTATTCCTGAGATAGTTTTTAAAATCAGGTGGGATAGACTCAAGGTCAAATTTTGGTTCCTGTTATTTTGATTTCATGTTCTTTAGTTTTAGTATGAACTTGCATCTCAGTAGTTGATCATCTGTTTCACAATCAGCACTTGACCTAGTTTTCACAGTTGATTTTGAGCTGACAGAATTGGCTGATATAGAAGAATTTCATGAAACAACATGTGGCCACACTATGAGGCAATGGTGATGAAGGAGGAAGTTCAAGCTGCTCTGAAGTACTTGGCAAAAAACAAGTCCCCAGGAAATGATGGAATATCAATTCACATATTTCAACAAACAGATGCTTCCCTGGAAGTGCTCACGAGGTTGTGCCAAGAAATCTGAAGTACGACTATCTGGCCAACTGACTGAAAGAAATCCATATTTTTTCCTATTAAAAAAAAAGGTGACCTGATAGAGTGTGGAACTTATCAAACAATATCACTAATATCGCACACAAGCAAAAGCCTGCTGAAGATTATCCAAAAATGCCTGGAACAGCTGGGTTTGGAAGAGGTCGTGGCACTAGAGACATTATCGCCAATGTCAGAGGGATATCTGCTGAAAGCAAAGAGTACCAAAGGAATGTCTTTCTGTGTTTCATTGACTATGCAAAGACTGTGGATCACAATAAATTGTGGGTGACCTTGAGGAGAATGGAAATTCCAGAACACTTGATTGTGCTCATGCAAAACCTGTACTTGGACCTGGAGGTAGTTGTCAGAACAAAGCAAAGAAACACTGTATGGTTCAAAATCTGGAAGGGAGTGCACTAGAGATGTGTTATGTCTCCATACCTTTTCAATCTGTATGCAGAACAGATTATTTAGGTGGCTGGACTTTATGAGGAGTGTGGCATCAAGATTGGAGGAAGACTCATCAACAACTTGTGTGATGAAGTTGACACAACCTTGTTTGCCAAAACTGAATAGGACCTGAAGCATTTGCTGTAGAAGATCAAGGACTACAGTCTTCAATAGGGATTGAAGCTCAACATTAAGAGGACAAAGATTCTCACCACTGGGCCAACTGGCAGCTTCATGATGAATGGAGAAGATAATGAAGTTGTTAACAATTTTAGCTTGCTTGGCTCCACAATCAATACTCTTGACACCAGCAGTCAAGAAATCAAAAGAACACTTGTATTCAGGAAGTCTGCTATCAAGGAACTTCTCCAAAGTACTAAAGAGCAATGGTGTCAATCTAGAGACTAAGGTATACTTGATCCAGGCCATGGTCTCTGCAATTACTTGCTGTGCATCATAGAACTGGACAATTACTAAAGAACACAGAAGAAGACTCAATACTTTTGAGTTGTGGTACTGGAGAAGAGTATTAAACACATCATGGACTGCCAAAAGATTTATTCTGGAGAAGTAGAAACGAAGCTGCTTCTTAGAGGCAAAGATTTTGAAGCTCAATCTCATATGCTCTGTGTGTATGTCCACAGGGGATAAGTCCATGGAGAAGGCCATCATGTGTGAAAAGACAGCACAGGAGAGGAAGACCCCAGATGAGATTAATTGACACAGGAACTGGGGTAATATGTACCAGAGTCAGTGAGACTAGCTCAGTATAGGGCAGGATTCAGAGCCATTGTACATAGGGTCACTAAGAGTTACGGGCAACTCTATGACGCATAACAGCAATAATCAATACCCATGGTAGCAGCAGACAAGAAATCAAAAGTCATGGGCAAAATAGCTGTCAAGGGCCTCTTTTAAGTGCTAATGAGCAAGAATATAAGTTTAAGTACTAAGATTTTCCTGCCCCAACCCATGATATTTTCAGTTACCTCCTATGAACAGGAAAGTAGGATAATGAATAAGGAAAACTGAAATAAATGCCTTCATATTGTAGTTTGGACAAAGAGTTGTGACTATCCCATGGACTTCCAAAAGAACAAACAAATCTGTCCTAGATGAAGTATAATCAGTATGCTCCATAGAGATATACTTTTGGTCATGTTGTTGAGAGGGTCCAGTGCTTAGAAAAAGACATTGTGCTGGGAAGAGTAGAGGGTCAGAGAAAAAGAATTGGCTATCAAGGAGATGGTTTGGCTAATTGACAGCTTGGTTTGGCTACTCGATGGTTTGGTTTGGCCTTGAGAATGACAGAGATTATTTTTGTGGTACAGGACAGAGCAAGGTTTTGCCCAGTTATTCCCAGAGTGGTTATGATTTGTTGATTCAATAGCATCTAACAAGAAGCTTGAATCCTTTCATTCACAAAAGGAAGAAATAAGATCTATTTTGATGGGTTGTGAAGAAAATATAATGGGGCAATATGTGTGAAAACATTAGAACTGTGCCTTGGAATTCTATAGTACTGTACCATATTATCCTGCTTCCTTATCTCATAATCTAAAATTCAGAATATGAAATGTCAAAACGTAGGTTCCAGAGATTTACTTCAACAATTTCCCTGGTTCTGTGCATCAACTTTATTTTCATATTTGCATGAGCAGCTTTCACACCACAATCTGCAATGACAATTTTCTTTTTCCCGAGAAAATATTTCAAACTTAAACATCTGGACACCAAATGTGTTATGACTAGAAGGAAGAGTTATTTGTCCTTATGTACTGCCTAGTTGGAATCGACTCATTGCTGATCCACCAGAAAGTTTTCAGAGGTGGTAAAATTACACAGGAAGAAACTGTCCATCTTTCTCCCAAGGAGCAGATAGTGGATTTAAACTACGTGCCTTTAGCAGTTCGCTCTTACCAGTAGGTCACCTGAGCTCCCTAAAAGGAAGAGAGTAGATATTAAATTGTTCTTTATAGTCTGTGTGTTAACAAACAAAAATAGTTTAAAAGTGTTGTATAGATTCTCAGCACTCAACTATATAGCACTAATCCTTAGATAGCTACTGCTCTCAAGTCCTTTCCAAGTCAGGGCAACCCTCCAGTGGGTTTCCAGAGCTTCTTAATCAGAAGTCACTGCTCATCTTCCTCCTATAAGAAGTTCATGGATTTAAGCCACTTATCTTTCAATTAGCAGGGTAACATTTAATGCTTTACACTATCATCACTCCTTAATCCTTAGATAGATTGTTGTTGTTGTTGTTGTTGTTATGATGTGCTGTCAAGTTGACTACAACTCATAGTGACCCTATGAATAATGGCTCTAAACCTTGACCTTAACTGAACCAAAAACACAATCTCTGACACATGTGATCCCATTGCCACAGTCAGTGTCAATCCATCTCACCCAGGGTCTTCCTCTCCTATACTGACACTTCACCCTTCCAACCATGATGACCTTCTCCAAGGACTTTGGCAATATGCTCAAAGTATGTGAGACAAAGCTTCAAAATCCTTGCCTTCAAGAAGCAGGGTGGTTTAACTCTCTCCAAGACAAAGCTATGTGTTCTCTTAGCAGTCCAGAGTATATTTCATACCCTTCTCAGACACCACAACTCAAAGGCATATCTGTTATCCTTAATCACTGTCCAGCTCTCACATGCATAGGAAGCAATTGAGAAGACCATGGCCTGGAACAAGTGCACTTTAGTCTCTAAACTGACATTGTTGTTTTTTAACACTTTAGAGAGGTCCCTGACAGGATATTTTCCTAATGCAACTCATATTTTGATTTCCTGACTGCTAGTACCAAGAATATTGATTTAGATACAAGCAGATGATATCATTAACAACTTCAACCTTTTCTTTCAAAACTGCCAGGTGTTGCTTGCCTCACCTTATACTGATGTCTTGATGCAGGAACCTCTGCCAGCTATGCCATTATATCTGTGTAATTAATTATCCTTATGTTTTACTCCTAGGGCTATCATTTATCTGTCATTTTTTTATATGGAGAAGTGTTTCTGCATGTTGCTACTCTTAATAGCTTAAATACATATATGTTTGCTTGTCTATCATCTGCTCTTTCAGGCATTGTGCTTGTCTATCAGATGCTATACTAAAGCAGAGTTCCCAGATTGAGAGACTAGGAAGAAAGACTAGCTAATCACTTCTTAAATAACAGAACTTAAGAAATTCTATCACCAACAGATAGTCGTAATCATTGTTGTTGTTGTTGTTTACCATAGAGTCGGAA
This sequence comes from Elephantulus edwardii, assembly GCF_000299155.1. NCBI lineage: Eukaryota > Metazoa > Chordata > Mammalia > Macroscelidea > Macroscelididae > Elephantulus > Elephantulus edwardii. Next base: position 644,306 of record NW_006399867.1, on the reverse strand, counting down.
CCAACTCATAGTTGACACTTTGGTGAGTTTTCAGAGGTAGTTAATCACACAGGAGGAGATTACCTGCCCTTTTTCCTCTTGCCTTTGGGATTTCAGCACAGCTTCTTACTACTAGGCACCAGAGCTCCCCTAGTAATCATTAAAAATTAAAAAAATATTTTTATTGACTTATTGGCAAGTTCATGTGTAAGGATAAAGATATATGCTCAAAACTTGAGCATCTCTCTCATTGAAATAGTTCATCTCCAGATAACTAGAAGTCTTCTATAGTGGCATTTGCTAAAAGTTCAGCCATATTTGTCACAAGAAAAAATCTGCAGCCAGAGAAGAGAAGGAAACAGGTAATGAGCAAAGGCCATATGTGTTGTGGGATGATATCAAAGATTTCCATAAAGGAAACAAAAGTCATTACAAAGACAGGAGAGGAGCAAAGTACCAAAATAGATATCAAAAGAGACTCTGAAAATAAAATTACAATGACAAAAAGCTAAAAAAAAGGGAAGATATGGCAAAATAAAAGAGCTGGATAGAATAATTCAAAGGACAATTCGAGAAGACAAAGTATCTCTGCAAAATGAGCAATGAGTCAGAAAACAAGGAAAAATTCATTCAATATTTCTCTTTTTTTTTTTTTTTTGCAGTGTTTTTTCTACAATGAAAAGTTTTTCAATGTTTAGTTGTTTTCTCCTGTGAAGCATGAGTTTTTTTCATGGTACCTGATTATCTGTTTTAAACAGTTGGAACACCAGTGGCACTGTTAACTGCTTTACGGGCAGTCTTTTTAACTGGTGGGCTTGCAAAGCTACAATTCATCAACCTTAAAATGAAGAATACTAGAGACTCAAGTATACAAAGAAATTCTGAACTATCAATCTCCAACAATATGCCAGTGATTTTACCAGCAAGAGTAAGGTGTGTGGCTTGAATTAGGGGAAACAACCTTTCACCCAGCATTTACTTTTGCTTTTGAGAAGGGGCAGATACAAACATGGAAGCAAAGATTATTTTTCTTTGAAATAAAAATTTTATTATATACTGATTTGCTCTATTGTTTGTTCAAATTGCTCTGAAGGAATTGGCAAAAAACAAGGCTCCAGGAGTTGATGGCATACCAATTGACATATTTCAAAAGACAGACACTGCCCTGGATGTGCTAAGTTGTGCCAAGAAATCTGGAGAACAGCCAGCTGGCCCACTGACTGGAAAAGATTGATATTTGTTCCCATTCCAAAGAAAGGTGACCTAACAGAGTGCGGAAATTATCGAACAATATCATTAATACCACATGCAAGCAAGATTATGCTGAAAATTTTCCAAAAATGTTTGGAGCAATATGTCAACAGAGAACTGCCAGATGTACAGGCTGGATTTAGAAGAGGTCGTAGTACTAGGGATATTATAGCTACTGTTAAATGGATCTTGGCAGAAAGCAGAGAATACCAGAAGAATGTCTATCTGTGTTTCATTGACTATGCAAAGGCTTTTGACTATGTGGATCACAACAAGCTGCGGCTGACTCTAAGAAGAATGGGAATCCCAGAACATTTGATTGTGCTGATGCGAAAATTATACTTGGACCAAGAGGCAGTCATAGAACAGAGCAAGGAGACACTACATGGTTCAAAATCAAGAAGGTGGTTCATCAGGGATGTATTCTGTCTCCATACCTTTTCAATCTGTATGCAGAACAGATCATCCGAGATGCTGGGCTATACGAAGAGCAATGTGGCATCAGGATTGGTGGAAGAATCAACAACCTGTGTTATGCAGATGACACAACCCTGCTTGCTGAAACTGAAGAGGACCTGAAGCGCTTGCTGCAGAAGGTCAAGGACTGCAGCCTCCTATATAGACTGAAGCTCAGCATCAAGTAAACAAAGACTCTCACCACTGGGCCAAATGGCACCATCAGTATGGATGGTGAAGAAATTGAGATAGTTAACAGTTTTAGTTTGCTTGGCTCCACAATCAGCACTCTTGGTAACAGCAACCAGGAAATCAAGAGACGAATTGCACTGGGAAAGTCACCTGTGAGGGACCTCTCAAGAGTATTGAAGAGCAACAACGTCAGACTGGAGACTAAGGTGCACCTTATCTGGGATATAGTCTCTGCAATTACATGCTATGCATCAGAAAGTTGGACAGTGAATAGGGTTGATAGAAAGAGAATTGATGCCTTTGAGCTGTGGTGCTGGAGAAGAGTGCTGAATATACCATGGACTGCTAGGAAAACAAACAGGTTTGTCCTGGAGAAGATGAAGCCAGAATGCTCCTTGGAGTCAAGGATTCTGAAGCTTCGTCTGACATACTTTGGGCATGTTGCTCTCCTTGGAGAGGGACATTATGTTTGGCAGAATGGAGGGACGGCGAAGGAGAGGAAGACCTTCGATAAGATGGATTGATTCTGTGACTGGAGCGGTGGGAATAAGTGCATTTGAGATGGCTAGGTTGGTACAGGATAGAACAGCATTTAGAGCTCTTGTACACAGGGTCGCTATGAGTCGCAAACGACTCGATGGCACCTAATAACAACATACTGGTTTGCTTACAAAGTTCACATGCATTGGTTTTTTTTGTTTGTTTGTTTTTTTGGGTTTTTTTTTTCCAGGTAAAACAAAAAGAGCTTTATTTATGAGGAAGTTCAGACAGGGTGAGGTGTGCACGTCACCAAGTCCACCAGGACAAAGAACTAATCCAGGCCCTTGTCCTGCTCCTCGTCCTTCTTGTCCTTGGCCTCGCCTTCTTTGGGCTCTGGCTTGGCGCTGTTCTGCATGGCTTTGGCAAATGCTTCCACGTCGCCCTTGTTGGCAGCCTCCACCGCTTCTGCAGGCAGGCCGAACTGGCACATGAGGGGGCCCAGCTGCCCCGAAGCCAAGGCCGCGCTGAACATGCCCAGGGCCTGCTGGAACTGGGGAGAGGTCAGCGTGTTCTGGATCTCCTCTGCGGTCTGTGGCAGCGACTCCCCGAACTGCAGGTAGGGCAGCAGGCGCTCCTGAACGTCGGCGTTGGCCAGGATGGGCGCCATGATCTCCGGCGTAAGCACGCTGGCCAGGTCGACTTGCTGGCCGCCGCCTGCCCCGGCCGGCACGTTCATAATGGCTAAAATGGTCTGCAGATCACTCAGCTGGATGGGCTGGGTTGGGCTTGCTGCCTTGCTGGTCCCATTACCTGAACTGGGCGCGGGGCTTGGGCTGGTCGCTGAGGCAGCTGCTGGCGCAGAAGGGGCTGGGGTGGCGCGGGCAGAAGAGGCGTTGGAGGAGGGGGTGACGGCGGCCGACTGGCTCCGAGAACTGGATGAAGAGCTGCTGGCCGGTGGACCTCCACTCCCCAGCAAGCTGGCCAGGCCCGGCCCAGTCAGGGCCCCAAGTCCACCGAGGCCGCCCAGGCCGGCAGGTCCAATCAGCTGCATCAGCTCGCTGTGACTCATGTTCCCCAGCAGGCTCTGTAGACCGCCCTCACCTCCGAGTGCGGAGAGTTCGTGGCTGCCACTTCTGCTGGCACCCAGCGCCCCGGGCATTGGGGGGTTGTTCAGGTACTCGTTAACCTTCCGGCAGTGCTCCTCGTCCTGGTCCGTCTTGGGCTCCTGCATCCAGAAGAAGAGGCGCTTAGATCCTGCCTTGAACTTGAGCACGTAGACCCTCCCACTGAGGCACTGGGGCACCCTCTTAAATTCACAGTCATCAGGGAGGATAATCAAGTCGTCCTCCACGCTGCCCGACGTCCGGTCCTTCCAGCAGAAGTGGATGAGCGAGTCGTCGGTTCTGCTGAATGTACACCAGCCCCTTCCGTTTGTCCGGGGTGACGGTGGTGCCTTTCAGCGACATTTTTCCGGCTCAGAACTCCACCAGGTACTTGTTGGAGGAGCCCCGGGAGCCCGGCACCAGGCTTGGAAACAGAGCGCCCGAAGTGGTCATCCTGGATGTGCACAGCGGCGGAGAGGTGCAGTCTGAGCCACATACATTGTTTTTCACACCAGATATTTCCCATTTCCTTTACCCATTCCTCTCCCCAACCATCAAATAATGCAACACTATGATTAACCACAATACCACCCGCCGATCCTCACCCCTCTGCTCCTACCCTCCCCCCACCTTGTATCTTTATACACATTCTACAGTAATGATCTTATACAGTATTTGTCCTTATGGGCCTGAGTTAGTTCACTTAGCATAATACTCACCAGTCCCTTTCAACTTAGGTAGTAATTTATAAAATCATTGCTCCTGGTTGCTGCATAGCATCCCATCATTTAAATGTACCATAATTTCTCAATCCATTCCATTTTAGTCAGACGTTTGGGCTGTTTCCATGTTCTTGCGATGGTGAATAACACTATTATGAACAATGGTGTATAAGTCTCTGTGCCTCAGTTCTTATTTTCTCAGGGTATATTCCAACCAGTGGAATATTGTTGTTGTTGTTGTTGTTGTTGTTGTGTGACATAAAATCAAGTATGACTCATAGTGACCCTATAAACAAAACATCTGAACCTTGCTCTATCCTGTACCATCCTCACACTTCTTGATACACAAGAGCACATTGCAGCAGTCACCATGTCAATCAAACTGGTTGAGGGTCTTCCTCTCCTTCAACGACAGCCCACACTTCCCAGCATCATATCCTTCCCCAAGGAATAGCACCTTCTACCAACATGCCCAAAGTATGTGAGGCACAGCCTCATCATTCTTAGCTCCAAAGAGCACTCCAGCTGCACCATCTCCAAGACATATCTGTTCATTCTCTTGGCTGTCCATGGGATGTTCAGTGCTCTTCTCCAATACCACAGCTCAAAGGCATCAATTCTTTTTCTGTCATCTTTATTCACCATCCAGGTCTCAGATGCATGGCAAGTAATCAGACTAAGGCTTGAATCAGACACACCTACTCCTAAATAATTTGGAAAGGTCCCTAACTACAGATTTTCCCAGTGAAATGTGTCTCCTTCTTTCCTGACTGGTCATACCAAAGGTGTAAATTGTGGATCCAAGCAAGATGAAGCTGTTGACAGCTTCAATCTCTTCTCCATACATCATGACACTGCCTATTGGTTCAATAGTAATAATCTTTGTTTCCTTGCTATTGAGACACAATCCTTACTGAAGGCTGCATTCTTTGATCATCTACAAGTACTCCAAGTGCTCCTCACTTTCAACAATTAAGGTTGTACCAATTGCATAACACAGGTTATTGATGAGTCTCCCTCCAATCCTGATGACACATTGCTCCTCATAGACTCCAGCTTCTCAGATAATTTTCTCAGCGCACAGATTAAACAGATATGGCGATGTAATACAACCCTGACACACTCCGTTCCTAATTACAAACTATGCAGTGCTCCCCTGCTCCATTTGCACAACAGCCTCCTGATCTAGGTATAGGTTCCTCACGAGCACAATCAAGTGCTCTGGGGCTCCCATTCTTCTCAGTGTAGTCACAACTTGTCATGATCCACACAAACGCTTTTGCATAGTCAGTAAAGCACAAATAGCTATTCTTCTGGTATTCTTTACTTTCAGCCAGAATACATCTGACATCAGCAGTGACACCCCTGGTGCCACTTGAACTTCTGGCAATTCCTTATTTATGTACTGTTCCAGCCATTTTTTAATAATCTTTAACAGTATTTGCTTGCATGTTATATAAATTATGTTGTTGTTATTGTTGTTATGTGTCATCGAGTCGTTTCTGACTCATAGCGACCCTATGCACAACAGCTCTAAACCCTGCCCTATCCTGCGCCAACCGCACCGCCTCCGACACACCCATCCCGATTACCCCAGTCACCGAATCAATCCATCTCATAGAGGGTCTTCCCCTCCTGCGCTGTCCTTCCACCCTCCCAAGCATGATGTC
>NW_006399867.1:636060-636758 GCF_000299155.1 Elephantulus edwardii | reverse complement strand
CTCCAATATAAATTATATTGTTCAATAATTTCCACATTCAGTTGGATTAGTGTTCTTGGGAATGAGAACAAATATGGACCTCTTCCAGTTTGTTGGCCAGACAGCCATCCTCCAAATTTCCTGGTGGACTGGTGAGTGCATCCAAGGTTGCATCTGTTAATTGCAAGAAGTAAAGTGGTGTCCCATTGATTCCTGGGGCCTTATTTTTTTGCCAATGCATTCAATGCAGTTTCTACTTCCTCTTTCAATACCATTGGCTCCTGTTCATATGGTACTTTCTGGAATTTTTCAGTGCAAATTAATTCTTTCAGGTACAGTGACTCTGTGTATTCTCCTTTTGATGTTTTCTGGGTAATTCAATATATTGCCCATAGTATCTCACAATTTTGCACCATGAGGCTTTTTTCAGTTCTTTCATCTTGAGAAATTCAAAGTGAATTCTTTCTTTTTTATTCTCCAATTCAAGCTCTCTGCACAATCCATTATAATACTTTGCTTTGTCCTCCAAAGCTGTCCTTTGAAATTGTCTGTTCAGCCCTTTAATTTTGACATATTTTCCTTTAGATTTGGCTTCATAATGCTCCAGTGCAATCTTTAGAGTCTCTTCTTACATCCATTTCAATTTTTTTCTTTCTCCTCTGATTTTTTTAATAAAAATTTTTTTTATTTAATTTTTTTTTATTGGGAAAAACATATTG
>NW_006399867.1:625919-635294 GCF_000299155.1 Elephantulus edwardii | reverse complement strand
GAGCTTAAAGCCCCTGATGGCTCTGGGCGCTGACTCTCACCAGTGGCTATGGATGAAGTCACAGGTGATTTTCAGCCAGCGCCGGTCTCCTCTGATTTTTGTAATAATCTTTTACTTTCTTCATGGATGATATCCTTGATATCATCCCACAACTCAGCTGTTCTTCTATCCTCGATGTTCAGTGCCTCAAACCTATTTTTAAGATTATTATGTAATTCAAATGGAATTTATTCAAGATTTATCTTGGTTCCTACAGACTTGTTTTCATTTTCTTCAGCCTCAATTTGAACTTGCATATGAGTAACTGATGACCTGACCCACAGTCTGCCCATCACCTAGTTTTGACTGCTGATATTGAGTTTCTCCAATGATTACATGCACAAATAGAGTCATTCTGATTCCTATGCAGCCCATCAGGTGAAATCTATGTGTAAAGTCATCTTTTGTGTCTTTTAAAAAAAAGTATTTGCAATGAATAAATCACTGTAAATACAAAATTTATTCATTCTATTTCCAGCTTCATTTCTATTACCAAGCCCATATTTTCGAACTACTGACCCTTTTCCACTGTTTCCTACTTTTGTATTCCAGTCACCAATTATTAATACTTCCTCACTGCACGTTCAGTCAATTTCAGACTGCAAAATTTGGCAAAAATTCTCAATTTCTTCCTGTTTAGCACTAGATGTAGGAACGTGTATTTCATTAATGGTCATGTTAACAGGCCTTTCTTGTATGTGTATGGGTAATATCACTCACAACATTGTATTTCAGGATAGAGCTTAAAATTGACTTTTTCCCTAAGAACGCAACACCATTCCTTTTATGTTTTTCATTCTCTGCATAGTATATCAAATGATTATCTGATTCAAAGTGTCCATAGCTAGTCCACCATTTACAACAGTCAACCATAAATTGTGATTCTTGGGAGTGAACCTAACTACAAGCACAAAAGACCTGTACAAAGAAAAATATAGAACATTTCTGTGAGACACAATAAAAGACCTAAATAAATGGGAAAATGTTCTCTATTCTTGGATAGGAATATTTAATATTGTGACATTTATAATCCAACAAAAGCAATCTACATGTTCAATGCAATCCCAATATAGATACCAAATTGAGATCAAAAGAGAAATCATCAAGTTTATTTGGAGAGGAAAGAGACCTTGAATAAGCAAAGGACCTCTGAAAACAAAAATTAGAGTGACCTCAAAACCCATTACAGAGCAACAGTAACCAAAACAGCACGGTACTGGTACAATAACAGGCACGTAGACCAGTATAACAGAATTGAGAACCAAAAAATAGACCTATTTATCTATGGTCAACTGATATTCAACAAGGATATGGGTAATTGATTGGGAAATGATTACCTCTTCAACAAATGGTGCTAGTAAAATTGGACTACTATCTGCAAAAATTTGAAACAGGATCCACATCTCACACCATACCAAAAAAAAAACAAAAAAAAACAACTCAAGGTAGATCAGATATCTGGGATTTAAGCCCAAAACCATAAAGTTTATCAAAGACAAATTGGGATCAAGCTTAGATGTCCAGACTATGGTATAAAGAGACTGACAAATACAGCCAGAAATGAACAATCTGAAGAGGATAAAATTGACGAATGAGATCTTCTAAAGAAGAAATCATTGTGCACATCAAAAACATTTTCCAAAAGAATGAAAGGAAAACCTGTCTCTTATCAAAAGTTTACAGAATCCTACAGGGCCTCTACGAGAATAAGACTGATAACAGCAAGAGACATGGGAAGACTTTTCACAGGGGAAGCTATTCAGATGACCAACAGACCACATGAAGAAATGCTCAAGATCACTGGCAATAAGATGCAAATCAAAACCACAATAAGATACCATCTCACTCCAGTAACAGTGGCAAAGTTTTAATAGGACAGCAAGTAATAAATGTTGGAGAGGTTATGGAGAGACAAGAACTCTTATACATTATTGATGGGATTGTAAAATGGTACAACCACTCTGGAAAGCAATTTGGCATTTCCTCAAAAAGCTGAACATACTAATTCCATATGACTCAGCTATTCCACTGCGTGGATATACTCCAAGAAAATGAGAACTGAGGCACAAATGGAAATTTGTATACCAATGTTCATTGCAGCATTATTCACCATGGGAAGAACATGGAAACAGCCCAAATGTCTAACCACAATCAAATGGATTGAGAAATTATGGTACATTCACATGACAGAATACTATACAGCATGCAGAAGTAATGATGCTGAAAAGCACTGTGTAGCTTGGGAGAGACTGCAGAGAATTACGCTAAGTGAACTAATTCAGTTCCATAAGGACACTGTATTGAGACAATTATTGTAGAAATAGAAATATAACTAGTAAAGTGTGTATGAGAATCCAAGATGGAAGAAGGTAAGAGCAGAGGGATGAAGATGAGCAGAGTTAATTGTAGAATTAATCTTTTTTATTATTATTATTATTCTATAAATGATAAATTATCACTCATAATTATTAATGTGATAGCTCATTAATATCTAATAATTTGAGGTAATTATAAAATTTACCAATATATGAGATTATTTTATTTTTTTGTTGACTCTACTGGTTACTGAGGTCAGCTGTGAGTTAGGTTTTTTCTGGTAAACACAAGGTTATATCTAAGTTTTGAATCTTATGTCCTTAGTTATAGAAGAACTCCCCAGTTCAACACAATGATCAATGCTTTTCTAGAGTGTCACATATGGCTTCTTTGTACATTTGAATTGAGTTCTCTGAGTAGACCTTAAAAACACTCGAGTATGGGAGCTGTGGATTGCTTACAGCAAATCTCCTACTATTTCCACATGGGGAAAGAGATTTCACTGACACCCCAGCATCTCTAATAATGAGAATTCAAAGGCATGTGTCTGTGTTCCCTGGGGCAGAGTGGTTGCTGTTGATGGGGTGATACTAATACATTCAAAATTATCCAAACATATCAATATAGCTATAAAACTGACATCAGTTTTCTGCAAGCTGCAAAACTAGTTATTTTGCCTGATAATTCTTTTTTTTCCTTTCTTTAGTCATGTAAAGTACTTTAAACTGCCTATTTATCAAGAGAGGAAATGCATCTATCCTAAATTATCATTTACCTCTTTCAAACTGCTTTTCTATGTCATAAGTAAATTATACCTTAAAATACCTGTTTACCAGGAAGGGAAATGCACCTCTCCCTGATTAACATTTACCTTTTCAAAACTGTTTTTTCTCAGTCACCTGGTAACTATTTCTTACGTTGTGTGTTTATCAATAAACTGTTCTTTATAAATGTAGAAATTTTGTAATTTTAGTAACAAAGGTGTATGGTTAAGTAAATTAGTATCTTACCCAAGAATAAAAACTAATGATCACTCCCAGACAGAAAGGCAGTTTTTGAAGGAAATCTCACTGTCTTCCCAGATCTGCAATAAAGTGCTAAAGATATTACAATCCAAATGATTATGGAAAGAACCCTTTGTGTTCAGTAACACTGCTATTACTAGTCAACTCAGTTCTGACTTCTAGTGTCTCTGTGTACTACAAAACAAAACACTGCTTGGTCTAGTACCATCTTCACAATCATTGCTGTGCTTGAGTCCGTAATTGTAGCCACTGTGTCAACTTACCCAATTGAAGATCTTCATTTCTAAACTTTATGTCTGTCAGACAGAAAAAGAGTTGAGAACAAGAGAGAGAGGAAAAGAAACTAGTCCCAAGAAATGAATAGGCCTTTATTATATGGTCTGATAGAGAGGCCAAGTGACAAGAAATGGAGAAAGTAAAAATGGAGCTCAGGCAGTCAAGGGTGGCCTCTTTTTATAGAGATTTAAGGAGGGGTTTAGGGAGAGCTAAGGAAGGCAGAGCCTTATTAAGATTCATTATCCAGTCTGGATTTTATCTGGCTGCTTTAAATTTTATCAGGTTTCTCAGTGATCAGTCCTAGGGGCAACTGTCTCATCATTCCTCCACTATAATGGTGCCAAAATCCAGGAATAATCCTGACTGAAAAGAATGTCCAGTCATAGGCTAAAACCTCCTTTCCACTTCTCCACAACTGGCCAAAAGTGAGAGCAAGCCAACTCTCTGAGCATGTTGTTGTTGTTTTGTGCCATCGAGTCGTTTGCGACTCATAGCGACCCTATGCACAACAGCCCTAAACCCTGCTCTATCCTGCACAAACTGCACTGCCTCTGACACACCCATCCCGATTACCCCAATCACTGAATCAATCCATCTCATAGAGGGTCTTCTCCTCCTGTGCCATCCCTCCACCCTCCCAAGCATAATGTCCCTCTCCAAGGACATGTCCAAAGTATGCCAAATGAAGCCCCAGAATCCTTGCCTCCAAGGAGCAGCTTGGTTTAATCCTCTCCAGGATGAATCTGTTTGTTTTCTTGGCAGTCCATGGTACATTCAGTACTCTTCTCCAGCACCACAGCTCAAAGGCATCAACTCTCCTTCTGTCCTCCGTAGTCATTGTCCAACTCTCTGATGCATAACAAGCGATTGTTATGGCCTGTATCAGGCGCACCTTAGTCTCCGGAGAGACACCGTTGCTCCTGAGTACTTTAGAGAGGTCCCTAACAGCAGACTTTCCCATCGCGATATGCTTTTTGATTTCCTGACTGCTGGTGCCAAGAGTGTTGACTGTGGAGCCGAGCAAACTGAAGCTGTGAACAATCTCAATCTCTTCGCCATCCATCCTGATGCTGCCAATTGGTCCAGTGGTGAGAATCTTTGTCTTCTTGACATTGCTAACAGTTAAATAGCAGCCAGACACAGCCCAGACCTTAGCTGCCCTCTCTGAGGGAGCAGTTCTCACAGCCTTATTGTTATGTGAGCAGAGCAAGGACCTGCCCAGGCTCTTTATTGGTCTGGCTTGTACCCTCTGAAATATGCCAAACATCTCCATGTCTGCCTTTGTCCTCTCTTCTCAGCTTTGCTGCTAGTCCCACATGTCAAAGGCCATTTGCCATTTGAATTTGACAATATCCAACATGGCCTCAATCCTCAACCTCCTAGAGCCATCCCTCTGAGGTAAGAGCCCATGGTCACTTCCAGAGGCACTCAGGAACTGATCATTCCCCTTTCTCTTTCCCTCCTCTGGGACCACAGGGGTCCCCTCTTGACACGTGATGAGAGGACGCTTTCTTGATTATCAGAAGGATATCTGTTTGGCAAGTTTCTAACACTTGGAGACATCCAATTCTGCCAGATCCTACATGTCCTGCCTCTGTTTTACCTCAGTATAGAGGCAGAACCTGTTCTGGGGACAATCCTTTTTTCTGCCTCCTCTGAACCTTCAGCATTACATCTAGTTTGCCTCCTCGAAAAATTTGCACATCTTTGGCATTACATCTAATTTAAAGCAATCTCAAATTTTGTAACCTAAATTTGGCTTGTTCAATCCATCTGTCCTTCAAAACATAAGTACTGAAAAGGCAAATGGTCTAGCTTTCTGTATACTCAAACTTTCTTTACTCTCCACTTTCACATCTTTCACTCTCTGTGGCCTAAAAACACCTAGGACGTGCTGGATAACCCTAATTCTTTTAACTCCTCCATGGACTTGATCCACCTCCTGACTGCCCCTCTTTAAACTGCCTCTGTGGACTGGCCTTGAAAACACCCTTCTCTGATGCTTTCTGCCTCTTGCCATTGTTGGCCTTCCAAACACCACCAGACCAATTTGGGGTAAGTGGCAACGGTTCTCCTCTCTCAGGTCTCCTGCTCTCTTGGGACTCTAAAAGTCCTAGCACTAGGCCAGATATATCTCTTGGCCACCTGGGTCATTCTCTACCAACGCTGGGGATACCCATGTCACAAGTAGACCTTCTCCTGTGGATAAAAGGTAATTAAGGAATATCTTATCCCCTTAAGTCTCTCAGTCTCTCCCACCGCCCACTACTTATCCCTCCTCAATCATGGGAGCCAAGCAAGCCTGCCCTTCTTGGTACTCCACTGAAGTGTTTTCACTGCTCCCTTGATTCTCTCTTATTGAAGAACATAGCATAAGCACACTATGAATTAAATAATAGGTATAATTGAGCACTAATAATAGAGCACTGAACATTCTATGGATGGCCAAGAAAATGAACAAATATGTCTTGGAGAGGCTGCAGATGGAGTGCTCTTTTGATGCAAGAAGGATGAGGCTTCCCCTCACATACTTAGGACATATTGCTAGGAGGTGCTATTCCTTGGAGAGGGACATGATTCTGGGAAGGGTAAAAGGTTGTCAAAAGAGAGGAAGACCCTCAATCAGGTGGATTGACAAGGTTACTGCTGCAATGGGCTCTTATGTGTCAGGGAGTGTGAAGATGGCACAGGACAGGACTGGGTACAGATCTTTCGTTCACAGGGTCACTAGGAGTCGTACTTAACTTTAAGGCACCTAACAACAACATTGTAAATGGTATTGCTTTCTTGCTTTCCTTTTCTGAGGTCTCTTTGTTACTGCAGAGGAAGCCCACTGATTTTTGGATATTGATCTTGTTACCTGCCTCTCTACTGAGTTTGTCTACTAGCTCTAGCAGGTTTTTGTTAAGTCCTTGGTGTTTTCTGTGTACATTATCATATCATCTGCATATAGCAATAGTTTAACCATTTCTTTGCTGATCTGTATACCTTTTATTTCCTTCTCTAGTCATTTTGCCCTAGTAAGTACTTCCAATACAATACCGAATAGAAATGGTGATAGTGGGAATTCTTGTCTCACAAGGAAAATGTTTTTTAGTCTTTCTCCATTGACAATGATATTGGCTGTTGGTTTTGCATAGATACGTTTCACTATGTTGAGTAAATTACGTTCTATTCAATTTTGCTGAATGTCTTTATTAGGAAGGGGTGTTGGATTTTATAAAATACCTTTTCTGCATCAATTGCTAAGATCTTATTGTTCTTGTTATTTGCTTTGCTAATGTGGTGAGTTACATTGACTCTTTTTCTTATGCAGAACCATCTTCGCATAGCTATTATTAATCTCACTTGGTGATGATGAATTATTTTTTATGTGCTTTTGGATTCTGTTGACTAGTTTTGTTAAGGATTTTTGCATCTATATTCAGGAGAGATATTGGTCTGTAGTTTTCTTTTTTTAAAATATCTCTGCCTGCTTTGGGTATTAGGGTTATGCTTTCTTTACTCTAGTAGTGTTCCTTCATTTTCTATTATTTGGAATACTTTAAGTAGAATTGGTGATAGATCTTCTCTGAATGTTTGGTAGAATTCAGCTATGAAGCTATCTGGTCCGGGACTTTTCTTATGGGGAAGTCTTTTTATGACTTCTTTTATAACAATTTCTTCTTTTGTGATGGTTCTGTTCAAGAGTTGTACATTTGTCCATGTCAATCTGGGTTATTGTTGTTATTGTTGTTATGTGCCATTGAGTCAAGTATGACTCATAGCAACCTTGGGAACAAAAGATCTGAACTCTATTCCATCCTGTGGCAGCCTCACACTTCCTGCCAATCTGGGTAGGGCTTGAGTTTCCAGTAATTTGTCCATTTCCTCTGTTGTTGTGATGTGCCATTGAGTTGCTTTGTGACTCATAATGACCCTATGTATAACAGCTCTGAATACTGCTCTATCCTGAACCAACTTTATTGTCTCTGACACACCTAATCTCATTACCCCAGTCACTGAGTCAATCCATCTTTTTTGAGGGTCTTCCTCTCTTGCGTTGTCCCTCTACCCTCCCTAGCATGATACCTCTCTCCAATGTTCCTCCTTGCAACATACCCAAAGCATGTCAGACAAAGCTTTAGAATCCTTGCCTCCAAGGAGTATCCTGGTTTCACCCTCTCCAGGATGAATTTGTTATCCTAGCTATCCATGGTATTTTGATGCTCTTCTCCAGCACCACAGCTCGAAAGCACCATTTCCTCTAGGTTCTAATTTATCAGAGTACACATTTTCTTAGTATTCCAGCATTATCAATTTAATTTCATCTAGTTCTGTTGTGATTTCACCTCTATTGTTTCCTAATTGAATGTCTTCCCTTTTTTTATCTTTTGTTAAGTTTGCCAGTTGTCAATTTTATTGACCCTTTCAAAAAACCAGCTTCTGATATTATTGATGGTTTCAATTCTTTTTCTGTTTTCTATCTCATTGATTACACCTCTTGTCCTCATAATTCCCTTCCTTCTAGAGGAAGATTAGATTGTTGTTCTTTTTCTATTTGATAAAGGTTTTAAGTTAGGTCATTGATTTTTTTTTTTCTTATTTCTTCTGTTTTTATTTGTGTGCCTATTGGTATGATCTGTCCCCTCAGGACTTCTTTAGCTGTACCCCAGAGGTTTGGGTATGTTGTATTTTTATTTGTTTCAAGGAACATTTTTTATTCATTTTTTAAATTCTTTTAGAACCCAATTGTGTTCTAACATAGAGTAATTTAGTTTCCACATGGATGGTTTTGTAAATTTACTCTCCTGTGGTTAATTTCTAGTTTTATGCCATTGAGGTTTAAGAAGATACTTTATATCATTTCAATGATTTTTTTTAAATTTGTTAAGGCTTGCTTTGTGTCCTAATATGTAATCAATTCTGGAAAAAGTACCATGTGCACTTGAGAAGAAAATGAATTGAGGTTTTTGTTGGGTGCCGTGTTCTGAACACATCCACAAAGATGAATTGGCTGATTATATAGTTTAAATTTCCTGCAAATTTTCTTTTGAGTTGGCCTATCCTTTGATGATAGTGGCACATCCAAAAACTTCTCCAACAGGGTAAGAAGGGAATCCACAGATTGGGAAAAAATATTTGGTAATGACATGTCTGACATGGAACTTGTATCTACAATTTATAAAATACTCGAGCACCACAACAAGATAAAAGTAAATAAACCAGTTGCAAAATGGGCACAGGATATGAACAGACACTTCACCAAAGAAGACATTCAGATGGCAAACAAACACATAAAGAAATGTTCAAAATCCCTAGCTCTAGGAGAAATGCAAATCAAAATAACTATGAGATATTATCTCACCCCAGTCAGAATAGCAGAATTTAACAGAACAGCAAACATCAAATGATGGCGAGATTGTGGAGAAACTGAAACCATCATTCACGGTTGGTGGAAATGTAAAATGGTACAACCGCTATGGAAGGCTGTAAGGCGCTTTCTCAAAAAGGCCAACAGGATTTAAGTAGCATGACTCTTGCCCTCTAGAAACCACAGCTCCAAATGGCCTCTTCTACTTGAGCTTAAAAAGTGATATGAACAGACACTTCACCAAGGAAGACATTCAGATGGCCAAAAAGCACATGAAGAAATGTTCAAAATCCCTAGCCCTGAGAGAGATGCAAATCAAGACAACCATGAGATATCATCTCACCCCAGTAAGACTAGCAAAATTTA
>NW_006399867.1:623139-625139 GCF_000299155.1 Elephantulus edwardii | reverse complement strand
TGAAATGAAAAATAAACAAACTAAATTGATTTTAAAAAAAGTGCTATATAATGTAACTAGAGAGTTGTGTTCAAATAAAAGAACTCTGGTATTGGCGCTCCTGGCACAGAACAGAAGGGTGGGGGTGGGCCAGTCTGGTCTCCAAGTGACAAGTCGTGCTGTGTGGCAGGTTGTCGTGGGGCCACTCATTCTGCTGCTTTTGAGAGAATTCCAGCTCATAAAACCAACCTATTGCTGTTGAGTCAATTCCAGCTCATATTGACCCTCCTTTGGGTCTGCAAGACTATAAACTTTAACGGGAATAGCTTTCCCAACTCTTTTATGGAGCCCCTGGTGGATTAAAATCACTAATCTTTTGGTCAGAGGCCCAACACATTACACACTACATCCAGAACTCATTTCCAAATGAGCTCTGGTGGCCTAGTGGAAAGAAACTTTGCTACAATCCCACATCTCTTTCCACTTTACTGGCTTGGCAATAACTGAGCGATCTGTGGCTATGATGCTTGTACGTGATGAGGAAAGGAAAATTCTGTCTAGAAATCAATGTTTGGGGGGCAGGGGAAATATTCACATTTAAGTATAATATTACAGATGTGAGAATAAGTATAAATAAGCACAACACTGCCCAGCAGTACATGAGATTTAGTGGGATGCCAGAAAAAGCTTCTGTATGGGTTATATATGACTGGTGTGACAGTCTGAGTTGTACCTGAGTAACAGGTAGCCTTTTCAGTTCTTTGTTTCTTTTTTGTTACTAGTAGCCCCCTTCAGAGGAGAGCAAAAAAGATGTAAAATGCATATAGCCAATAGGTCACTGTCTTAGTTATCCTTTGCTGCTATAATAGAAATATTATGAGTGCATGGATTCAATAAACAGAAATTCATTTTTTTCAAAGTTTAGGCATCTGAAATCCTTCTAAAGGACTTCACTGTTTTCTCTATAAGACTTTCTATTTCTGTTTGTTTTGACAGGAGGTCTTGGTCTCTTTTTCAGCATTTGTTTCTTGGTTCTTTACAAATTTTTTATGGCTTAACATCTATCTTCCCCCACTTGTGCTAGTTTGTCTGCTTACTCAATGAGCTCTTTTAAATCTCTCAAGAGTCTAGTTTAAAGCACACCCTATACTATTATGGCCTCATGAACTTAACAAAGAAAGTTTGTTCCCAAGTAGAATTCTAACTATAAGGGTTAGAATTTACAACTCATATTTTAGGTGAACATAAATTACAATAGGTATGAAAGAAAACTGAAAGAGAAAATATATTTGAAAGAAAAGGATCAGTTGACTTGTACATTGAATGAATATGGATAGTTGTGTTTTAGGAATATGTGTGATTTTGTATGTATGTATTTTATTATAGGTAGCTAAGGTCACTAGAAGTCCCTGGGTAGTGCAAGTATTTGGCTACCATCTGTGAGTCTGGAAGATCAAATCCACCTAGAGTTTCCTAGAAGAAAGACCTAGCAAACTACTGAAAGAACACAGTCATTGAAAATGCCATGGAGCATATTTCTACTCTGAAGCACATGAGGTTGCCACAAACTGGAAACAGCTCAGTGAGAAAAATAATATCTGGTCACCTGGCAGTGGTTATTTTGAAGGCTAAGAATAGACTCAGAAAAGTAAGTGCCTTGACCACATTGCAGTCTATGCTACTGGTTCAGAAAGAAGGAATGATAATACATTTGCTTGAAAATTGCCATCTTTGGTCTTATCAAATATCCTCCTATTCAAATTATAAGGCAAAGCCAAGAAACCTGAAATGATGTGCTACTTAGAAGCAGTTCTTCAAGTGTACTAACTCCAATTGTGTTCCTTCTTTTATCAAACCACACTCACCTATTTAAATAGGAAGAACTCACACTGTAGATAACCACAGACTACTACACACCTGTGGTAGGCTAAGTAATGTTCCTAAAAGGCAGCCATGTCTTAATACCTGGAACCTGTGAATACATTACTCTACCAGTGAGGTGGATTGATTCAGTGACTGGG
>NW_006399867.1:619459-621331 GCF_000299155.1 Elephantulus edwardii | reverse complement strand
TTCTTGTATTCTCTGCTTTCAGCTAAGATCCATCTAACATCAGCTACAATATCCCTAGTACTACGATCCCTTCTAAACCCAGCCTAGACTTCTGGCAGTTCTCTGCTGATGTACTGTTCCAGTCGTTTTTGGATAATCTTCAGTAGAATCTTGCTTGCATGTGAAATATTGTTATGATAGACGGAGAAAAAAATTGAAGCTGTTAGTGATTTCATATTGGTTGGATCAATAATCAACACCCTTGGTAATAGTTGTCGGAAATCAGGAGATGTATTGCATTAGGCAAGTCTGCTGTCAAAGAGCTCTCCAAAATACTAAAAAGTAATGATGTCCGTTTAAAGACTAAGGTGAACCTGATTCAGGTCAGGTCTTTTCAATCACTTGTTACTGACCAGAGAACAGGACAATGAATAAGGATGTCAGAAGAATTGATGCCTTTTAAGTTGTGGTGCTGGAGTACTGAATATCCCATTGACTGCCAAAAGAACAAACAGTATGTCCTGGAAAGTGTGAAGGCAGAGTAATCCTTGGAGGCAAGGATAGTGAAGCTTCATCTTTTAGACTTTGGACATGTATCTAGGTGAGGCTATTCTTTGGAAAGGGACATCATTCTTGGAAATATGCAAAGTCAGCAAAGGAAAGGATGACACCTTCCCTCCCCCCCCCCTCCGCCCCCAGTGAGATGGATTGACACTGTGACCTCAGCAAAGGGCTCTAGGATCTTGGAAATGGTAAGAATGGCACAGGATAGGGTAGATTCAGGTTGGCTGTTCATAGGGTCACTTTGAATCATACTTGAATCATAACTGGAGGTCACTTACCAACAACAAATGGGGTGATTATCCTGATTATCCAAATGGGTCCAATGTAATATTAAAGGTATTACAAGAGAAGGAGGGGAGCTTTGGTAGCATAGTCCATAGACTGTTCCACTGCTGACAAAAAGGTCGTGTGTTTCCAGCAATTCAAATCCAATAGCAGCTCCATAGGAGAAAGATAGGCAATTTCTTCCTAAGTCTGTAAAATTTAAAGACTCAGAAACTTGATGGAACATGACCAAGAGTTAGAACTGGCTCAATAACAATGAGTTGAATTTTAAAAGAAAGAGGGAGGCAGAAGAATTGGAATCAGAAAAAGAGATATTACAATAGAACAAAGGTCTGAGTTTACCATCGCTGAAAGGAGGCCACTAGCCAAGGAATCAAGTAGCCTCTAGACAGTGGGAAAAGGGACAGAAACAGATACTTCTCTAGGGCTTCCAAAAGGAATGCTGGCACCTTGATTTTAGCCAAGTAGAATTTTTTACTTCTTGCCTCTAGAACTGTAATGTATGCATGCTGTTTTAAGCCACTACTATGTTTGTAGTAATTTGTTCAATAGGAAACGAACGCCTTATACCATTTTGGGCAATAATGCAATCTAATTCAGCTCAACAAGGGTATATTGCATATAAAACCTATGCCTATAATATATTGTGCATCTTCCTCTCTCACTGTCATGGAGTTGACCTTCCAGTGGGATTCCAAAACTAGGGGACACCCAGGAAGAGATTGCTCACCTTTCTCTCAAGGAGGCTCTGATGGATTTGAACCACCAGAGAAGTGAGAGCTTTGGATTAGCAGAAAAACTCTCTATGGACTATGCCACCAGAGTCCCCTCATTGTATAAACAATCTTAAAACACAGACTTATTAGCAATCAAAAATAGGTACTGACTCATAGCTTTCTTCCACAGGGTTTTGAGGCTGTGAGCTCAGGACCACAATCTCAGGATACATCAAGGTCAACTTTGTTGTTTTTGTTATGTGCCATCGAGTCGTTTCCGACTCATAGCAACCCTATGCACAACAGCTCTAAACCCTGCTCTATCCTG
>NW_006399867.1:613933-618654 GCF_000299155.1 Elephantulus edwardii | reverse complement strand
AATTCTCCTCATAGAGTCCAGCCTCTCGAATAATCTGCTCTGCATACATGTTGAAAAGGTGTGGAGACAGCATTGAATAATCTACAAAGGCAATGTTCAACATCCTGCTTGATGAGTAGAGACCCAGGTCTTAAAAGCTTGAGTACAGAAACCTAAGGTGCAACTATTAGTATTCTTCATTCAAAGCAGAGTGAAGAAAATGAAAGGACTAATGGAACTCAACTTCAGTTTCCATGACCTTGAAAACAACTAGATGCTACTGCTAACTGCTCTGAAAGGTATCATGATAGAAAGTCCTGAGTAAAATGGGGAGAAAATGTGATTAAAAAAATGTCAAATCACATTTTTTTAAAAAAAGAGAACAAGATAAATGTATTGATTACTGGAACCTCCAAGATGATATCCCTTAGTCATCCTTCAAGCCTGGTTGAACTGAAGTCAATCCATGATTCAATAGATTCTCAGTTAAACATAAGAGAAGCCTATGAGATCATCAATAACACTAAGGAAAAATGCACCCCTGAGAGCAATCAACCACAGCAAATCAAAAGAGCAGTATTTTCCCAGGGACAAAATTCAAAAGGCAGAATATACCAATTTGCTCTTCAATTTGTCAACATCAATTTGACAATATCAATCTGTCAAATAATAAGAAATAAAAGGAGAAGGAAGCTGAGAAGGAGGACTATACCACTAAGGGCAGCCTGGAGAGAGGGTTCTGCTAAGCCAAAAGTGGTTTGAATCCACTACCAGCTCCAAGAGAGAAAGATGGGCAATCTCCTTGGATATCCAGGAGAGGATTAGCGCTGAGTCAGTTCTGATTTGATGGCCATGAGGTTTTTTAATTTGACTACTTCTAAGAATAAAGGTACTTTTAGCTTGCTTGGCTCCACAATCAACACTCTTGGCACCAGCAAATAGGAAATCAGAAGATGGATTGCATTGGGAAAGTCTGCTGTAAGGAATCTCTCCAAAGTGATAAAGAGCAATGATGTCAATCTAGAGACTAAGGTGTGCCTGATCCAGACCATGGCCTTTGCAATTATGTATTATGCATCAGAGATCTGGAAAATGAATAAGGATGGCAGAAGAAGCATTGATGTCTTTGAGTTGTGGTGCTGGAGAAGAGTACTGAGCTACCATAAAATAAATAGCAAGGAAAATAAATATGCCTCCTTGGAGAAGGACATCATGTCTGGAAGGATGGAGGGATAGTGCAGAAGAGGAAGATGGCAGGGGTTGTCACAGTAACTGGGGAAGTGGGATTAGGTGTATCAGAATCAATGAGACTGGCTCAGGAAAAGGCAGAGTGCAGAGATATTATGCACAGAGTCTCTGAGTCACAGATGACTCAATGGTACATAACAACAAGAATGAAGAGTCAAGATCAGAATGCATCCTTTGGACCCAGTGTCCCTGAACTGAGAACCTCCAAAACCCAAGGGGAGATTAATGCCAAGACATAGAAGAGCATCAAGTGATATCAAGCCTACAGATATTGAAAGAAGTCAAGAGCTTTCTTCCAGAACAGACTAACAGAAAAAGCTTTGCTCTATAGCTGTCACCCTGAATTTGTACTTCTAGCTTCCTAAACTGTGAGAAGACAAATTTCTGCCAAAGCCATCAATTTGCATTTCTAATATAGCAGCTCTAGATAATTAAGACACAGACTATGACATTTCTAATTCTCCTTCAGTCATCCTTAATCATTGTCCATCTCTCTGATGCATAGCAAGTAATTGCAAAGACTATGGCCTGGATTAGGCACACCTTTGTATCTAGACTGACATCGTTGCTCTTCAGCACTCTGAAGAAGTGCATGAAAACAGATTTTCCCAATACAATTCATCTTTTGATTTCCTGACTGCTGGTATTAAGAGTGTTGATTGTGGATCCGAGCAAGCTGTATTTGCTAGCAACCTCAATCTCTTCTCTATCTATCATGGTGCTGACAACTGGTCCAGTGGTGAGAATCTTTGTCTTCTTGAAGTTTAGCTTCAATCCATATTGAAGGCTATAGTCCTCAACCTTTTGCAGTAGTACTTCAGGTCTTCTTCAGTTTCAGCAAGCAAGGTTGTGTTATTTGCATAGCAAAGGTTGTTAAATATGAGTCTTCCTCCAATCTTTATGTCAAACTCCTCCTCATAAAGCCATGCTTCCCAAATTACCTGTTCTGAATACAGGTTGAAAAGGTATAGGGACAGAATGCATCTCTAACACACTCCTTTCTTGATTTTGAACCTTGTAGTGTTTCCTTGCTCTGTTCTGAGGACTGCTTCTTGGTCCAAATATAGGTTTCTTATAAGCATGACCAAGTGTTCTGAGATTCTCATTTTCTTCAAACAGAGGCTATTCCATGGAGGAGGACATGATGCTAGGTAGGGTGGAGGGTCAGCAAAGGAGAAGAAGACGCTCAACTAGGTGGACTGATGGAGTAACTGCTGCGATGGGCTTCTGTGTGTCAGGAAGTGTGAGGATGACACAGGATAGAACAGGGTTCAGATGTTTTGTTTATAGGGTCACTATGAGTTATATTTGACTTGATGGCATCTAACAACAGCCTTATTTTCCAGAGCAAGTGCTTCATGTTCCGTTCACTTTCTGCAAGCAAAGTTGTGTAACCTATATAGTGCAAGTTGTTGATGAGTCTTCTTCCAAATCTGATGTTACACTCTTTTTCATTTAGTCCAATTTCTTGAATGTTTATTCTGCATACAGATTGAATAAGGATAGAGAAAGGATACAACACTGACTCACATTTTTTTTATTTTAAACCACACAATATTCTCTCATTTTGTCTGAACAACGTTTTTGACTATATAGTTTGGCAGGATTTGCCATCTACTATATATATATTCTGATACAGCAGGTCCTCAAAAACGCTGTGGATAAGCCGTTGTGCATCGTCAGCAACTGCTGTGTGTCATCAGCAGCCATGGAACTGTCCCAGTCGATTAACTAGGTACTTTGTGGAGATCACTGCTGTTTTGCTAGACCACATGGGCCCTCTTAAGCTCAAGTGGAAGAGAGTGGGACAGTTGGAGTTCGAGTGAGGCTGAAGAACCAATTCTCAAAGGAAAAATCAAGGCTTCCTGGTTTTCCATTCAGGTACTTTGTGGAGATCACTT
Organism: Elephantulus edwardii; assembly: GCF_000299155.1. Classification (NCBI taxonomy): domain Eukaryota; kingdom Metazoa; phylum Chordata; class Mammalia; order Macroscelidea; family Macroscelididae; genus Elephantulus; species Elephantulus edwardii. The sequence goes on along the minus strand of NW_006399867.1, from coordinate 615,526 downwards.
CTGTTTCACTAGACCATGCATGACCCTTAAACTTAAAGTCTGTTCTCAAAGAGAAAATCAAGGCTTCCTGGTTTTCCATTCATGTACTTTGAGGGGATCACTGCTGTTTCACTAGACCACGTGGGACACCTTAAGTTCAAGCAGAAGAGAGTGGAACAGCTTGAGCTTGAATGAGGCTGAGGAGCCTTTTCTCAAAGGGGAAATCGTGCTTTCCTGGTTTTCCATTGAGGTACTTTGTGGGAATCACTGCTGTTTGCCTCCTGGGCCAAGAAAAAAACACAAATATACAGGTCTTTCACAAAACATTGCCATATTCTTGGTCACTATATAGTTACAATAACCTAACATCTAAAATGAAAAAGACTCACATAATGTCAAGAAAGTAGCAGTCTGCCTTAGTTATCATGAAGAAGCAACTCATCTCCTAAAAATGCAGACCCAATGAATATCCCAGATAGAGAGAAGAAATATGTTGATGTGTAGTTATGTGAACAGTTAAAGAAGAAGATGCAAATGATTGAAGAAGCAATTAAGAAAGCAAATACCTCAGACATAATAGTCCAGAAGAAATATATTGATGAAGAGCAACATGAACAGGTATGGAAGAAAATGCAAAAGATGAAAGAAATAATTAAGAAGGCAAATACCCCAGAAACAACAGTCCAGAAGAAATATACTGATGAGGAGCCACATGAATAGCTATGGAAGAAAATGCAAAAGATGGAAGAAAGAATTGATAGTATAGGTAAAAAGGTACAAGAACTTTAAAAAGCATCACAAGTCAAAGAGGGCACAGCCAACACTGTATTGAAATAACAGAAAAGCATAAAAAAGCAATGCAGAATATTAAGACCAATATGGCAGAACTGTCCAACACGCTGGTAGCACAAAAAAGTAGAATTGAAGAGATGGAACAGATAGTCAGTGAGTTGGAAGACAAGAGCCTCACTAAACATACTAGAAGAAAAATCAGAGATATGAGATGTAAAAAAAAAAAGAAGAAAACATTAGAATCATGTGGAATGACATCAAATGAACAACATACATATGATTGGAATGCCAGGAAGGGGGTGGGGGGTTGACAAGGAAATATCTGAGAAAATTGTGGAAGAAGTACTAGAAGAAAATTTCCCAGGTATTTTGAAGAACAGAGATATCCACATTCATGAAGCACAGCGCACGCCAAATAGACTAGACCCCAAAAGAAAACGATCAAGACATATCATGGTCAAATTCTCCAAATTAAAAAATAAGGATAGAATTCTAAAAGCAGCACAAGAAAAACAATGAGTCAACTACAAAGGGGAAACAATTAAATTAAATTCTGATTTCTCAGCAGAAACCATATGAGCTAGAAGACAATGGGATGGCATATACAGAAAGTTGAAAGAAAACAATTGCCAGCCAAGAATAATGTATCCAGCAAAGCTCTCCATCAAATATGAAGGAGAAATTATATCCTTGACAGAAAATAAGGAAATTAAAAAATTCATGCAAATAAGACCAAAACTACAACAAATATTAACTGAAGTCCTTCACATGGAGATGCCAAAGGAAAGTGTACAGACCATAGTAACCAGAAAAAAATGGGGG
>NW_006399867.1:611618-613788 GCF_000299155.1 Elephantulus edwardii | reverse complement strand
AAAACACAAAGCCCATCAATATGTCACCTACAAGAGAAAAAAAGAAGAAAAAGACAGACTCAAAATCAAAGGCAACCTCAAAAAAGCAGGAATGGCAAAATTAATCTCTGATAAAATAGAGTACAGAATGAAAACCACCATAAAAGATGAGGAAGGGCATTACATACTGATTAAAGGCACAATATATCAAGAAGACATAAGATTTATCAACATTTATGCTCCAAATGATAGACCTGCAAAATACATTAAAAAAATAGTTAACAGAATTAAAGGGGAGGAAAAAAAATAGTACCACAATAGTGGTAGGAGATTTCAACACACCACTATCACCAAAGGATAGGTCAACCCAGAAGACTCAATAAAGATGCAAAACACCTAAAATACACAATCAGCAAATTCAACCTTTTGGATGTATTCAGGACACTGCACCCAACTAAAACTCAATTCACTTTCTTCTCAAGTGCACATGGTACTGTTCTCCAGAATCAATTGCATATTAGGACACAAAATAAGCTTCAACAATTTAAAACACATTGAAATAATACAAAGTATCTTCTCAGATCACAATGTCATAAAACTAGAAATTAACCACAGGAGGATGAAACTTACAAAATCATTCATGTGGAAGCTAAATAACACTCTGCCAGAACATGATTGGGTTACAAATGAAATTAAAAAAGTTCCTTGAAACAAATGATTATGAAAATACAACATACCAAAAACTCTGGGATATAGCTAAGGTAGTCCTCAGGGGGCAGCTCATAACAATAGGCACACACATCAAAAAGGAAGAAAGAAGAAAAATCAATAATCTAACACAACACTTTAATCAACTAGAAAATGAACAACAATCTAATCCTAAAGCCTCTAGAAGAAAAAAAAAAAACTATCAGGACCAAGAGCTGAAATCAATGAGATAGAAAATAGAAAACCAATTGAAACTATCAATAAGACCAGGAGCTGGTTTTTCAAAAGAATCAATGAAAATGACAAACCACTGGCAAACTAAATAAAAGAGAGAAAAAAGAGAAGACACAGATTAAACTCAATTAAGGAATGATAGAGGTGGCATCACAACATAACCAGATGAAATTAAATCAATAATAAGAGAATACTATGAAAAGTTATACTCTGACAAATTTGAAAACCTAGAGGAAAGGACAAATTACTTGAAAGTCATTCCCTACCCAGACTGGCAAGGACAGATATAAAATACTTGAGCAGACCCATCACAAAAGAAGAAATTGAAAAGGTCATAAAAAGACTTCCCCATACTAAAAGTCCTAGATCAGATAGCTTCACAGCTGAATGCTACCAAACATTCAGAGAGGATCTATCACCAATTCTACTTAAACTATTTCAAAAAATTGAAAAATAAGGAATACTCCCAGAGTCATCCCATAAAGCAAGCATAACCCTAATACTAAAAGCAGGCAAGAATATTATCAAGAAAAAAATTACAGACCATTATCTCTCATGAATATAGATGTAAAAATCCTTAACAACATCCAAGGCAAAAGAATCCAAAAGCACAGTTAAAGAAAAAAAAATCACCATGACCAAGTGGGATTCATAACAGGTATGCAAGGATGGCTCCACATAAGAAAAATAAACAATATAAATCCATGTTAACAAAATAAGTAATAAGAACCATATGATATTAGCAATTAATGCAGGAAAGGCATTTAACAAAATCCAACACCCCTTCCTGATAAAGACACTCAGCAAAATTGGAATAGAAGGGAATTTCCTCAACATAGTGAAAAAATATATATGCAAACGCAACAGCCATATCATTCTCAATGGAGAAAGACGAAAAACATTTTCCTTGCAAACAGGGACCAGAAAAGGATGCCCACTGTCACCACATATATTCAATATTATACTGGAAGTACTTGCTAGGGTAATATGACAAGAGAAGGAAATAAATGGCAACCAGATAGGAAAAGAGATGGTTAAACTATCGCTATATGCAGATGATATCATAGTATACATAGAAAACCCCAAAGACTCAACAAAAAAAATTTGTTAGAGCTAGTAGGCCAATTTAGAAGAGTGGTAGGATATAAGATCAATATCCAAAAAGCAATGGGACTCCTCTACAGTAACAAAGAGAGCTCAGAGAAGGAAACCAAGAAAGCAATACCATTTACAATAGCCAACCACAAAC
>NW_006399867.1:599428-610288 GCF_000299155.1 Elephantulus edwardii | reverse complement strand
TCACCATTGCAAGAACATGGAAACAGCCCAAATGTCCAATCACAATTGAATGGATAGAGATATTATAGTATATTCACACAATGGATTATGATGCAGCACACAGGAGCAATGATTTTGTAAATTACTACCTAACTTGGGAGGGACTAGACAGCATTATGTTGAGTGAACAAACTCAGTCCCACAAGGACAAATACTGTATAAAACCATTACTGTAGAATGAGTATGAGGATCCAAGGGGAGGGAATAAAGGAGTGAGGATGGGGAGGGTTGTTAATCATAAGTTTGCACAATTTGATGTGTCGGTGGGGTGAAGGAAATGGGAAGGATCTTTTGTGAAAAGCAATGTATTAAAACTTTGTAAATATATGAGCATAAAATTTTAAAAAAACCTAAACCCTGTGGGTGACAGTGGAACATATAGCACCTAATAATGGTTCTAAAATATCTGAGTTAAATGAATGGATTAGTTTCTTCTATTTCAATCATTTCCTGTGTAGTCATTTCAACAAATATTTATTTAATAAATATTGTACATGAAGATACAAACCCTTTTCTCAAGAAGTCTGTAATTTAGTGGAAAAGATAATTATAAACAAACAAAATCCATTAAGTAGCCAAGTTGTTGGGGTTGTTTGTTTTTTGTTTGGATTTTTCTTTTTTTTAAAAAAAAGGATTAAAAAAGGATACTTTTATAGTCTGTCTTAAAAAAAACAAATGAACAAGAACACAACATTGTGCCTGCCATTCTTTTCAATCATCCTATGATGTTATCTATTCTTTTCATGCTATTTTTATATTCAAGCCCAAACTCACTGCTATCACCAGCTCAGAGCTGACCCTTTGCATTGCATTTCCACAGTTGTAAATCACACAAGAGGAAATTTTTCATCTTTCATGCATGGAAGTGACAATGGATTTGAAACTCCAGAGAGGCTCAGCCTTTGGGTTAACAGTGTAACTCCTTACGGGTTATGCCACCAGAACTGTATTACACTGTCTGACTTCATTTTCTTTCATGTTTCCTTCTTGGACTGTGCTCCTCATTCACCCTAAAGCCTATACAAATATTCTTTGTTTTTTTTAAAGGTTTACTTTATGTTGCTTTACTTTTAGGAAAGGCCTATATTATTGCCTATTTTCACTAAGAAAAAAATTATCCAAACGAAATTTCTACTTTTACTTTTAAAAGCAAATAATGAGCAATAATTATGTCGGTTGTTATTGTTGTGATTAGGTGCTATTGAGTCTACTGTGATTCATGGTGACCCTATGAATAACAGATCTGAATCTTGTCCTATTATGTGCCATCCTCATCATTTTTTACACTCTTTACTTCATTTCTGTAAATCACAGTGTCAATCTATCTTATTGAGGTTTTTCCTCTCTTTTGCTGATCTTTCACTTTTCCAAGCATGATATCTCACTCTAATATAAATCACTCCTAGCAACATGCCGAAAGTATGTGAGAGAGATCCACCATCCTTGCCTCCAAAGAGCACTTTGGCTTCATATTCTTCATCTATCATGATGCTGCCAATTGGTCCAGTGGTGAGAACCTCTGTTTTCTTGACATTGAGCTTTATCCATATTGAAGATTACAGTTCTTGACTTTCTGCAACAAATTCCTCAGTTCCTCCTCAGTTTTGGCAAGCAAAGTTGTATCATCTGAATAATGCAAATTGTTGAGGAGTCTGCCACATTCCCCTTCATAAAGTCCTGCCTCCAAGATGATCTGTTCCTCATAGAGATTGAAAAGGAATGGAGATTAGACACATCCCTGGTGTATACCTTTCCTGACTTGAACCATACAGTATTTCCTTGCTCTGTTCAGATGACTGCCTTCTAGCCCAAGTATAGGTGTCACATAAGCACAGTAAAGTGTTTTGGAATTGCCATTTTTCTAAGGTTAGTCACAATTAGTTGTTATCCACATAGTCAAATATCTTTGCATAGTCAATGAAACACAGATAGAAATTCCTCTGGTACTCTCTGCTTTCAGTTAACATCCATCTAACACTGGCTATAATGAATGTTCCTAGTGCTACTGTCTCTTCTAAACCTCACTTGCACATCTGGTAATTCTCTGTTGATGTTGCTGTTCCAGTAGTTTTTGGATAATCTTCAGCAGGATCTGGCATGCATGTGATATTAATGATATTGTTCAAAAATTTTCACACTTTGTCAGATCACCTTTTTGTTGAATGGGTATAAATATGGATCTCTTCCCTATCCATATGGATTCTGTCTCTGTTGTTTTATTATTTGTGTGTGTGCGTGTACCGTGAAATGAGATCTGATTGGTACAGGAGGAGATTGTCCCTCCTTCCCTGGCAGAGCATCTGGTGGATTCGAACCGTACGCCTCTGGGATTGCAGTGCAGCTTCTTGCCACTAGGCCACCAGAGCTCCCCTCTGTCTCTGTTGTTGTTGTTGTTAGGTGCCACTGAGTCAAGCATAACTCATAGCAACCCTATGAACAAAAGATCTGAACCCTGTTCTATCCTGCGCCATCCTCATACTTCCTGAAACACAACAGCCCATCACAGCAGTCACCATATCAGTCTACCTGGTTGAGAGCCTTCCTCTCCCTTGCCAACCCTCCACCCTTCCCAACATCATGTTCTTCTCCAAGGAACAGCACCACCTACCACATGGATGTCCAAAGTATGTGAGACGAAGCCTCATCATTCTTGCCTCCAAAGAGCACTCTGGACATACCATCTCCAAGGTGGCCATCCATGATGTTCAGTGCGCTTCTCCAATACCACAGCTCAAAGACATCAGCTTTTTTCCTGTCATCCTTATTCATTGTCTAGCTCTCAGATGCATAGCTAGTAATCAGAAAAATTATGGCCTGACTCAGACACACTTTAATCCTCAGATTGGCATTACTACTACTCAATAATTTGGAAAGACCTCTAACTGCAGATTTTTCCCAGTGTGATGTGTCTCCTTATTTCCTAACTTCTCATACCAAGGGTGTTAATTGTGGATCCAAGCAAGATGAAGCTGTTGACAGTTACAATATCCTCTATCCATCATAACACTGCCTATTGGTCCAGTGGTAAGGATTTTTGTTTCTTGATATTGAGATGCAATTCATACAAATCCTTCTAACTTTCATAAAGTAAGGTTATGTCATCTGCATAACACAAATTATTGATGAGTCTCCCTCCAATTCTGATGACACACTCCTCTTCCTAAGGTTCAGCTTCTTGGATAATTTTATTAGGTTGAACAAGTATAGAGAGAGAATACAACCCTGATGCACTCCCTTCCCAATTTCAAACCATGCATTTCTCCCCTGCTCCATTTACACAATAGCCTCCTGATTCAGGTATAGGTTCCTCATGAGCACAATAAAGTGCTCTGAGATTCCCATTCTTCTCAATATCAGCTACAACTTGTTATGATCCACACAGTCAAATGCCTTTGCATAGTCAATAAAGTGCAAATCAACATTATTCTGTTACTCCTTATATTCAGCCAGGATCCATTTGACATCAGCAATGATATTCCTGGTGCCACACTCTTTTCTATATCCTACTTGAACTTCTGGCAGTTCTTATCTATGTACTGTTCCAGCCATTTTTGAGTGATCTTCAGCAGTATATTGCTTGCATGTAATATCAATGATATTGTTCCGTAATTTCCACATTCAGTTGGATCACCCTTCTTGGAAATGAAAACAAATATCAATCTCTTCCAGTTTGTTGGCCAGGCAGCCATCCTCCCACAGACTGGTGAGTGCATCCAAGGCTACATCTGTTAATTGAAACAAATCTATTTGTATCCTATCGATTCCTGGGGCCTTATTTTTTGCCAATGCCTTCAATGCTGCTTCTACTACCTCTTTTATTACCATTGGCTCCTATTCATATGGTATTTCCTGAAATTTTTCAGTATCAATCAATTCTTTCTGGTACAGTGACTCTGTGTATTCCTTCCATCTTCTTTTCATGCTTTCTGGGTCGTTCAATATATTACCCAAAGATTATTTCAATATTACAACACAAGGCTTAAATTTATTTTTCCATTCTTTCAGCTTGTGGAATTCAGAGTGAGTTCTTCCCTTTTTATTCTCCAATTCCAGCTCTCTGCACATTTGAATATAATAATTTGCTCTGTCTTCTCGAGCTGCCCTTTGAAACCATCTATTCAGCTCTTTTATGTCAACATGTTTTCCCTTAGATTTGGCTTCTCAGTGCTCCAGTGCAATCTTTAGAGTCTCTTCTGGCATCCATTTCCATTTTTTTTTCTCCTCTGTTTTTGTAATAACCTTTTGCTTTCTTCATGGATGACATCCTTGATATCATCCACAACTCATCTAGCCTTCTATCATTGGTTTTCAATGCCTAAAACCTATTCTCAAACTGTCTCCGATTTAATTCACGTTCAGCTGTGGTTGGGAATCTCTTCTATAAGCAAACAGAATCTGGTGGGCCTGCCTTTGTATTTAAAAGTCGGTTGGGCCCTTGGGCCTGGGGCCCTTGGCCTGGTGGGTATTAACTGTGTCTGGATAGAATGTTATTCTAAGTAGTGCAGCTTTCTTTGTCAGTTTGCTGTACTGATATTACTTTAGGTTGCTGTGATACTGAAATCTGTGCCACCGGTATGTCAAATTCCAAAAGAGTTTCCCATCATTGGCAGGTGTTTTAGTAGTTCCCTAATTAAGACAGAGTAGTAAGCAAGATGGGCCATCTACTTCCTAAATAAAAGGCTTTTGAAAGCCCTATGAACATTGAACAAAGAGGATAGTTACAGCAGTGTAGTAGTGAGGCCCAGATTGGAAGTCAGTTGAAATGAGGAAAATCAATAACAATTGGAACATGGAATATTCATAGATTGAATGTTGGAAAACTGGAAGTTGTTAAAAATGAAGTTAATAATGACATACTGGGCATTGGTGAGATGTGATGGACAATTTTTCACCATTTTGAATCAGATAATCATATGATATACTACGCAGGGAATGAAAAGCAGAATAAGAACGGTGTTCATTCATAGTCAAAAAGTCAATTTCAAGTTCTATCCTGAAATACAATGTTGTGAATGAAAAGATAATATCCATACGCATACAAGGAAGACCCATTAACACAACTATTATTCATATATACGCTCCTACATCTAGAGCCTGGAAGCAGGAGCGGCATCCACTTCCGAAATGGCTTGCCTCCGGAAACTCTATGTACGAACAGTGCTCAGGCCGTTCATTCATAGGGTCGCTATGAGTCATCTATAACTCAACGGCATCAAACAACAACACATCTAGAGCCAAAGATGAAGAAATGGAGAAATTTTAATGAACTTTGCAGTTTGAAATTGACCAGACACGCAATCAGGATGCATTAATGATAATTGGTGACTGGAATGCAAAAGTAGGAAACAGTGAAGAAGGAACAGTAGTTGGAAAAATCACTATTTGATATCCTTGGGTGATAGAAATGAAGCTGCAAATAGAATACTTGACTTTTGGGTTTACAATGATTTATTCATTGCAAATACTTTTTCTAAAAGACAACTTTATACGTATATTTCACCCAATGGGCTTCATAGAAATCAGATTGACCACATCTGTGGAAGAAATCACTGGAGAAGCTCAATATCTGCAGTCAAAACTAGGCCAGGGGCAGACTGTGGGTCAGATTATTTCTCTAGGCATTATTTAATATAGGAACTGAAGCAACTAAACCAAAACAGACAAGGGTTCATTTCTTCATGGAGTTTACATTCTGGTGCAGTGGGCATAGCTTGTTAATAAACAAATAACACTTGGACATAATGAATATTATATTTTTTAAGAAAAAGAAGTCAAGAGTGCAGGGAGTTCAGGAGACTGGCAGCAATATTAAATGGAATGAGTATATGACTGTTATGTGTTGGCTATGTTTTATATACATTTTTTTAAAAGAAACTTTTTAGCTTAGTATATCAAATAAATCCACAGGAGAAGAATGGGCAATCTCCTCCCGTGTGATTAACTGCCTCTGAAAACCCACCAGAGGGTCAACTATGGGTCAGTTTCAACTCTATGATACACAACAACAACATACCAAATAAAATACAAAATTTATTTAATTATTTGCCTATGAGTTTGTAGTAGCATATTTTCCACAATAAACAAATCTACATAGAATAAGCAATGAAAGTAGCATTCTACATCTGTTTTGCATCAAGGCCATTACAATGACAGTACATACCTCAAAGTGAGAGTAATGTCTTCAACCTCCTCCCCAAGGAACTGCCCTCAACATCTCAGTATTGATCTTCCATAGCTTTGAACAATGTCTGTGGGCATTATATATCTAATAGTCTTAGTGGTATTAATTTATGTTTTCTGTGGTGCTGATTTAGGTTTTCTGTGTAATTTTGTATGACTTGGCAGGAAAGTTTTCTCAGACTCAAACATTTTTCCATATACATTAATGAAAAATTTTGGTGCTTTGTTTTGCACCATTTCAACATATAAAAAAGCTTTCACAGAATGCTTCCTTAGTTTATGACAGTGGGAGAAAAGCTGAACCTTATTTAAACACTGTCCATGAAGGATAACCCATCACGGCCAAGAAAATGCTTCAAACATTTACATTTCTTAGTACACAGAGAAAATGGTACTATTTACACCACTCCCTAGAGTAAATGCAAGAGGTTACTTGTGACTAGAGGTGAGCAGGACAGGTACTCCCTGGATATTAGGGTTGGAGACAGTCTTTACTGCACACATCAGTACTATGGCACTGACCTTTTCTCTGGTTTTGATAACTCTTTTCCTCTACCAGGGAACATAAATCTCATCTACTTTTACCTACTTCTTTCAACCTCTGCCTTTAACATGAGTTTCTGCCTTTTTTTTACTTCACTGGAATCCACATTAACATTCTTTCCACCTAACCTTGCCTCGTTTTGCCAAACTCTAGCATACTATCAGAATAAGGACATTCATCAGACCACTTAGCCAAAGGGTCAATGACTCAGTAATCACACTGGCTAACTTGGCCATGATGACCCTACTGGCCAACAGCCAAATAAACATTAATCTTGACCTTTCCCCAGTCTGACTGGCTTGGATGATAATATACTGTCATGTTCAGATTCCACCAGAGACAGTATTTATCTGACTCTTTGATTTGGAGGGAGTTCTCATGATTTAGTGGCAAGAAGCTGCACTGCAATCCCGAAGGCATGCAGTTCAAGGCCACCAGTTGCTCCTCCCATGCAATTAACTGTCTCTGAAAACTCACAGAGGGTCAGCTATTGGTCTGCTCTGACTCTGTGATACACAACAACAACAACTTTGATTTGGAATGTTGGAGGGAGAACCATTTGACTGGGAAAGACCATATGCCCATGAAAAAGACATGATGCTTTTTCTCTAGAGTCTTTCTTGCTTTTCCATTTAGAAGTCTGTGCCCTATCACACAAGGCTGTCAGAATCAAAACTCTATGTCAAAGTTGTTTGTCACACTAAAGTTGTGCTTAATTCTATCAAAAAAGCCCTTTAAGCACTTATATAATCTTTCTTCTCAAAACATGTGGATTGCAAGAGCTAAGCACTCATAAAATAAACAGATTTAAATTTGCCTTCAAAGAGGATATGATTCATTCTACTAACCAAGTTTAGTTTATATTTAATAAGAGGGCTAGAAGTCTTGAGATTATAGATGAAGAGCCAACCAACTTGTTGCTTTTATACCTGTGACAATTACTGTCAAATAGGTTTGTTGGTTAACGTTACATGTCAACTTGGCTGGGCATGGTTTTTGGTGTTGTGTAATTATCCTCCATCCTGTGATATGAGGTCCTGGGAGTTCCACTGGAGAGTGTGGTCTACACTCAATGTATATATATGAATCTTGTGGCAACATTCACTCATTCTCAATTCTGCACTCAACTCATCATCTTCTGATTTCCGACTCTCAGGAATATGTGCCTTGGCCAACTGTCTGACCTGTCACTTTTTAGTTTGTCAGCTCCTGCAATCCTATGAGTCAAGAAAAGTTTTCAGTCTGACACTTAATCCACAGATGTGAGCCATTTCCTTGAAATCAATAAGTCAGTATCTCTCCCCGCCCTCCTTCCTGTCTTTCACTCTTTCTCCCTCTCCCTCTCTCTTCATTTTCTCTCCTCTCAACTCTCTCTCTCTCTTCTTACTGATTTTCTGCCTCTAGAGAACCCACCCTAAGACATGGTATTGCATGCATAGCTATGGCATTGCAGCTGGTAGAAACTGGAAGAGATGTAAAGAAATTGGAAATAATGGGAAGAAACTAAACTAAGGGCCACCCATGTGGAAAAAAATCTTCAGATCAGGACTCATTGGGACAGGAATTTGGTTGTGGGAAATTAGGGGGTGGAGAGGAAGTCATAACCCACACAAATTATTAAGGCCATCATGTGAACAAAAATGAGTGTGCAAGGAAAATTGTAGGGGAAATGATGTCCTTCAGAGCTTATCTCAGGAAGATTACCAACTGTGGTTATAAGGAATAACTTTATGGATTCTTGTAGAGAAAAATGGGAAATGAAATCTTAAAAAGCCCCACACATATGCTTTGGATAACACTGAGACCAGCTGCTCCTGAGTCAGCTGCAGCCCAGAGAGACCCTATGTGTGGATTCACCAGCAGAGTGTTAGCCAGGCCACAGCTGAGATCAGAGTCCAGACAGGACTGAGCATCCTCTGCTAACAGAGAATTCCGCCCAGCCTCCCACCAGAGGGGACACCTGGTCTGAACTTTGGTCTTAGTTTAAAGATTAAGCTTACCCGTTGTTATGTTGGCAACACTTAAGTATAAGGAAAATATAGTCTCTGGGGATTGAATTTTTTTTTCCAGGATGATTGGCTTAAACTAAATAAAAACCATAGGGACACTAAGAAAGGGGCCTTTTCACAGTGCTAAGCTGTGAGAGGACCTCTGCCTCAGCCTTCCTCTTCTCCAGAATTCATTTCTTCATGTCCCTGCTTTCTTTCTGCATCCGGTTTGCAACACCATGTGTCCAAGTTGAATTGTGCTCCACAGGATTTTCAGTGGCTGCTTTTAAGTAAATCATCAGTCCTTTCTTCTGAAGTACCTCTATGTGGGCTCAAACCTCCAGCCTTTAATTTAGCAAACAAGCATGTTAACCATATGCATAAGAGATGCCAGATGATCCCAGATGTGTGTTAAACTCCCTTTTAAGATAAAGTTATTTGATATAAAGTCTATTTTGTGGGGTTTTTTTAACTGCTGGATAGAGTAATAAATTTGGGACAGAGCAGAAATGCTCAGGACAGTAGAGAAGAAGCAAAGATTTGTGGTAGAGAATCTGCCCTGCCCTTTCCCTACTAATCATTGGGACTCTCCTCTACATGAATGCCCCAAAACAGATAAATGCTAAGTATTAGATTTTTAGTCTGTAAGGTGGGTGATTTTCCTCTGTGGCCCTCGGCCAGGTTCAAATTGTCTTCCTGTCAAACATTCTTCTGGGTGGGATAGCACTGGTCTGTGTGTTGCTGAACAGAGGTAACTCGTGGTTGCTGTGATGCTGAAGCCTGTGACAGTGATGTGCCATTTGTGGTAATGGGCACCCATGGTGGACAGTGTTGGCTGGAGCTTCCCGACTAAATCAAGCCTGGAAGCAGGAGCAGCATCCACTTCCGAAATGGCTTGCCTCCGGAAACTCTATGTACGAACAGTGCTCAGGCCGTTCATTCATAGGGTCTCTAGGAGTCGTCTATGACTCGACGGCATCAAACAACAACAACAACATAACAACTACATATCTCAATTTGACTCTATTCACAAGAGCTTTGATAACAAATAAGAGATACAGCTGTGGTGGCCTAGTGGCAAGAAGCTGCGCTGCAATCCTGAATGAATGTGGGTCAAGGCCACCACCTACTCTGCAGAAGAAAGATGGGCAATCTCCTCCTGTGAGATTAACTGCCTCTGAAAACCCACCAGAGGGTTAGCTATGGGTCAGTTTCAATTCTACGGTACCCAATAATAACACAATGATCCAGAAATAGTATTTCTAGAAAACTGACCTCCAGAAACACTCACACATGAGTACAAAAGTAAATGGATGAATGTTAGTACGTTGTTGATGTGTACCATTGAGTCAGACACTAGATTTTAGTATAACATTGTTTATTACAAGGAAAGACTAAAAATAACTGAAATACTAATCTAGCATTGTTGTTGTCCAGTTGACTGTGACTCATAACAATACTTTGAACAATGGATCTGAACCTTGCCTTATTCTGTGTCATCCTCATCATCTTTTAATATACTTGTGCCCATTGTTACAGTCACCATGTCAATCATCTTGTGAAGGGTCTTCCTCTCTTACATTGAGCCTCCACCTTAGTGATATCCTTAAGCTTGATGTCCTTCTCTAAGGACTGGCTCCTCCATGCTCAAAGTATATGAGATGAAGCTTTACACCTTTACCTCTAAGAAACACGCTGGTTGCACTTTCTTCAAGACAGGTTATGCTTGCTCTTTTGGCATTCCATGGTATATTCAGTACTTTTCTGCAACACAACAATTCAAAGGCATCAATTCTTCTGTCATCTTTAGTCACTATTCAACCTTGATATGCATTCAAGTAATCAAAAAGACCACAGACTGGATCTAGATTGTTGAAAAAAAAATTCCATTTCCAATTACAGAGAACGAACTAAATTGTACTAGAACTATATTTTGTGTTTCTTCAGAAGAATTAGGACACATAGAGGCACAGCAGAGACCGAGTTTAAAAAAAACAAAATATGAAGAACTAAGGTTCAAAACATGTATGCAGAGCAGACTATCCGAGAGGCTGGGCTCTATGAGGAGAATTGTGGCATCAGGATTGGTGGAAGATCTATTAACAATCT